>NW_008353482.1:3543060-3559920 GCF_000622305.1 Nannospalax galili | reverse complement strand
GGTGGTGGTGGTGGTGGTGGTGGTGACGCAGCAGCAGGTGGACCTCTCTCATGGTAATGTCTTTGCAGGCTTTGAGTAGCAGGACCCTTCAGTCTACATGTTAGCTCTCTTGTATAGGCCCACATAGTTGGTATTTCTCTGCCCTCTATAACGACTGCTGCTGCAGCTCCAGGCAGGCCCTAGTATTAGAATTCCTCAGCCCATGGCAGAGACCAGTGATAGAGCTCATGGGTCTGGGGTGTTAGAGACCTTTGGCTATAAAGACTTGGCAGGTACCTGGAACACTTTCACCTCCGGGGACATGCAGTTCATCTGTGTCCCTTCATTGCCCTTCAACCTAAGCTTTCTGCCCTCTCTCTGCTCCCTGAGCCCTCCTATTCCTGCTGTGGCTGCTCTTGGCCGCTCTGGAGCTGCCTCTTGCTAACTTGGCTGCTGTCATAGCCTCTGCCATCAGGAGGTGGCTGTTGCTGCCAGCTCCACTGCTCTAGCAACTGTCTAGCAGCTCTGCATCCATTGCCGCTGTCACTGTGGCTAGCCACTCTGGTTCTTTTGTGGTTTGCCCTGCTAGTGGCTCAGGTTTGCCTCTTCATCTGTGAAGCAGGTAGCTGTTCCACTGCTTCCACAGTTCAGTGTGCAGGCTGTTCAGTTCTGCTTCTCCCCCTCACTGATCCCGTGACTGGGTGTGCTGGGGTCCCACCATCCCTGCAGATTGCAACTCCATGGCCTCTACTGTCACTGGCGCTTTGCTGTGTCTGAGGATTCCTTCTTTGCATTTTCAGCTCGGCTTAGTCTCCTTAAAGTAGGCAGTAAGAGAAACCCTTATTGGACCTAATGTTGAAATAATAGGAGATGGGGGTGGGGGACAGCAAAGGAGAGTATCCTCAAGCTCCTCACTAAGTGAGCTGAGCAGCTTGATTATACAGTTAGAGAAGGATCTGTGCCCCAATCATAGCAAAGTTCTCACATGGATAAAGCTTTATCTGAGCCAATCATAACATTGTCCCTTTCACATCAGCCACTACAATCCCTCTTCCAGGCCACCAGAAAAAGTGCCCCTCCTCTGGCCTGAATAGAAATGGTTTCAGGGTCCTCTACAGTTCACCAAAGATTGTAGTCACAAAGAGTTGGGTATTAGTTGTCTGAAACAGTCCTGGCTGGGGCTGCACCTTCAGAAGTCAGAGCAAGAAGCTGTGAAGTCCATGGAATTTCAAGGGGTTTAGTTCAGTATGGCCAGAGCTGGCATAAGGGGGGTCTGACTGTCTGTTGGAGGGTCTTTTGCCCAGAGAAGCCAGGGCAGCAAGGGGGACTCCAATAGCTAATAATTAGAATCAATTGGTCAGTCCAGGGTTCTTTTCTATTTATGGGAAAATAAGCACCAGAGAGAATGCTTATAGTATACACTTAGTCTATTGTTGACAGTAATGGGTGCTTACCACCTGCCCAGTGCCCCAGGGAGAGCTTGTCCCCTCATCTGTCTCAGTAACTCTGAAATTCGGATTAGCCACCCTCAGTCTTGTTGCTTTTGAAGGACGCGGCCATCCATTTGTTCTGGATTTTCCTTGTTAAATACATTTACTCACATTACTGTTTCATGATTTCTGTGGTCAGCCAGGGGTTGACAGAGATTTCCTTGAATGCTAAATTCTTCTCCCAGGATGATATAAGTATTCACTACATTCCAGGGTTATAAAATGGCTGATTCAAACAGTTTTTACCCACTCAAAATCATTGTTGCATTGTGCAGACTAATTTCTGGAACAATGGAATATTGTTCAGCTTTTAGAAAGGAAGGTGGATTCTGATACCTTCTACATCATTGATCAACTTTAAGGAAACATTGCTCTGAGGGAAAGAAACCAGTTATGATAAGAGATGAAAACACCTGAGTGATTTTCCTTGGGGTGGGTGATGACTGCACAGCAGTAGGACTCACCCAGCTCAATAGAATTGCACACTTGAGATGGTTAGGATAGTAAGCTACATGCTCTATGTATTTTCTCACAGGTTAAAAAGGATTATAAAAATGGCAGTTTTAGGTATATTTTATGGTAGTTTTAAGAAATCAGCAAACATGTAACGGTATCTGTCTCCTGCACCCTCCCCACCACCTTCTCTGCATCTCCTGTGTTCCTGGTGCTCCTCTCTCTCAAGGATGCTCTTTCCAGCCTCTGCATGGCGGTTTCCTTGGTCCTTTTAGGAATTATTTTTGAGCTTCATTTTGCAAGTGTGGAGGTCAGTTCATTTGCACACCACTGTGATATGATCCTGTGTTTTCTTTTGTTTTGTTCTGTTCTGTTTCGTTCTGTTTTGTTTTGTTTTGTTTTGTTTTTTGTTTTGTTTTGTTTTGTTTTGTTTTGTGAGACAGAGTCTCCCTGTAGCCCTAGCCAGCCTGGAACTCACCATGTAGTCCAGACTGGCCTCTGTCTCACAGAGATCTTCCTGTCTCTGCCTCCCAAGAGCTTGGATAAAAGTCAGACACTCCCACACCCAGCCTGTTGTGATTTCTTCTATGAAAAATTAGTCCTGACACTTTCTGTGTTACCACTCTCACAGAATCCTCTAACAATGTAGTTATTGGGGCTGGAGAGAGGCTCAGTGGTTAAGAGCACTTGCTGCTCTTCCATAGGACCCAGGTTTGATTCCCAGCACCCACATGACAGCCACCAATCATCCATAATTCCAGTTCCAGGGTATCTAATGCCCTCTTCTGGCTTTTGTGGGCTTTGCATGATGTGGGTATACTTCCATACATGCATGTAATATACTTATATACATAAAATAAAAGTAACTAAATAAAATAATGTATTAATGAAATTTCTGAAATAATTGCTAACATTACAAAGTTGGAATATTTACTAAATAGAGTATCTTATTTCATTTTGACCCTCTATACACATTTAAAAAATATTTTATTATTTTTAAAATATTTTATTTATTATTTTCATTTCTTTATGGGTATGGGTGTATTGCGTGCATGTATGTGAGTGTACCCGTGTTGTGCAGTGCCACAGAGGTCAGAAGACTGCTTCAGATTCCCCTAGAACTGGAGTTGAGGACGGTTCGTAGCCACCATGTGGGTGCTGGGAATCGAACCTGAGTCCTCTTCAAGAGCAGTCAGTGCTCTTAACAGCTGAGCCATCTCTCCAGCCGCTATTGTTATTATTTTTTTTAACAGAGCATAGGGTAGGGGTTTATTTACAGAAGAGTGGGCACCCCACATTTACGGCTGCACTGTAAAGTCTACACTCTATGCACATTTATAAGGAAAATAAATTTTGCTGTATTAAGGGTGATGTATTTCTTTTATTTAAATTTTTTAACTTAATAAACACATGATTAGAAGAAGCATTTCATTACAGCTTTAACATACTCAGTAACAATTTCCAGAGCAAGGATACATCTCTTTCAAAAGTGGCTGTAAATTTTTAGGTTCACAGTTGAATTAATACAGTTATACAATACTGAACTCAGTATAAATCCTGTAAGACATAAAATTGAATGAATTTTTACCCTTTAAAGAAGATCCCCATTTCATTTTAAAATATGCTCTTTCCTACTTTTTTTTTTTTTTCTAGTCTTTTTGAGACAGAGTCTCCCTGTAGCCCCAGCTGTCCTGGAACTCACTATGTAGACCAGGCTGGGTCTTTCCTACATTTTTAATGGTACTAACACTTAGGTGTTTGCACATGTGGATCTTTAATCTCTACGTATCTGATTATTACTAGTCACATTAGGTTACACTCGGATCCTTGGCAGCTGAGTATGGATATAAAGTCATCAGGCAGATTTCAATGGTCATGTGTATCACCTCTACTAATTAACATTGAGTAAAAATTTTTTGACAACCTGCTCAGAAAATTTTATTAAAATAGTTACTCCTTACCAAATATATATAATTTTTGTGTAGTGTCTTGCCTGAATGCGTGTATGTATGTTAGTATGTGCAGTGTGGGAAGAGACCAGAAGAGGGCCTAGAATCCCCTGGAATTGAGTCACAGACAGCTATAAGCTGCCAATGCCTTGTTCCTAGTAGAGGTAAATTGGGAACAGCTGAGATGTGCAGTTAATATGTTATGAAATAAATAAATAGAAGCATGTGCAAGTATTGCTGTATCATGCAGCCTTTAAAAGACTGGGGACTGAGATGGCTCAGTGGTTAAGAGTACTGGTTGCTCTTGCAGAGGACCTGGATTGAATTTCCAGCACCCAGATGGCAGCTAACACCCCCCCCCAACTGTGGCCCCAGGGGATCCCCCCCCCCCCCCCCCCGCCCCTACCTCAGTGTACATTGCATGATATGGTGCACTTACATACATGCAGGCAATACACCCACAAACACAAAACAAAAATAATAAATAAAAAAGTTAAAGACTGACCAGTATTAAAGTAGTCACACTAAGGGGTGAATGTTCAAAACAGATTGATGGAAAAAGTAATTTCTTTTGTTTTCTTGTTTGCTAATTTGGTTGGTTGGTTGAATGGTTGGGGTCTTTTTTTTTATTTTTACAAAAACTTTATTGAGAATTTCATACATGCATATAAGGTGTTTTGATCAAATCCATGCCCACGTCCTCCCCTCCAACATTCCCCCCTCTGAAGAGGTAACCCTAAAATCTTTTAAGGATTAGATACAAGCTCCCAAATACTTTTGACATTTTTGGCCTTTGGAACAGAGTATGTTGCTAACAGGACCAAGGACATTTTTACTTTTAGCCAAGAAACTGGCTACGTTTCTTTGGGGTCCTTTTACCCTGACTGCCTAGCCAATTCCTACCTCCTATTCTTATCACGCCATCCCTGAAGGGGTTACCCAAATTGCCAATAGGGAATAGGGACACAGACCGCTCTGGCTTCTTCCATGCTGAACAGGGACGCATGGTGAGGCGATTAGAGTACCCCTTCAGTGGGTCTATCTAAAAGACTCCCAAATTGCATAACTCTTGTCTCTAAAGGGAGAAGAAAGCCCTTGAATCATGAATAGGAGGTGTGAAGGGGAAGTAAAGACAAGAGTAATTAGCATTACAAGTTCTAGACAGGGAACTAGAAAAAAGTCAGAACAGGGCAGTTTTGAAATGTTTGTATCAGAGTCCATTGGAGTTTCTTGACAAGGGCTTCCAAAAGCATCCCTCTATTGGGTTCTTCCTCATTTTTCTTTTGTCTTCCAAGGCTGGACTAGTTGGCTGGGAAGAGTGGCTGGATACTCAGGTGAGGGTCCACTGACCCTACTTGGCACTCCTTTAATGAATGAGCACAACTGTCAACAAACCCAATTGTGACTATGTTTAGTGATCAGGCTTAGCTGAAGTTGTGATGATGGTAGTTATTTCATGCAGAGCTACATATGAGAGAGAACATAATGTCGTTTATTTTTCTGAGTCTGTGTTACTTCACTTAGTATAACAGTTTCTAGATCCATCCATTTACCTGTAAATTTCATTATTTCATCTTTCTTTACTGCTGAGTAAAACTCCATCGTATATATGAACCACATTTTCATTATCCACTCATCAATTGAGGGACACTTAGGTTGTTTCCATCTCTTAGCTATTATGAAAAGAGCAGTAACAAACATGGTTGTACAAGTGTCTCTACAATAGGATGAGTCCTTTGGGTACATGCCAAGGAGTGGAATAACCGCGTCATATGGTAGGTTCATTTTTAGTGTTTTAAGAGTTCTCCACACTGTTTTCCATAGAGGCTGCATGAGTTTGCAATCCCACCAGCAGTGAATGAGCATTCCCCTTTCTCCACATCCTCACCAGCATTTGGTATCATTTGTTTTCTTGATCCTAGCCAGTCTGATTGGGGTAAGGTGATACCTTAGGGTGGTTTTAATTTGCATTTCCCTAATTACTAATGATGTTGAACACTTTTTGAGATGTTTCTTAACCATCTTTATTTCTTCCTTTGAGAACTCTCTGTTTAGATCTTTAGCTCATCTTTTCATTGGGTCATTTGGTTTCTCGATTCTTTGTCTTTTGAGTTCTTTATATATTCTGGATGTTAAACCTCTGTCAGATGTGTCACTGGTGAAGATTTTGTTCCCATTCTGTGGGTTTTCTCTTCACTTTTTTGATTGTTTCTTTTGCTATACAGAAGCTTTTTAGTTTAATGAAGTCCCACTTGTTGACTGCTAAACTTAATTCCTGAGCAACTTCTACCTGATTTAGAAAACCCTATCCTACACCTATATCTTGTAAGTTACTGACAATATTTTTCTTCTAATAGTTTCAAGGTTTCCAGTTTCACATTGAGGTCTTTGATCCATTTGGAGTTGACTTTTGTGCAAAGCAAAAGATAAGGCTCTATTTTCATTCTTGTTCAGGTGGAGATCCAGTTTTGCCAGCACCATTTGAACATGCTGTCTTTCCTCCATTGTGTGTTCTTGGCACCTTTGTCAAATCTCAGGTGGCTGAAATTGTGTGTGCTCAGGTTTGAATTTTCAATGATGTTCCATTTATCTATGTGTCTGGTTTCTTTTTCTTTTTTTTGGCCAGTACCATGCTGTTTTTACGAGTATGGTTCTGTAGTATACGTGATCTGATATAGTAATCTCCCCAGCATTGCTGTTTGTGCTCAGGGTTGCTTTGACTATCCACGGTCTTTTGTGCCTCCATATGAATCTAAGGATGCATTTTTCTAATTTTGTGAAGTATGTCATGGGATTTTGATTGGCATTGCATTGAATCTATCTGAATTTAAGGATGCATTTTTCTAATTATGTGAAGTATGTCACAGGGATTTTTGATTGGGATTGCATTGATTTTGTATATTGCTTTTGGTAGGATGGTAATTTTAACAATATTAATTCTTCCAAATCCATGAACATGGGAGGTCCTTCCATCTCCTGGTGTCTTCTTCAATCTCTTTCTTTAATGATTTAAATTTTTCATTGTAGAGATCTTTGATGTCTTTCATCAGATTTATTCCAAGATATTTTAAATTTTTGCAGCAATTGTGGGTGGGAGCATTTCCCTGTATTCTCGGAGCATTTCCCTGTATTCTTTCTCCAATTGCTTGTTATTGGTATATAAAAAAGGCTACTGATTTTTTGTAGATTGATTTTTATAACCTGCCACTATACTGGAAGTGTTGATCAGTTCTAGGACTTTTCTGGTGGAACTTTTGTGTTCTCTTAGGTATAATATCATATCATCTACAAAAAGTGATAGTTTGACCTCTTCGTTTCCAATTAGTACTCCTTTTAACTTCCTTCACCTGTCTTATTTCTCTAGCAAGAGTTTTAAGCACTATGTTGAAAAGGAGTGGAGATAGTGGACATTCTTGTCTGGTTCCTGATTTTAATGGGAATGGTTCCAGTTTTTCTCTATTTAGAATGATATTGGCTGTGGGTTTGTTGTATATAGCTTTAATTATGTTGAGATGTATTCTCTCCAGTCCAGTTCCCTCTAGGGCTTTGAACATAAATGCATGCTGAATTTTGTCAAAAGCCTTTTCTGCATCTATTGAGATGACAATGTGGTTTGTGTCTTTGAGTCCATTTTTATGATTAATGACACTTCTATTTATATGATTAATGACATTTATTGACTTGCATATATTGAACCATTCCTGCATCTCATACTTGATTATGGTGAATGAGATTGACTTGCATATATTGTACCATCCCTGCATCTCTGGGATAAAGCCTACTTCTGACAGTGAATGGTAATACCAGCTTCTTCCTGAGTTTAAATCAGCTAAACATTGTTTAGATATTAACAGAAAAATTAAGTTTTTGTCATTCTCAAACCTTATTAGTGGGAATGAAAAATAATACCATGGGGGTGGGCTGGGTAATGTCTAGCTAAATTAGATCTATATTTTTTCTTGATCCAGCAATCTCACTTCTAAGAGCACATTTCCAAAGCTATACTGACAAATATACAAAAGGATGCATGAATAGTGAACGGGGTTGTTCATTACAATACTGTAGTAAATACCCAAAGAGTGAAAAATCAAATGTTCAATCAGTAGAGACCTGACTGAATCCTGGCATATCTGTGCAGTGAACATCAGATTAAAGGGAAGGAGGGCTATTTGTTTTTACTGTACTCCTATCAAATGGTTTCACTATTTCATGTGCCCAAAAAAAGTAGGCACTGAAAGCCTGTGTGCTTTGCCTCATTTTGCTTCTACTGAAAAAAAAAAAAAACAATGGGAGGTTGCAATATAAAATTTAAGGAATAAATGTTTACTTTGCATTCAAAAGAGAACAGAGAGGAGACTGGATGGGGCTAGGTTTAGTTGGCGTTCCTTCTATATTTATTTTGTTAGGACTTGATTTTGGAATCATGTTCTGTAATTAAAAGCCCCATTTTTAGAAGCAACCTCTAAACAATAAAAATGAAAGAGAAAGTGAGGGTTTACAATGCTGTAATTTTGACTATTCCTGATAGAAGGTACTCTAAGGCTGAAAAGAAATGTCTGTCTTAAATCATTTCCTTAGTTATGTATTGGTGGTCATGTTGGTATGTGATTCAGAGGCTGCTTGTGGGTATTGTAGAATTAAATGCAACACAAAATTGTATTGGAAACAAAGGATTTTGGCATGGTTGAAAGGAGCTGTAGACATAGAATCAATGGGGTTAAAACCTGTAGTTTGGAATTTGATTTAGAAATATCAATAGGAGCTCAGGGCATGCCTAGCAACAGAAAAGTTGAAAACAATGACCATCCAAAGAGCACAGGTCATCTCTAGCACAGAACTATGCCATCTACATACCATTATCAATGAAAGAAGCCTGGGTTCCTAGATAGGCACTCACACAGATTCCAGACCTGAGACAGGAAATGTGTGAAATGGTCTGGGAGCCCCCAAAGAACCAGGAAAATAATCAAAGTTTAATAGACTTGTGTGCGAGGACCCAGGGGTCAATGTGAATGAGCTCAATCTGTCTAATGACTCTAGTGATTGAAATGTGTCAACTGTGCTTATGTCATTGGTTTCTTATGATACTTTACATACATGTGAGTTCATGTGTACCCAACCATGAGCATAGATACATATCACACATAGACATACACAGAGGCATGCATGTACCTATACACACAGAGACACAGACGTAAACACAGACACAAACACACACACAGAGATACCCCCCATCCCCCATACACCCCAAACCAAAACATCTTATTAACCTTGCAGAGTGCTTGTAAACCAGCTATAAGCATCACAACAAACACCAGTTAAAGATTATATAACTTATTATATCAAGAGGGAATCAGTAAAATTTTACAAGCAGTTCAAGGGGAAATTTAAACATTGAAGACATGTAGGCTTGTGATTCTGAAATACACTTAATGTTATATATGAAGGTTGCCAGTAGCCATGGGGTGATAATTAGTTATATTCCACTGACAAAATTGGTTTACATTTGCATTGCCAAGAGCCGTTTGCACTAGTATCAGTTTTCGACAACTGGGAACAGTTTAAGATAGTGTAATGACAATGAAAAGTAAAATAGCCCAGAAGGGCACACTAGAAAAGATTGAAAGTTAACACATTTTACCTGTTTCACAGTCTTCAGTGAGCTTTCCTGATAATCCCGCTGCTTTTGATCATACTTGCCTGTGATTATTCTTGATCCCAAAAGGTGTTTTGTAAAACTCAGCCTGGGTATTCACTCTATAGGGCGAATGAATTAGTTTCAATAAATTTTAAGGAAAAATGAATGATAGTGGAAACCCATAGATCAAGAATTAAGATTCTCCCAGCATTTGAAAGTCAGAGAGAAGAAAGGATTTTGAGTTCAAGGCTGGACTAGGGTACATAGTCAGACCCTGTCTAGAGAAGACTAAAAAGGAAAAGAGGAGGGGAGGGAAAGGGAGGAGAGGCTAAAGTTCATAACTAGTTATACTGTATCGATCTCTATTATATCCTGTGTGACTTGGTTCGAAGTGTGGAAAATATAGACAACTGTGGAGATGCATTTTCTAGTACTTGATATTAATGAGTTTAATTTTAATACCACTTGGATATATTTACAAAAGTGGCTCGTTATAATACTTTATAAATACATGCAGAAACTTTAAGGATGAGATTACATGATTTCTTTCTTTCTGTGTAACATATTCCATATAGGGAAGGCAGCGTGTGTTGCCTAAGTACTAAGATTGGGAGGTGGGTGCCTGGGGCCCTGGATTACTCTTCTCTTTTACATATGAAGTTTCCCATAATAAAAACTGTAAGAAATAAACTTAAAGCCCTTCTCATCAATACATTTTTCGCCTTGCTTTTCTTTCATAATTTATGGCTTGTTTTGTAGAGAGTATAGAATGCGTAATATTTTCAAGTTTAGCTTCTGAAATATGAGATCATAAGTTCCAAAGAAAATCATGGTACGTGCTTTGGCTTTTCATGGTCTTCACTTTTTCTTATTTAGGGTAATGTGAATTTGACATGTTGAGAAACAATCACATTTTCCTTTAAAAAATACAAATACTATTCATGTAATTATTTCATCAACCTAAAGTGTTTTTAAAGCCAAGTCATTTTCCCTTCAAGCCATGCCAAGTGAATAATCAATTTTTTGTTTGGTTTGTTTCCAGATAACCTTTTTCATGTTGCTCTCTGCGGTGTGTGTGATGCTGAACTTGGCTGGCTCCATCCTCTCCTGCCAGAACGCTCAGCTAGTCAACTCCCTAGAAGGCTGTCAGTTGGTAAGTAATGAAATGCAAACTTTCTATAAAGGTCAGAGGCTTTGATTTTTAGGGGAGCTTTTGAAGAGGTGATTATATTACATTCTTTAGTTCTTATAGAAACGTGCCATCATCATGAGCTTTCTAGTCATTTAAGGAATTTCAGTTAATGTTGATTCACGTCTGTAAACTCTCCCAATTAAAACTTGTTTCTACAAATTATTGTAGTATTTTTCTTTTTTATTTTATTCTTTTTTGTTTTGTTTTGTCTTATTTGAAGCAGTCTTACCTGTATAGCCATAGCCGGCCTGGAACTCAAGATAATAAACCAGGGTGGTCTTAAATTTTTAGCAATCCTCCTGCCTCTGCTTCCAATGTTCTGTGATTACAGGCATGCTCCACATCTGATTTACTAAATTTAGTGTGCATGTGCGTGTGCATGTGCATGTGTGTAAAACGAATGTTACACCTAGGAAAACTGTAGACAGTATGCTGGATACCTTTCAGAAAGTCAGTTTAGTGGTGGGTTGGGTGTAAGTCTCACCTCAAGATAAGTCAGCTCTTGATCTTACAATATCCTCAGCTCACTGGGACAGAAATCAAAGTGCTCATGGCAGAATTCAAGTATGGGAGGTCCTCCTGGGAGGACCATGGTTCCCAGGTACAGGGGCATTAGTGTGGCTTCTTTGTCTTTGAGACAGCGATGGGGCTCCTTTTCGGAGTCATGTTGCTCCCCGGCTACCTGACTGTTTCCTCTGCCTGTTGGTGATCATTGTGAGAAGTCAGGAGGGAAAAATACCAGAGCTTTTCTGTAACATGACTATACTGCTTTTCCTTGTGGCCATGTTGTTTGAGTTCAAGGGGACAGCTATGGGGAAGTTTGCTGTCTTCCACAGTCTTATCTCCAAATCCTGCAGGACCAGTGAATATTGGCCGTCTCAGTGCTGAAGAACCTACTGAGTTACGAAAACTAATCATTGGAGTTTAATCTTATTTTGCCGTAACTGTGTCCTGGAGATCATGGAGCAGATTTCATCACTGTGACATGCATAGCAGCATCTTCTGCAGGTGCAGTCCTCCCCAGGAGTATAAAGAACTGGCACAGCTTGAACTCAATCGTTATCAGCAAGAGTGACTTGCAGTCCCATCTCTGTGACTTGATCACCTTCTTTGTTCCTAAATACTTTATGCTATGGATATAGTGTGATCTGCTCTTTACAAGGACTCAGACATCTTTATCTGGGGCTCTTATTTTCCTATGCAAAGCCTTGTGGGAGATAGAGTGATTGAATTAAGATAAAGTGGTAGTGCCTAGCAGCCCAGTTTAAAAGGAAAGCTCACACATACTATCTTGTCTTTAAGGGCTGTTCTCTCCAACTCTTCATGCTGTTCTCAGACAAACTATGTTTCCCAGCATCACCTACTTCATGAAAGAACATCACATGCATACAGACAGGCCCACACTCGTGCTGTCTCCCATGGGTCTCTCTGGCTAGATGATGATAGGGAAGCATTAGCATCTGTCTCACATAGAGTGTGATCAGGAATGTCTCTGTCTGGACTCACACAGACCAGCTATCTCAATGTTTCAGACCAGTGCTTTCCTTTGTTTAGGGGCCATACAGGTGGTAGGAAGAGCTCTGGGTTTGGAGTCATGGCATCATGATCTACTGTTAATATTAATGGGATATCACTCAAGTGCCCCTCTCACCCAGATTTATTTCCCTTTCCTATTATATGTGGCAATTACCTGCTCCAAGTCTCCTGTGGTGTTAAATGAGATAACGTCTATAAAAATGTGAAAAATACACTCTCACCTACTATAGAAATAGAAAAAAATCACAACTTACACTCACAGTTTTATCAGTCAGTTTACAGTGTCTTTCCAATCTTTCCTGTGCATACCAAATGTCTGTATGTATAGATTGTGTATAGATATGGATATGTGTATTTGTATGTGTGTATATATATATATATATATTAGTCATTTTTCTGTTGCCATGAGAGAAACACTGACTGAAGCAACTCATAGAAGGAAGAGTTTATTTGAGCTTACAGTTCTAGGGGAATTACAGTCCATCTTGGCAGGAGGCATGGTGGCAGAGGTGGCTAGAGGAGGAGCAGAAGCCAAACTCTACATCTTCAAGCAAACGCAGGAAGCAAGAGTGTGACTGGAGATTTGGCAAGGCTTAAGAACTCTCTAAGCCTGCCCCCAGTGACATGCTTCCTCCAGGACAGCCACACCTTCTAAGAATGCCCAAAACAGCGCCACCAACTGGGGATAATATGTCCAGATACTTGGAACCTATGGGGGATGTATTCATTCAAACCACCACAATATATATGTATAGATTTGTCTATATGTATAAATGTGCATATATAGCTGTCTATATATATAGATATGTATACATGTACATATATATATGGATATGTCTATCTGTATAGATTGTCTATAAGTACAGATATATGTGTATGTATAGATTGTCTAAATGTACATCTGTCTATATGTGTTGATTTTCTATAAGTATATATTATTTTAGATGTATAGATATGTCTATATGAATATATATGTATTGTCTAAGTAAATGTATATATCTTTATGTATAGAAATGTCTATGTATATAGATATGTCTATGTGTATACATATTTCTCTCTATATAGATATTTCTATGTATATAAATATGTCTATATGTGTAGCTATATCTGTGTATATATATATCTACATGTGGTATATTCACATGTGCTTTCCTTCTGTGTTGCTTTGTGATTTGATTTTTAATTGGTAATGAATGTTGTTCCATGTTTTAAAATATTTTTCTGTAGTTAACTGAATTCTTTAGGATTCAAGGGGTCATTCCTTAGCACAAAGTTGGAACTGTGATGGTTAAAACTGTCAACTTCACAAGATCTCCAAGAGTCACCTTGGAGACAAGTTTATGTGCATGTCTGTGAGGAATTATTCCAGAATATGTTAATTGATATGGAAAAACCGACCTGAAATATGGGTGACATAACTCCATAGGCTGGGGTGCCTAACTACATTGCAAGGAGAAAGTGAGCTATGCACCAGCGTGCACCTCTCTCTGCCTCCTGATGGCAGGTGCAATGTGACCAGCAGCCTCTGGCTTCTGTCACCACATCTTCCCAGCTGTGATGGATTATACCCTCAGACGGTGAGCCAAAATAAACCCCTCCTCCATTAAGTTGCTTCTCATCAGGTATTTTGTCACAACAATGAGAATATTAACACTATAGTAGCTATTAGGAAGGATTACGTGGGGATTCAGGAAGTGCAGGATGGATGGCCAAAAGAATGCTCATGGGTATGGATTCATGTACACATGGACAGTTATCCCCAGTTATCTATGTCTAGACTTTTATTTCTGCCCCAGTTTTGTGCCTGTTTATTCATATTTTAGAAAGGTGCCACATTCATTACCTCCTGCTTATAATAAAGTTTTATAACTAGTAAGAAATCCCTATTCCCATACCTATCCTGGGCATCCAATCTACTTCTGAAACATGTTCTTGCCCATTCTGAAATGTTGATTCTTCAAGATGACACTTTGGGGGAGTCAATAATTTTGAAAAACGGATTTGAGATTTTAACTGGAATCTATTGAATATGCAGGTAGCTGTGAGAATTGAAGTTTGATGATGCCTTGTCTGTCTTCCCACTCAAGAACAGTGTGTGTTTTGTTTCATTTAAATTTGTTCAACTAATTCACTCCAGTTTTTAGTTTTCTTTAGAATATTTAGTACATATCCATGTGGATGTGTGTGTTTATATCTCTTCTCTATGCATAATTTAAAATCATCTTGTTTTCTCTGCCTAGAAAGGATGCATAAATAAAAGTAAATTTCTTATTCCAAACCTCTAGGACACACCCACATTTCCAGAAGTATCAGCTAATAGTTTCTTATTGGCTCTCTAGCCATTGTTTCATGCTTGTTTTGTGTGTTTATGGCAGTCTGCACACAGCCACATTGCTTTTGCCAGACAACCATGTAGCTTGCTAACATTTCACACAAATTCATGGAAAGATTTTTGTTGTTAAATAGAAATCAGTGGAATGTTCCACTGGATGGATGTGTGGTAATTTAATCACCATCCCTTCATGACAGGTTCTAGACTTTTGTGCAAATAAAGATGACAGAGAATATTTTTAATCAGAAATTAAAACCATCAGAGACGCCCTCTCCATCAAACACAACTGCTATTGTAAACAGTCTCAAAAATCAGATATCCATTAATTTAAAAATAGGTACTTCCTGTTTTCTTTCTTCCTTTTGTCTTTTTAATTCTTTGTGAACTTCATACAATATATTTTGATCATATTTAGACCCTCTCTCTGCACCATCTTAATACATCCTGCCCAATTTCATGTTATATATATTAAAACCTATTATGTCAAATTCGTGCCCCCAAGTGCCCTTCAATATGGGTCCATCTACTGGAGCCTTGTTAATCTATCCAGTGTCATACCCTAAAGTAAACAACTTTTCCTCTCCCAGCAGTAGCTGGTTGCCAATAGTTCCTCAGCTAGGGCTTCTTATCCACTTCCCCACTTCTGTGCTGGGACTTTTTTGGCTTGTGTTTATGTGGGTCTTGTTCATGCTGTCACCATTAATGTGAGTGCATGTGAGCAACTGCCCAATTGTCTGGAAAACTATTCAGAATGCAAGATTCTGATTTAAAGATGCTGCCAGTCATTTTGCCTGGTTTCCTTTGTTTTGTACATGACAATAAATAAAAAATCCAATAAAAACTCCGATGAGAAAAAAAAAAAAGATAGCCGGGTGTGGTGGTGCACACCTTTAATCCCAGCACTGGGGAAGCAGAGGCAGGTGGATCTCTGTGAGTTCAAAGCCAGCCTCTTCTACATAGTGAGTTCCAGGACAGCTGGGGCTACAGGGGGGACCCTGTCTCAAAAAGACAAAAAACAAAAAACAAAACAACAACAAAAAAAGATGACCCTGATGCCTGCTGCTAGGGAGCTGGCCTCGGTGCTGAAGGCATAGTTGCGCACAGCACAGGGACCTGAAAGTAGATGGGGGAAGAAAAACTGAGTAGTGTGAAAGTCGGTGCCTGTGCATGCCCTCTAAATTTATGAAGTTAGTCAGGTTTGGAGGAGCATGCCTGGAATCCCAGCACTACAAGGCATAGATAGAAGAATCACAATTTATCCTGGGCCACATACTGAGAACTTATCAAAAGACCAAGGGTAGACCACTTGCCTAGTATGCACAAAGCCCTAGGCTGAATACCTATAACACACACAAAATTGAATGAATGAATGAATGAATGAATAAAATTTTTGTATTGTTCCTATATTGGTCTTCAAAAACAAGGCACCCTGTGACATTTTGACCAACAGTATGTGACTATACCTGGTCACCCAATCCCATTTAGAAGCTTGTGTGTGTTATCAGAAATGTTATTGTCCTTTGTAAATCTGGCAAGAAAAATAAGATCTCATTATATAATTTTCATTTCTTTAATGAAAAGTAAAGTTTACATTTGTTGGTTATTTAAATTTTATGTTAATTGCCAATGTATATATGTTGTCTATTTCTCTGTTGTGTTGCCATTTTTATAATTAATATGTAAATGTACTTACTGTGCTAAGGAATATTAAAGACATCATTATATGTGTTGGAATTGTTCCCCCCCAGAAGTTTGTTGCTCATCGTTTGATGTTTGCAACAGTGTTCTTTCTGTGGGGAGACCTTATGTAGTGTTCACTTCTTATTCATCTACATTGTTCCCATCCTTTATAGTTTCTAGATTATGTAGTTTACCTAGGAAAGATTTCCCACTTTAAGTTTAGAAACAATTTTCCCACTTCTCCAAATTTTAGATTTTCTTAAAATGGAACTTCAGTGGATCTGGGGTTTTGTTATATTGTAAATATTATACTTTTATCATCTTAAATAATACACAGGTGGACAATCTGTATTTTTTTAAGTTTGGTACTAAGTATTCAAAATACTTTGTTTCCACATTTACCCTTCCATCCCCCCGCCTCGCCTTTCTATACTCCTAGTTTGGGCCCTGCGCCATTCCTAGTCTTGGGGCCTCAGACACCTGGGGAACCAACACTGCTTCCTGACCCTTCTCACCCAGAGCAACTCAGTCCCTTTCTTGGGCTCCAGGAGCACCACTTCTGGTCCTGGCCCTGCCCTCACCTCGCTCTGCTTCCCTGGGCCTGCACCACC
>NW_008353482.1:3497180-3537332 GCF_000622305.1 Nannospalax galili | reverse complement strand
TAATTATATTAATTCAACTGTAAACCTAAAAATTTACAGCCAATTTTGAAAATGATGCATCCTACCTCAGGAAACCGTTATTGAATATGTCAATTGTGTTGTAATGATATGCTTCTTCTAAGTATGTTGTTATTAAATAAATCATTTTTAAAAAATTAAAAAAAAATACTTTGTTTCCCTAGTAGTATATTTTAAGTCTTATTTTATAATGCGAGAGGCAAGTAGTAGTATGTAAGATGGGTTTTCAAGCTACATTTAACTGTACTTACAGTTGATGTGCAACTAAATCTTAAATCCTGTTATTCATCAGCATGAGCAATTGAAATGTTATGTCCTTCCTTCTAGTGCACGAACACCTTGCTTTCTTTTTTGTGGTGCTAGGGGTTGACCCCAGGTCCTCACAGCCTACCACTGACCTGTATCCCTAGTCTTGAACACCTTGTTTTCTTCTGTCTAGTTGTACCGGCAAACACTACATTATGACTTCATGATTCACTTTCTTTCTGAGTTTCATGAGAATCTTTTAAAATACTTTTATAACTTTAAAACGTTTATTTAGGGAAGAGTAGTGTGCATAACTCAAGGAATGTGTAGTGATCAGAGGATAACTTGGAGAAATCGGTTATTTTCCTCTGCCATATGGGTCCTGGGGTTAAAACTCAGGTCAACAATTGGCTACAAGTGCCCTCACCCACTAGCCATGTCACTGGCCATTCAAGAGACTCTCTTAATGACCCATAGAGAAATGACTTTGATACTCTTGTCTAGCTATGTAGTGAGCTACATCGGATGCAGGACAGCTGACTGAGGGACAGTGTCCCCTCATCTCCATATGTCCTGTTTCCCAGTTGGGGCATAGTCATCATAATGGGGGAATTTACCCAAATACCCAGCCCTAGTTTTCCAAAAGCTGTTTCCAAAACATGTTTGTGGTTACAGAGGCCCGGTCTATACACCCTATATACAACTTCTTGATCCAGGTGTTCTGTGTACAATAAACGTGGCAGGCTCTGTGTCAAAAGCGATTCACCTCTGTAGAATCCTGGAAAAGGAAGCCATGATGTGGGAAGACAGAAATTCCAAGTCATTTGTAGTCAAACCTGTATCACCCAGGCCCAGCATAACTCTTTGGTCATGTTGAGAATTCACAGGGAGAGATTTGACTACTAATGATACTTTCCACCAGTGTTTTATTCCTGGCTTTCACTAGATTGCTGTATAGAGTTTCCTGGCAGCTTCTGAGGGGTACCTTGTTGACTTAAGGCATTGCCTTCAACCCCGGCTCACTAAGATTTTAGTTTTTAATCAAATTTGTGTCCGTTTTATCAACATCCTTCCAGCATCTGTGAAGGTACTCACGAAGCTTTAGTCTTTAGGTTTATTAATGTATCAATTTGCATTAATAGATTTCCCAGCCCCAATCCCTCCACCCCCACATTCCAGAGGCAGCTCTCCTTTGTCCTGGTTCTGCCTTCACTTTGCTGATATTTTATTTAAGAGTTTTACATCTAAATTGATAAATGCAATTGACCCCTAACTTACCTTTGAGTGTTGTCCTTGCCTGATTTTCATGAGAGAATTATGTTTACTTCTCAGAATGAAGTTGGATGAGTTGGTTTGATGTATAGTTCAGATAGCAGGGCAATTATCTGACATTTTTGCTTCCTGGCAAGCTGATTTTACTATTGAC
The DNA here is from genome assembly GCF_000622305.1 of Nannospalax galili. Taxonomy (NCBI): domain Eukaryota; kingdom Metazoa; phylum Chordata; class Mammalia; order Rodentia; family Spalacidae; genus Nannospalax; species Nannospalax galili. The sequence goes on along the minus strand of NW_008353482.1, from coordinate 3,535,642 downwards.
ATCTTTTCTGTGACTCTTATTCTCTGCGTTTTCTTTGTTTTCTTAAGAGCATTTTGTTAATCTATGTCCTTCCAAAGTTGTCTATTTTGCCTGGGTTTTCAGGTCATCTTCTTAATTTAAAAATAAACCTGTTAGCAAACCTAGAGCTACAAAGTAGATTAATAATTGCCTAGGGCTAGGGTCTTAGGAAGAAATGAGGAGGCTGAAAAAAAGGCCTGGGGTGTCTTTCTGGAGTCCTGAAAATCACTAAAACTGCTTGTGGTTTTGTGACTGTGAATAAACTAACCCGCAATAAACTGTCTGCTTAAATGAGTGAGTTGTGTGACTGAATTTTACCTCAAGAAAGCTGTTTGAATTTTCAAAACCTTGTAGTTATGTTACATTTTGTGTTCTTTCCATTGCCTTCAGTGGCTAAAAGTTTTCAGCAAAGAACTAGCCATTCATTTTTATTTATGTTTATTTATTTATTTAATTAAATATTTTTATTTTATGTGTATGAGTGTATCGCCTGCATGTATGCAAGTGCACCTGTGTTTTGCAGTGTCCATGAAGGTCAGAAGAGGGCGTCAGATTCCCCTGGAACTGAAGTTGCAGACAGTTGTTCACCTCCATATGGGTATTAACAATTGAGTCCTGGTCTTCTGTAATTTTGGTGCTCTTAACCACTGATCCATTTCTCCAGCCTCTAATTATTATTATTATTATTATTATTATCATTATCATTATTTATTATTATTATTAATTTATTATTATTTTGATCTTTTTGAGACAGGTTCTCCCTATAACCCCAGAAGGCCTGGAACTCAACATGTAGACCAGGCTGGCCTCAATCATACAGAGATCCATCTGTCTCTGCTGGGATTAAAGCTATGTGCTGAATGCCTGACTAGCCATTCCTTTTTAACTGATAGATTTGTCTTTTAATTTTTATGTTTATTTATTTTGTGTATGTGTGCATGTGTGTGGGGCCTTTGTGAGTGCCTTGACATGTGAGTGTCCTGGCACACATGTGTAGGTCAGAGATCAACTTTCAGGAGTTAGTTCTCTGCTGCTGTGTAGGTCCTGGGGATTGAACTCAGGTCCATCTTGGCAGCAAGCACTTATGCCCCTTGGGCCGTCTCTCTCCCCCTCTTGAGCTTTTGTTTGCTTGCTTGCTTTTCTCCTTCAGTGCACGCTTTTCTGTGGCCTCTTCTGATATGCCGCACTTTCCTCCAATAATGCCGAGTAGTTTGTAAACTTCAGTTTTGCTTTTCTCTTCAGCTTAAGCACTTCTTAAATGGTTGTTCTCAACTTTCAGGTAGCTAGACTTTTTCTTCTTTCCCTGTCCTTTTCCTGTTAATTTCTCATTTCAATTGCATGAGAGCATATGGCCTCCAATTCCTGCTTTTCATATTCCACTAAAGTTTTCTGATTTTGTGCAGGGAGAGTTTCCAGATGTATTTTGTGAGTTTCTGTTTAGAGCAAAACCAAAATATTATTCTCAGTTTATTTATGTGTCTCTGTCTGTGGGGAGAACTTCATTGTATTTAAATTCAGAGACATGGAGCTGGGAGTGCTGTGCGAACCTCTGCTTTCCTGGTCCCTTCCTACCTCAGTGAGGCGGCCTTGGCACTTGCCGTGCTCTCCAAGTCTTTCCTTCTGGTCCTGAGGACCCAGTTGGTCCATCCTTAGAAGGGTCTTCCTTGAAGCATCACCCTACCTCTAGACTCCTCACCTGCTTTTTTTTTCTCTCCATACCTGTCCTTCTTCCTCCAAGTTCTGCCATTCTCCATGACTGTCTGCTGGTAGGTGGTGCTCTGTGGGGCAGCCTGAGCTTGGTGTCATGGCCATCAGGGACACATGACTGGGTCAGTGAGTAAGCTTTCCTCCAATGGTTTCTTTCCTAAGAGCCCTCTTAAATTAAAAAAAATCATTTGGGGGTTTAAAATACACATGCTGTTTCAATTAAATTAATGATAAGAAAAAAGCAGTAGCGATTTTTAATTCCTCTCAAAATGTCTCATCGTGTGGTTTAATTTGAGATTTCATGTATGTCAAAATATGACATGTAATATTCATTGAATAAACCCTTATTTTCAATGACCAAATTCTTTTACTCTGTAGAAGTTTGGGGCTTACTGTCACACTTGTCTTCCAGTATGAAAATGCTTTTTGAATGTAATTTTATATATTGGAGGACATTATCCATTTGATAAGAATTCTGACCTAAATTAAAAGACACTGGTTACTCTTTTTTCCTTTCAAAATGTGAAATAGTTTATGAAGGAAAAAAACAGATAGCCCCCCTCTCCTTCTGCCTCCCAATCCCATTTACAAGCATCTACTTAATGATGTGACCATAGGTATTTGTATGCATGTATGTATATACATATGCGCCCAGATGTATAACTTTGTTTTCAAATAAGAAGTTTATTCCGTGTATGTTTGCATGTGGCACTTTTCCTATTCAGTCATCTGCTTTAATCTTATCATGTGATTGCTCCCTTAGCGACACGGAGTGTGTCATACCTTTGCTTTACTGGGCCTCGGCAAACAAGCATTCCCATCTGCTTCAGGGAAATCTGGGTGCACTCAGGTACTATTTTTTTAATAAAGAAAACAAAACTTCCATCAGTGTAGAATGGAGTACTGCCACAGGGACTAGAAATGCAGGTCAAAGTTATGAGGTATATTTGACCCATTTTATTATTTCATTCTCATCTTGAAATGTGCTGTTCAATATTTTTGTGCAAACTGATGACTGATGGTTTTTATATTTATTGAGTGCTTGCTGGGTGCAGGTACAACTTTGAGCACTTTGCATGCACTCATTTATTTACTCCTGATGACTGAGTACAAGGCAGTTACTGTTAAATTCCTATCTGACGTGGTTAGAGTAGATTTAATATCTATCTACCTGTCTATCTATCTAACTATCTATCTATCTATCAATCATCTATCACCTATCTATCTATCTATCTATCTATCTATCATCAATCAATCAATCATCTATCTATTGCTGGGAAATAGAACCCAGGATCTCACAGTGCTGTACCACAAAGTAAATCTTTGCATACATGGACACACTCTCCATAAAGAAGAGTCACAAGGACCTGAGCAAAACTGATGCCACAACAAAGAGATGTGAAAGCCGTGTGCAGTTTTGTGAGAAGCATGAGGGTTCCTTTGCAACCACATTAAGCATGTAAGATGGGAAAGTATTTTCCCATAAGTAAATAATAACATGATTTCTATTGTTTACCCACTGCTATACCACTGCTCTTCCTTCCCTAGGTTCTGTTTAGATTCATCACACTGCAGGTAATGCAAGCTCTCCTGGTTAACTGTGAAGCCTGGGTAACGCCAATCCTCCCTGTGCCCATGATCTGCACACTAATTGGATGTCTCTCCAGAGGCTTTCTGGTACTCACCTGTGAAGAGGGTGGCCCAGGAGCTCTGATACCTGAGCAGCTATTTTGATGCCAGACAGCACACTGCCTCTTCTTTCCGTCTCTGGTTGTGACTAGTGACCTTGACCTCGGCCTCTCTGTCTTTGGCTTCCAAGTGTGAAGGCTGATTTCTGAATTCAGAATGCAGCTAATTTTCCTTGCCGTGCTCTTACAGAGGATTTGGGTTCAATTCCTAGCATTCACATGGCAGATAAAAACTGTCTGTAACTCCAGTTCCAGGGGACCTGACGACCTCTTCTGACCTCCTTGGTCATTGCACAACTCCAGTGCACTTACACACATGCAGGAAATACACTCATACACATAAAATAAAAATTAAAAATAAGAAGGCAGGGTGTGCTTCCTTATTATAATTTCTACCTTTTTGTTGTTTTGGAAACAGGGTGTCAGTATAGCCTAGGCTGGTCTGGAGCTTACCATGTAGCCAAGGATGACCTTGAACTTCTGCCTCCACCTCCCTGAGTATTGGCATATGCCACTGTGCTCAGTTTATGTGGCACTAGCAAAACACTCTACCACCTGAACCATACCCCCATTCTAGTGTATATTTATTTAATTACTTTTAGGTCTTTATAAAATATCAATTAAAAAGTGTTATTTGATGATTACAAAGTCCATTTCTGTGCTCGCCGTCCATTTTACATTGGTCTTTGCATCTTTTTCTCCTGGCATTTCACACTACTTTGGTTATTACAGCTCTATGGTAGTTGGATATAGCAACTCCTTTCCACTTAGTCTGTGTTTTCAGGATTTCTTAGTTGTTCAGTGGGTTGTGCTTTTCATGCTAAGTTGTACATTATGCTGTCTCTATACAGAATTCTTGATGAGATTTTTGCAAGAATTAAATTGAAAACATACATAGATTGATGAGGGACAGACAGACATCTCTATCTGGAGTCTTCCCAACAGAGGACATCTCTGACTTGTTCTGTATTCATTGCCACTTAATTGCTTGCTCAATGTTTACTTTAGTATCTCATCTTCTTTGGGATGCTTTTAAATGATAGTTACTTTTAATTTCAATTTCTTCATGTTCCCATTTGCAATTTCTGTTTTGTGACCCTTCTGAGCTCACTTATTCTCAGTTTTTTATAGCTTCCTTGGGGTTTTATATTATATCACAGCATCTGGAAAAAGAAGAGGTGATTTTGAGCCTAACCTTTAACTGGCTTGCTTTTTACTTATTTTTCCTGCCTGTGGCATTGACTAGAACATCTAGTATTGTGTTGAGTGAGTGCGGAGAGTAGATGTGTTTCCTTTGTTACTGATCTTCTTTGCTTGCTTGTTTGTTTGGTAAAGGCAATTTAACGTATGACCTCATACATGCTAGGCAAGCACTGTACCCCAGCCCCCACTCCTTTATACATATATGTATGTATGGTTTGAGAAAGAGAGAGAAAGAGAGAGAGAGAGAGAGAGAGAGAGAGAGAGACCGACCGAGACCCACTGGGTTTAATTAAAAGTTCCTTGCATAAGTATTGGTGGAGGGTGATTTATTGAAGCATGGGTAACTTATCAGTGACTGAAGAAAATGACACCACCTCCCCCAGCAACCATCAAATGCCTACAGCTCCTCAGGGATGGTGGAACCACATGAGACCCTCCCCTATCCATGATGAAATGTTGACAGGCCTAGTCTTGTGCTGTAACTATAACTGCAGTGTGCCATGTCCGTAAGACATAGTTCCATAGCATTCTCCCCCTCACCAATCCTTCTGCTTTTACATCCTTCCCACACCCTCATTCGCAATGTTCTCTGAGCCTTGGCAGGGATAATATAGATGTCCTGTGGACCAAGTATGAGTCTTTGCATTAATAGCTACACACTGCAAAAAGAAACTTCTCTGACCAAGGCTGAAAACAGGACTAATCTATAGGTATAAATCTAACTATTTAGAAAAGTTCGACAACATGTCCCAGTTAGCAAGCAATAGTGGTAGATTCACCACTAGACCTATAACTTCTTCAATCATGGGCTCTTGACCAGGTTTACAGAACCAGGCATGCATTCCTTCCTGTAGTGCAGGCCTCAAATCCAATGAGAAGGTGGTCAGTTACCTCTTATCGTGATATGAAAGGCCAGACAGGGATATTGGAGGTGGGAAGGTTTAAGTGAAGGTGTATGTGGGAGTATAGGAAGAGGAGAGGGTAGGGAAAGGGTTAACCAACACTAAGGATATATGAAAAAAGGCATATGCAAACCAACAATTTTGTAAGCATATTCAAAACATGTTAAAAGTTTGAACAGAAGTAGCTTGTATGGGTAGATAATGCTCCTCCCTCGAAGCCACGGGTTATTAAATAAAAGGTCTCCCATCCTATAATAGCTCCTTGGCATCAACAGGCATTCCAAGATAAACACACTAGTCTAAGAATTTGAAGCTAAGGTCCATATGTGAGACAGAACATGTGGTATTTGCCTTTCTGGTCCTGGGTTACCTCACTCGGTATATTATTTTCCAGTTCCATCCATTTCCTATAAATGTCACAGTTTCATTTTTCTCTACAGCTGAATAAAATTCCACTATGTTTATGCACCACAACTTCATTATCCATTCATTAGTTGATAGACATCTAGACATCTAGGCTGGTTCCATTTCTTTGCTATTTTGAATAGAGGAACAATGGACATATTTGAACAAGTGTCCCTGTGGTAGGATACAGTCTTTTGGGTATATGCCCAGGAGTGATATAACTGGGTCTTATGGCAGTGGTCATGGCTTAGGCCAGGTGTTTCCTGGTACTTGGCTTCTTATCCAAATAATTGAAAATAAGGGCACACACAAGTTCCCAAAAGAAACAAGATAACTTTATTTGGAGCAAACTAATAGTGAAGATTATAGAGGGATAGGTTGTTAAGATTGACAGTGGGCTACATGACTGAAAATACCCAAGGGCCCTGCGGTATAGCCTGGAGTCTCTTTCTATGGAGTTGAAGAGAAGAATAGCCTGGTTACTAAAGGGTATGGTTTGGGTGGGTCTCTATTTTGATTGATGAACTAGATCATATATTCACTTTACCTACTGTGAATGTGTTCCCATAATGCATCTGATTTTAATCATATGCACACACAGTTATGCATAGCATAGGATGGTAAATAGGGAGTTCTCCCAAAAGGTTACTAGAGGACAATTTTGCCTTATTGCACATAAATCCAAAACCAGTTCATGTCAGATCACTCTCCGACAGGTACGGCACAGGGGGAGAGGCCACGACCAGCCTGGGTCCCTCTCTTAGGGGCTGAGGGGGATGATGAGTGCCGGCGACTCAAAAACCACACCGAGTCGGGAGTCTTGTCGAGGCAGGAACTCAGTTTATTGTGTCAGGCATCAACTTATATAGTTTAAGCAAAGGGGGTGTGGAAAAGGGGGTGGGTATAGGAATGTGTCATCTGGGGCAAAGACTGTGGGCCACTGGGAATTTACCATGCCAGTTGTTACTGGGCAGAGGCAATCTTAGATAGGGCTCTGCTGAGTCACCTCCACACGGAAGTGACAGGCCAGAGACAGGTCACTAAACTTTAGCCTGGCTTATGAAATTATATTAGGCCTCATTTTCCTCCATGCCGTGTGTATGAGGGTCCCGAAGGCCCAACAAGTTCAGGCTGGATCATTCCTTCTATTCTTCCTACCTAGGTATGTTGAGAATATATTTGAATAGACACTATCGAAATTTGATCATTATCAGGGGCAAGGAATATATCATTATCATTATTCAAAGATATTAAACTGTTGCCTAAATGTTTAACATGCTGGTTAAATGAGTATCCCCTGTGTATGATCATATTTATACATTGTTGAATTTGGTTTTCAAATGCCTTTTCATGGAATTCTCATTCTAACTCCTCTCCTCCCCTCTCCTCCCCGTCTCCCCTCCTCTCCCCTTCTTTCTGCTTCCTTACTATATTTGCATGTTTTCTTTTTAGCCAGCCAATAGTTGTTTAAAATGTATTGAAGCATATTCACTCATCTTTTAGTGTTAATTTGGCTTGCAGTTTGAGGGTACAGTCCGTCATGGTGGGGAAATCATGGTGGCAGGAGCTGAGGCAGCCAGTCCCATCACATCCACAATCATGGAGCAGAGAGAGATGAATGCTAGTGTTCAGCTCACTTTCTTCTTTGAATTCAGTCTGGGGCTCAGCACATGGGATGGTATCAACCACAGTTAGGCTGGGCCTTCCTACCTCAGTTAACTTAGTATAGAAACTTCCTCCCAGACATGCCCAGATGTTTATCTCTAAGGTATTCTAGATCCTGTCAAGTTGACAATCAGTTGGCCACCATTGGTAGAGTTGATGTTAATTCTTTTCTTGAGCATTTTATAGAATTCTTCAATAAAACTATCTCAGCTTAGAGATTTTTTTGGAGAATTTTAAAATTATTCAACTTCCTTAATAGCTATGGTAATATTGAAATTATTCCAGATCATGTGAGTTTGTGTTTTTCAAGGAATTGATGCATTTCATATCAGCTGTGAAACTCATTTGACTGGAGTATTCATGTTAATCTTTTATCTTTTTCATTTTTCACAGTTTAAAGTTAGATCCCCATTTCAGTTCCGATTTTGGCAGTTTACATCTTTGATCTTTTTGGTTGTTATAGCTTTGTTGGTTTTGTTGAGTATGCCAAAGAACCAGCTTGAGCCTCTTTTCCTTTACCACTTTGGCTGCTTTCCTGTTTTCCATTTTTATTTTTACCTTCACGAGTCTCTAATTTCTGCTTGTTTAGGGTTGATTTTTACTCTTGTTTATCTCATTTTCTGAGGGAGGAATTAGGTGATTGATGTGAGACATCCCTTGTTTCTTCCAGAAGCATCTGATACAAAACTATCCCTCTCGCTGTTGTCCCGGCTGGTGGCAGACTCCTGGGTCAAGCAATCCTTCTGCCTCAGCTTCCCACATAGCTTGGGCTATATAGGCATGTGCTGCCATCTCCAGCTCATAGTATTCTTTAATGAATACTAACGTTATACTAGCTTATATATTTTAAATATTTTATATTTGCGTGTAGGGTTTTATCTACCATCTTATTGTTAACTTGTATATTTTGACTTTTTCCATTTTCATTTATTTGGCTTATAAGTTGGTAATTAAATGGTATGTTATTCTGCTTATGAAGATGAGAGTATATTATTATGGCAAAATGGCTGGAACATAAAATTTTTCTATTTTAACAACTTTTACTTGAAAAGATTAGTATGAGGAAGTACATTGATATTGTGTGCAACCAGAACGTCTACCCATTCCCAGACTTTTCTGTCATCCCAGACAGAAGCTTGATAATCATGTAACAGTGCTTCTTCCTCACTGTCTGTCCTGCCAGCCACTGGCCATTCTGTTTTCTGCCTCTAGGGTTGCCATTCTAGGTAAGTGGCTAAGTGAAATTATACAGTGCTTTTCCTTTTGTGTCTGATTTCTATTGAGTATGTTTTCAAGGTTTTATTTTTCTTTTCTTTGGTAAATTTATTTAGGCAAGATGCTTGGATTTAATCCCATTGACTTATAAATAGAATAATTAAAATTTGCATGGTGACATGGGAGACTAGAATCTTGTCCTTTGTTGTCTATGGCTCAGCAACATCAGCGCTGTGCCCCACCTGTTCTGAGCCTGTGTGAGCTTCGGAAATCCCTTGTGGCTAGTGGAATTGGTATGAGTTCTGCATCACATAGGCTCCTGCTTTGGGGCACAGTTTCCAGCTGCTCACAAACACACTCCAGACTTGAGTTTTCTGACGCCATGAAGCCTCTGCCTTATCCTCAGCCTGGTAGAGCTGTCAGGTGCTGGATGCTTAAGAAGGGCTCAGGGTGAATCCAGACCCCTTGTTCTGTCTTCTTCTTGTCGACTATTCAGTCTCTCCTGTTGTCTCCTCCCCTTTTCCTCCTCCTCCTCCTCCTCCTCCTCCTCCTCTCCCTCTCCCTCTCCCTCTCCCTCTCTCTGCTTTCCAGTCCTCCAAGCTGTTGTCCCTTGTCCCTGGGTTTCTTTCTCATCTCTATACACAACACACAAGGCTACGACAGGAACTCTCCTGCTGAATGATGATCTGAGCAGAATATTTACAGCAAACCCCATATTCTATGTAGCAGTCCAGCAGGTAGCCGAATGACCTAATTAGAGTTTCATGATTCCTATTATATTTTTTTTAACACGTACTATTTTCATGAGCCAGTTGCTCTATAGATTGCTGCTGGGTCTGTCAGGAGCATAGGTTGGGACTCTCAGTGGCATGTCTTGAGGAAGCCCTTAATCTTGTGACTGTCTCATTTTCTCTGAAACTGTTAGAATTTCTTCTTGTGGCTTGCTGCAGCATTTATCACCAGTCCTCTCATCTCAGAATTGAAAGCTTCCAGTAACCAAGCCAACACCAATTACATAGTCCTGTCCCTCTGAAGAGCCCCTCAGTCGCCAGGGCAACCCTGATTTAGCTTCGTGATGACGAATAATAAATTAGGAAAAGGACACAGCCTCGGGCTGAGGCAGCTGGATGTGTCTGGATCCTGAAGGTGAAGGAAAAATTGATTGACAGTACACAGCCCTCCCAAGGTCTTTCTGGCCGTTGCCTCCATCATGGTTTCCTGTTGCTAAAAGATATTTTTTATTATTATTATACTAATCACAGGTCAGGAATGGTCTTGACTTCTCTTGGCCTCATGAGAAATTTAGCATTTGACTTCTACTTGTACTGTGTCATAATAACACACAATTTTTCTTTTCTGGGAATATCATCCTATTCTAAGTCATCTTTCTGTAAATTTGTCTTATTGTGAACAAATAGATTTCATGGCCAAATGATGATTTAAAAGTCTAAACCCAAAAGTTTCCTTGCAGAGCAAATATTCCCAGGAAAATAGAAGTCAGCAAAGTGATCCAGCAGTTGTTTCTGATGTTTTATCTATCTGCTGCACACATTTCTTTATTCTCTTGTTCATTGGACCAACACATTCTGACAGAGGGAAGGCCCCATATCTGGCATGTGCCAGGTCCTGGGGACACATCAGAGATAAGACAGAGTGTTGTGACACAGCTTCCCTGTGAAAAGCTCATATCCTAACAGGACAGCTTTAGGTGTTGGGAGATAACCTCCTCAGAGAGAAGCAGTGAGATTCATGGAGGTTCTGAGCATGTGAACTCAGGCTCCAAAATACCAGGAAGCTGCTGAGTTTGAGTCCCAGGGCTGACTTCTTGAACCTGGAGACAGAAGTGGGGGCTTTGTAGCCACAGCCCTGCAGATGGAGAGGGGCGCAGGGGCTGAGGTGCCCAAACACGCTGCTGCACCCTCCCTGTGCTCCTGGTCTAGTTTCCTCACTGGCTACTCAGACCATCATCCTTCCCCTGACTTTGCAAATGCATAGGCGCAAGCTCACTATACTGCCCCCTGGTGGTCTTTCTGCTACAATCTTTTCAGCGTCTCTAGGCTGTAACCACTTGGGACAGAGCACCAAGCACTCCGTTAGAAGGAAGTGACTTTCAGCCTGCCTCTCACAACTGCTCACTAAAGCATAGTAGTACCTTAAAGGGTCACCATCATCTAGCCAAACAATGGGGACTGGGATGAATCCTCTAGCGTTCCTGGGCTCCCATGTCACCAATGTGAGGTCCAGCTCATGTCTTTTGGGCTAAATATCTCCACTCTCCCAAGTTTATGGCCTGTCTGCTTGTGTCAAGGGGGAAGTAGAGGGTGGGCAAGCCTCAGACTTGGTTTAACCCTTGCTGGGACTTCACCCTCCCCGGTCCTCTGTCAGCTGAGCATTCTCTAGAGAGTACCTGTCTTTCTTTTGCCAGGGTCTGTGGGATGTGGAGAGTTGCGAAACCCCCTATGCAGGGGGGAAGGGAGGACACTGCAGGCTTGAGGTAGTGTCCCTGTCTCTCACCCAGAGCACTGCTGCACCCAAGCAACCTAAGTGAGTGTTGTGTTTAGCAGGGCTTTAATGTTTGCTGGAATGTGGTCTCTAGAGACAAGGTGATGATTACAATCATTGTGTGGAATCACAGCTCATTTTTACGTGATGTGAAGCTGACATCCAGGTACCCATAACTAATGCAACTCCCGTATGCCTCCCAGTGTGTCAGTGAGGGTAACATGTCTACTGTGGGGCATGGCGAGTAGATGGAAAAGGGTGCCTCGCTTTTCAGAGAAGATAGGCCCACCCAGGCTGTTGGGACCAAGCCAGACATAGAGTCATGACAAACTGAGCCAGGAAACTTCACCTGAAGGGAATTGCTCCTATAGAAGGCTTACCAAGGATGGACATTTTTCAAAAGAAGCTAAAAACAGAATTTTTTTGTGTGTGTGGAGTTTCCAAAATTTACCTTCAAACACAATGAGATCTTCCCTGCACTAAGTAATAAAAGAAATTCAAACTGAAAATCACTGTCCCCTGGCCCAAAGGTGACAGTTGGCAACTCTGCCTAATTTCTTCATTTAATGTTCACACCATTAAAATTGATCAGCAACACGGAACTCCATCACCCCTGGTTCCACATTTTCAGATTCAACCATCTACAACTTACAAAAATTCCAACAATCAACCCAAATGGGTGTCATAGCACATGCTTGTGAGCCAAACACCTAGAAGGCTGAGGCAGGACAACTGCAGATTGCTACCGAGTGAGACCCTAGCTCAAAAAAATAAAAACAAAAAATGCATTCCAGAAAGTTCCAAAAGAACAAAATTTGAATCTGACTCATTCTGAGGACATGCAGAGTGCATGCAAGTGGAACATGTGGACCTTGTGTTTGTGTGATGAGTCACCTGGAGACGACTTCACATAGACAGGTATAGAGTATATGCAAACGCTATACCATTTATTTGTGAAGGACTTCAACTCTGGGATGCTCTTGGACTTGAGCATTCTGGGATTAGAGATGCACATGTCCTAGGGCCGGGGGGGGGGGTCCCAGAACCCACTCTCGTGGCATGGTAGGCCAACTGTGGGTGCCCAGTATGTATTGGTGTTTTCAGTTTTCCCAGAAACACTTAACACTTTTATGGGCAATGCTTTTCCATGTAGAGCTCTGAAGATTATGAAACCGTACCATATGCTATTAAGTTAGAGACTGGAAAAAATATTACTCATGAAAATATTATTCTTTATTGAATTATATTACTATTCTAGGAGGGAAGAAATGCCAGTTACAAATGCCAGGCATTTGTGTGTGTAAATAGAGTGACTGAGAGGGGCCTGAGCACAAGGGAACCTGTGTTCTGCATGCAGTTCCCTGCAAACAAAGCCCAGTACTAGGAGGGTAGGCTTGTCTGGGCTCTTCATTGAAGTCCTCACAGCACAGTTCCTGAGCTCAGTGACAAAGGGCATGAGCCAGTGCTGCTTTACAAAAAAGGATAGGAGGAAGAGGAGGAGGAGGGGGGGGAGGAGGAGAGAGGAGGGGAGGAAGAGGAGGAAAAAGAGGAGGAAGGAGGAGGAGGAGGGGAAAAAGAAGAGGAAGAAAAAGAAGACAATCCAAGTACAGCTGTTCTTTGATGACAATGCTGATGATATTCCAGACTCATATCTAAACGTGCAGATAAGTCCACATCATTAACAAAAGTGGTCTTTGGAGGAAGTTGGGGTCACGGCCCCAGACTGCAGCTCCATAGACACTGAGGAGTCTCTAAGTTAAGCTCATCAGCTCCCCTCATGCAATACCAATGTCTTAAGAACAGCAGCCTCATTTTTCTGTTTAGTAGGAGTAGTGTGTGAACATTCCTGACTTACTGATGAATGCTGGCCTCGATGGTGCCACCCCATGTGAAGGTCTGTGAGAATTCCCAGGACAGTGGAAATAGTGTCAAATCCTGTGATGATAAGCCTGAATTCACAGAGAGCTCATGAGGCTGGTTGGGTGTTCCTGCTTGACAGCTGCCCCACTGGCAGGAGATCCAGTTGGCATCTCCCAGTCTCATGTTCAGATTCTTCCTTCCTCTCCCCATCTCTCATCAGGATGGCACATATGTGACATAAAAATTAAAGACTAGAGCTGGGCGTGGTGGCACACCCCTTTAATCCCAGCACTTGGGAGGCAGAGGCAGGCGGATCTCTGTGAGTTCAAGGCCAGCCTGGTCTTTTTGGGTGGGTTCAGGACAGCTGGGGCCAAAGGGGAGCCCCTTCTCAAAAAAACCAAAAAAAAAAAAAAAAAATTAAAGACTAGAACTTGCAAGAGATTTATTAACTGACTACTTGTAACAGGGACGACAGAAGGGGCAGGTAGAACATGAAGAGGCAAAGGCCCAAATAAAGGTGAAAGACAAGAGGAGGAGGTGACTCCTCGCAGTCAGGGAGTGTTTAGGGCTTTACTGTCTGATTTAGAGTAAAAGTCCTGTCTTCTGGAATGTTCCTTCAATCTTTTGTACACATACAAATAAATATGAAACCTTAGTGAGGCGTTACTAAGCCACATGAATAAAGAAACAGCCTCACTCTTAGCATTAGTTTTTAAAAAATATTTTATTTATTATTTTTATTTTGTGTGTATGTGTGTATTGCCTGCATGTAGGTAAGCATACCCGTGTCATACAATGCCCGTGGAGGACAGAAGAGACTGTCGGATCCCCTGGAACTGGAGTTACGGACAGTTGTTAGCTGCCATGTGGGTGCTGGGATTCGAACCCGGGTCTTCTGCAAGAACAGTCAGTGTTCTTAACCACTGAGCCATCTCTCCAGTCCCAGCATTAGTTTTAAGACCAAGAGTGAACCTGAACTCTGAGAGTTTGCTCCTTCAGATTTCTCACAGAACTGTGCTCTCAAGCCAGGCCTCACTCATATTTTTATTGAAACACTATCTTCCGAATGAATTGGGGAAATAGAAGCTAGAATCTACCCTTATCTTATCAGAGAATCTCACCCTTTGATCCCTAGGCCTAAAATATCTTTCACACACAAATTTCAGGCGGCCTTCTTAATTCTTCTCACTGTTTTCAATGAGAAAGACATGCTGCTTCCACTATTTTAGGTGGAGAGCAAGGTGGGGTCCTGAGGGATTAAGGTCTGGTGCCCACATCCTAAGAGGAGCACATGGCCCAATGAACTCATTTACATCATAAACAGTAGCCTTTTGGTTGCAAGTTTAGGCAAAAGTCATTATAGTCCAGATTATGTACATATGTCCACATTGCAAAAGTCATTACTATACCGTAGTGCTGTAATTTTGGATCCAGGGTATGCCTCAAAGGTCTATGTGTTAAAGGCTTTGTCTCCAGCCTGTGGTGCTATGTGAAGTGGTGGGGCCTAGTGAGAGGAAGTTAGGTCATTGGGGGTGTGACGCAGAAGGAGATACTGGAACCTAGACTGCCTTCTCTCTTCCCTCTCCTCTCTTCCTCCTCTTCCGCCTCTTCCTCCTCCTTTTCATTCTCCTCCTCTTCCCCTTCCCTCTCTCTTCCTCTCTTCTCTCCCCTCCTCCTTCTTCTTCCCCCCTCTCCCTCTCCCTCTTTCTCCTTCTCTCTCCCCTCTCTATCTCTCTCTCCCTCTCCCTCTCTATGATGAGAGGAACAGCCTCCTCTGCCACATCTCTCCATGATGTATTGTTTCATCACAGATCTAAAACCATGTGGTGAAGCAACCATGGACTGAATCCACAAGGAGCCCAAATACATATTTCATCCTTTCTAGTTCATTATCTAAGGCATTTTTTCCTAGCAATGGAAAACTAACACCTACGTTCTCTTCGAGTGTTCATTTTAAAGGAATAGATATTTCATGATGTATGTTTCCCACCATCCCCAGTGGTGTGTGCTCCAAAGTGCTATTAAGAAAACAAAGAAGGAATAGCTTTCTGCCTTCATAAGCAATGAATGCATTTCCCATACCCTATGCCTGTATTGTGATGCTTTTTAATTGTGTGAAACTTATGGAAAAATTCTTTAAACAGCTAAGAGATCAAGCATTCAACCCAGGAGAGTCAGAAAGCTCATTTATTCTTTTCACATGCATGAGGTCCCAGAATTAGCAACAAAGGCTTCAAGATTTTCTGAACTTCTAACAGAAGTACAGATGGGGGTTAAATAGGCCTTTTTTTACATCATCGTTTTATGGCTGGCACCTGGGCCCTATGGTTCTTTACTTTGATGTGCCGTGTTAATCTCAAGAAAATTCCTTCCTGAGTTCACGTAGTCATTATAGTTTACAAATATAGTTTCCAGGCGTGGGTCAGGACATCTGCTGCCTTTTGATTTATAGCTAGGCCTGGCTAATTGGGCTAGCGATTAGTTAAACAGTCATTGCAGTTTACAAAAACAGATATCACCAGCAGTTTAGATATCTGACATATTTGATCTACATTTTTCTTGGACTAATTGGACCAGGTTCCTCATTAAACCATTTGGTGACTTTTCCCTTTTCTTAGTTTCTTGTCTGTATCCGTAGTTAGATATGGTGAGTGGAAAGCATCACAGAGCTTCAAGATATTACAGAGTGATAAAGCATCAGTGAGTAGTAGAACATTACAGGGCTGTGTGTTCAAGACCTCTACCTAGTAAATAGAACAGCCTAAGCTCACAAGGACATTATGAAGAACACAGTGAGTTTTCCTTATCATGAACAGTGACAATTAGAAAATCAGATCAGTCATTATTGTCGGACTTCTTTGGCGGCATGGAATACTGTAATTAAAGTAATGCAGGGACAAAAATCTGTGAACGTTGTAAGGGGGAATTTTAGATTCTGATAACCTTAGAAGGGGTCATATCAAAGCCAACAAGCTCCTTTATTATCCTGGTTTCTTGAATTCACATGTGCTGAGTGAAAACACTCACGCTCCTACCTTTAGATAACCCCAGCTCCCAGCACCGAGGGGCAAGGCACAGCAGATCTTGAGCTGGTCTGGTGGGGATGGCCTGCCCACAGATTCAGATGAGCACTGAAAGAATACATTATGTCATTCTAACTCTGTTCACCTTGCTGTGTGATACCTCTCAAGATATTTTCCTCCTGACTAATTGTGATTACTGCACCTTTGACCAGCCACTCTCCAGATCCCTCCCTAACCACCAGCCTCTGGTGATCAACAGTCTACCCTCACCTTCTATGAGATCAGTGTTTTTTGGTACCATGTATGACTGAGATCATACAAGAGGGTACAATGCATTCTGGGAAAATGTAGAAGAAATGGACATCAAGCGGACTCAATACAAAGCTCTTAAGTATATGAGATCATGCATTGTTAACAACCTACACTTCAGCATTTCTGTGTGTGTGTGTGTGTGTGTATACACATACATCATGCTGTAAAGGATAAACACATAGTGTTATCTGTCAATTTAAATTATATAAGCACTAATCAGGGC
Organism: Nannospalax galili; assembly: GCF_000622305.1. Lineage (NCBI taxonomy): Eukaryota > Metazoa > Chordata > Mammalia > Rodentia > Spalacidae > Nannospalax > Nannospalax galili. Next base: position 3,518,919 of record NW_008353482.1, on the reverse strand, counting down.
TGACTGCAGGCCACTGGCATGAAGTATAGAAGCCCCAGGCTACTGTTTCTCTTCTGTACCTTAGGCTGCTTACATAAAGCTTTATTTTCTCATTTTATCAGAATAGATGTGACTAAGGAATGCTGAGGGAAAAGGGATACATAGATTTGAAGTCACTAAACCAAAGGCCAGGCCATGCTGAGAGGGGAGGGCAGAGCAGTCTCAGGGTAGACCATCAGATGATGAACACCAGCACTTGGGCACCCAGACTTCCTAAGACTCCAGTGCCAGGTCCGGGAGGAATGTAGAGTGGTAGCTGGAACTAGGCTAGAAGGGCTGAGTGCAGGCTTAGTTGGGGCCCTTCTGTCATGCAAGAGGTTCCCATGATGGGCCACCTATCCTCCCTGGCTCGGATTCCTGTGCACCACATGCAGTGAGTCAGAGGGATAGTCAGCTGTGTTCTCAGTACATCAGACACAGTGCCCTGCCACCCCACTTGCTTTACTGTGAAGTGGATAGTGGTAGATTTTTGTCATTTTATTAAAGAATAAATATATCCTTCCTCGTGTACAGTAATGCAAAAAAGTTGCAAAATTTCTAGGGAGAGGCTGCAGAAATGTTGATTCTTCTTCCTGTCATCATGTAGAAATTAGAATAATTGTATTTAAAATACTCTTTATTTTATGTGTATGAGTATTTTACCTGCATATATGTAAGTGCACCACATGCATGTCTGGTGCCCACAGAGGCCAGAAGAGAACATTGGATCCACTGGAACTAGAGCTAAGGATGGGCGTTAGCTGCTGTGTGGGTACTGGGTACTGAACTTGAATCCCCTAGAAGAGCATTAAGTGCTCTTAACTTCTGAGCTATCTTTCTAACCCTGAATAACTACTTTTTTGGTATATATATGGTATATATACTTGGTTTATATGTGTGTATATATGTGTAGGTTGGTGGACACATGTGCACATGTGGAGTTCAGAAGTTGATATCAGGATGCCTTCCTCTATCACTCACCAGGGTATCTCACAGAACCTGTCACTCACCAATTGGCTAGACTGACTGGCCAACAAGCTCCAGGGACATGCCTGTCTCTGGCCCCCAGTGCTGGGATTACAAGTGTGCGCTATCATACCTGGCTTTTTACATAGGTGTTGGGAACCCAAGCTCAGGTCTTCATGCTTATGCGATAAGCACTCTATCAACTGGGCCATCTCTGCAGCCCAAATAACTTCTTCTATCACATCACATGATCTTTAGTATTAAAGTAACTCTTAAGGCTGGTCGTGGTGGCATGCACTTTTAATTCCAACACTCAGAATGCAGAGGTAGGTAGGTCAGCTTCACTCTACATAGTGAGACTCTTGTCTCAAAAAAAAAACCTAGAATAACTCTTTTTAAAAAATCTATTATTCTATTTTATGTGTGTAAGTGTTTTGCCTGCATATGTAAGTACTCCATGTGTGTGCAATGCCCACAGAGGCCAGAAGAGGATACCAGAGCTCCTGGAACTGGAGTTATGGATGGTTGTTAGCCACCTTGTGGGTGCTGGGAATCAAACCCTGTTCCTTTGGATGAATAGAGCATGTTCTTAACCACTGAGCCATCTCTCCAGCCCCCTAGAGTAATTCTTGATGTTTATATAGTCCATACCCCATGTGTGCATTCTAGAATATTCACTGACACTTTTGAAGCAGAAGTGTGCCAGGCAGTTTTCTATTATGGCAACAAAACACCTGTGAAGATGAACTTACAAAGAGAGAAGGTTTATTTTAGCTCATGGTTTTGGAGATGTTCATCCATAATAGATTGGTCCTCTTGCTTTGGTTCTGTGGTAGCAAATGCCAGGTTTAGAAGTGTTCACCTATGGGGGCTGGAGAGATGCTCAGTGGTTAAGAGCACAGGCTACTCTCCCAGAATATCCGGGTTCGAATCCCAGCACCCCCATGGCGGCTAACAACTGTCCATAACTCCAGTTCCAGGGAATCCAACACTCTCTTCTGTCCTCCACAGGTACTGCACAACATGGGTGCACTTACATGCAGGCAGTGCATTCATATACATAAAATAAAAATAAATGCATAAATAAATATTCAAAAAAAGAAAGAATACCGTTTGCAAAGGCATTCATTATCAAAGGATAGGCTGCATATGAACATGCAGTAATAGTAAAAGAATATGCAATAGCTCCTCAAGCTCCAATCATTTAAGAAGTGAAAGAACACTGATAGTATGGTGTGTGCTAGGATGTTAGTTACTGTATGAGTGGAAAGGAGAAAAGCAGAGCGAGTCTAGTGGTTAGTATTGAGTTGCTAGAGAAAAGATTTCAGAAGAGGGGAAAGTAAAGACAAGGGGGGACAGTGAGCACAGTGGGGGCTGAGGCAGATTTAGCTAAAGGCAGAATGGTTTTTTTTGAGAGAGAGAGAGAGAGAGAGAGAGAGAGAGAGAGAGAGAGAAATGTGCTCAGAGGCCTCGGGAGGCTGTGACATGGAGACCCTGCATCCACAGAGAGAGAGAGAGAGAGAGAGAGAGAGAGAGAGAAGAGAGAGAGAAATGTATGCTCAGAGGTCTCGGGAGGCTGTGACATGGAGACCCTGCATCCATATCAGCCTGTGTTCTTTGGAAAAACCTATCAAAAGAAAGTTAAATATGGAAGCATGGAGAAAAGGAAGAAAAAAGAGTAGGTGAAACAGAGTAGGACAGAACTAGTCTGCTAACCTGACACTGGGTATTACATAAAAAGCAGTAAATGTGAGGGGGCGAAGCAGGATGTGGGTATAGAGTCTGACTGTAGTGTCACCTGATAGTTCTTTGCAGCCTGGACCCTCTCAGCACTCCTTCCCAGGCTCTGAGATGCCTGTTACACCCCTGGGCAATCATTTAGCAATCATTTATTTGTAAGATCAGGTCATAGATACTGATCTTCTCCCTGAGTAGTCCTTCATGGATGAAGTCACAGATGCAGAACCTCTGGGAAATTCTTCAATGGTCGAGTTGCAAATGCCTTTTCTCACTTCTGACCTGTCCTTTATGAGGTTGGGTCTTTGCTACTGTTCCTGGTAGTAGGCAGAACTTCATGGTCAGGTCATAGATGCTGGTCACACCTATTAGTTATCCTTCAGGAATCAGCTGTGAATGCTGACCCAGCCCCTCAGCTGTCCTTCCTGATGCCTAGCATACTGCTGGGAAACTGTCTATTTCCCTGCAGACTTTTGACTTCTGGCCAGTTTTCAATGCCACCCCTATCAAAATCCCAATGCTATTCTTCACAGAAATGTAAAGATCTTAAAATTTATATGGAAGTACAAAAGAGTGTAGACAGCCAAAGAAATCCTCAACAACATAAATATAATAATCCTGGATTCCTAGTTTCAAGTTATTCTGCAGAGTTATAACAATAAAACCAGCACAGCACTGGCACAAAACCAAACACGTAGGTCAATGGAATAGAATAGAAAATCCAGATATAAACCCATGCAAACTACAGCCATGTGACTTTGGACAGCAATGCCAAAAATATATATTTGGGGAAAAGACAGCCTCTTTAACAAATAGTGCTGGCAAAAATTGGGATCTACATGCAGAAGAATGAAATTAGATCCTACCTCTTAACCTGTATAAAGTCAACTCCAAATGATGAAAGACCTTAATGTAAGACCTAAAGCTGTTAGAACCACTTCAAGATAAAGGCATAAGCAAGGACTTTCTGAACAGGACTTTCTCCAGTCGCTCAGGAAATGATGCCAACAACTGACAGGTGGATCTCATTAAATTAAAAAGCTTCTGCTCATCAGAGGAAACAATGAAGTAAAGAGAGTCTATAGAATGGCAAGAAAACTTTGCTAGCTTTACATCTGACAAAGGATTGCTATCTGGAGTATACAAAGAACTGAAAAAACTAAACAGCAAGAAATCAAACAAAGCAATCAATAAATGTGCTAATGGAATTCAAAAAATGAAATACAGGATTCACAGCTGGGTAAGGCTGATGATTACCTTTCTCTGCCAGTAACATGCATAGCAACTTACACTACTATGAAAGCTAGCCAGTGTGACACCTAGTAGGTTGAACAGACTCCAAGGGATGGAGCCACACCCAAGAGCATTTAGGAAACACACATCAGACCTGATAGGCCTTTAAAAAAAGGACAAATAGCCCGGGCGTGGTGGCGCACGCCTTTACCCAAGAGCATTTAGGAAACACACATCAGACCTGATAGGCCTTTAAAAAAAAGGACAAATAGCCTGGGCATGGTGGCGCACGCCTTTAATCCCAGCACTCACAGAGGCAGGCGGATCTCTGTGAGTTCAAGGCCAGCCTGGTCTACATAGTGAGTTCCAGGACAGCTGGGGCTACAGGGAGACCCTGTGTCAAAAAGACCAAAAAAATAAATAAATAAATAAAAAGGACAAATAATAAGACATGAAGGGGTAGTAAGGTGCGGGTGGATAGGGGGTCTGAGTATGATCAAAATACATTGTATGAAATTCTCAACTCAATAAAAATAATTTAAAAAATAAACTCAAATGGTCAATAAGCATACATAAAGCAGTGTTCAAATCCACTAGCCATCAGAGAAATGCGAATTAAATCAACATTAAGATTCCATCTTACCCCAATCAGAAGAATGGTGGTAACTAAGAAAAGTAACAAATGCTGGCTAGGCTTCCTTTACACACTGCAATCTTCATAGGCTAGTTATCTGTAATTTATATCATAAAAAGTAAATTGTCAGCCAGGTCTGAATCAGGAGGTCTGCGAATTCAAAGTTAACCTGGGCTGCTTAGTGAGACTATGTCTTTAAAAAAGGGTGGTGGTGGAGGGGGAGGGGAAATATTTAACTAAGGACCTAAAGCAAAATAATAAGTATTCAGTAAAATGTAAAATGATATTTGCATTGTGAACAAAAGTTCCCAGGAAAATTGCATCTTGAAACTGAACATTCTACAAAGGCTGATCAACTGATTAGAACTTCAGTGATTGTGGAGATTTTGGAATGTTGCAGGTCCAGAGCCTAATTCACCTTTTATCTTGAGCTGTCTTTAGCCCCCTAAATAGCCACTCCTTGGCCAGCTTTGTTTCTGACTTAACATCCTCTGGCTAACAGATAAAAGCCTTTTAGAATGTATTAACTTAGCAGACCACTAGCTTCCAGCAACCAAAGACTGTCATCAGGAAGCATCTGAGGCCTATGAGGTTTATCTTTTGCTCTATCTGCCTAGTTAGTGCTTCCACCAATGTATTTGAAAAGTGTCTTGATTTATAACTTGTCTTTGTTTTGTTACTATAAAAAATTTCATGATACTGCTACCACACTGGAACATGGAATTTGGGGTAACCTGAATCTGTGTTCCTGGGTCATGGTCACTCATATTTGGCTCCAGAATAAGCTATCTCTTACCTCCTTTGAGGTGAGATTATACTTCTGCATCAACAGCATTAACAAGGTACATGGAAACATTTGCCCCTGTGGCTGCTGAGCTGCAGCCGTAACCATGGATGAAGACATGGTTAGGTCAGAACCATAGCAACCAGACTATTTCCTTGACGTTGGCCTTAGTTCTTTTGCTGTTCCTTTGTTTTATTTAGTTTGTAGAACTAGAGTTTTACTACATCTGATTTGACTCAAACTCTTGAGCCCCTTGCCTCAAGCTTTCGAGTGCTGGGATTACAGGTGTGCACCACTTACCCCTAGCTCAAAAGTCTAACTTTCAGGGATGGAGAGATGGCTTAACGGTTGAGAACACCGGTTGTGATTGCAGAAGACCCAGGTTTGAATCCCATCACCCACATGGCAGCTAGCAACTGTCTGTAACTCCAGTTCCAGGGGATCCAACAGCCTCTTCTGTCCTCTGTGGGAACTGCATGAAATGGGAGCACTTAATGTACATGCAGGTGATACACGCTGCTAAAAAAAAAAAAAAAAGTCTGACTTTCTAGAAATAGTTATCCCTCCTGTCTATGGGCTTTAACCTCAACAGACTCCATCAACTGTGTACCTGTATGGAACATGTACAGACTATTTCTTTGTTATTCTATAAACAATATGAGCTAAGAACTATTTTCACAGCATTTACATTGCATTGAGCATTATTACAAGTCACCAAGTCACCTAGAGATAACCTAAAGCACACAGGAGGAGGTGCATAGATTGTAAATACTATAGTATTATACTATAGCATTTTTATCTAAGGGGCTTAAGGTTCCTCATGGTGGGGGACAGGGAATGTTCAGGAACCAATGTCCAGTGGATAGTGAGCACATAAGGAATTACTACATAATCATCTCTGTCTCTGTATTTGGCATTGACACTGAAGTAGCTAATGCAAATGACAGGCCAGCCACTGCAGCTCAGGATCATCCCAGGGAAGGGGAGGCAGACTGGCCTAACATGGTTTATCACTTCAAATAACCCTCCAGTGGCCCCAGGGAAGAGACATCCAAATAAATCTTTCCCATCAGTTATTTCACTGAGTTTGTGATTAATTCTGAGAAAAATTCTGGAAACCTCCTGATTAGTTCCCTGACCTTGACATCTGGGTGTTGAGGCAGCTGACAGATTTATTTCAAGAGTGTCCCTTGGTGTTGGGGGTCACTGGGAAAGATGCAGCAGAGCTTTGCAAATGAAGCCATTGCAATTCGTCACGAATCTCTTTAGAGCATTTAAAAGCGAGCCTGTCCCTTTATTTATGGTCTCATCAGCCTGTCTGGGAGTAGAAAGGGCTTATACAACAAAAAGAGGGATGACCCACCTCTGGCACTGTCTTACAGAGGTACACATGAGCATTAGGGGAGGGCTGAGCTGAGCTCTTAACTCAAGGGGGGCAGGGCAGGGCAGGACAGAGAAGAGAGGAGGGGGGGGCAAAGAAGGGGGAAGAAGAGAAGAGAGGAGGGGAGAGGAGAGGAGAGGAGAGAAATGTGATTGAACTGGAATCTGTTCAACACTGCTTTCCTTTCGGTGTTTAGTAAATTATAGGAAGTGTCAAAGTGGTGTACATTAGTTGCCTAGCTAGTGTTCTGAAGGTGAGGCTGAGCTAGTGATGCAGAATGGGTCAAGTACAGAAATGCATTTCTGACTTAGCAGTGTTCTTAACTATGGTGGTTTGTTGGTATGTAACCCTGTCATAAGTTGAGGAACACAGTGCTCACATACCACTGTGATACGATCAAGGACAAGCCATTTAGCATTTCTGAGCCTCAGATTCCTGGACCCTTTTGAAGATTAAAAAGGGTCAGCGTTATTGAAGCTGTTATTTTAATTAAAGAATAAGTTTGTAAAAAAAAAAAAAAACATTGGGGCTGGAGAGATGGCTCAGTGGTTAAGAACACTGGCTGCTCTTATAAAGAATCAGGGTTTGGTTCCCAGCACCCACATGGTGGCTAACAACCATCTGTAACTTCAGTTCCAGGGGATCCAATGCCCTCTTATGCCCTCCAAGGGCACTGCATACATGTGGTGCACTTACATACTTGCAGGCAAAATACTCATACACATAAAATAAAAAAATTTTAAATAAAAAATTTAAACCAGATATTAAATTTTCAATTGTACAATACAGCATCAAATGTGCTACCTTAACCGTAGTGGTCATTACCATTAAGTACATTCTCTGGTGTGAAACCATCACCATTGTCCATTTCCATGAATGTCTCATCTTGTAAAACTGAAACTGTAGCTACTAAGCATGAATTTCCTTTCCTTCCCCATGCTCTAGGTACCTTGTGTGAGTAAAGTCACATGCTTTCAGTGACTGTTGTTTATTTCATCTAGCATGTTGCAGTTCATTTGTGCTGTAGCATGTGTCAAAATTTCCTTCTATTTTTTAAAATTTATTGCAAATTGCATACATGCATATAATGTGTTTTGATCAAATCCAGGCCCACTCCCTTGCCTCCAGTTCCTCTCATATCTCCCCATCACTTTTTTTCTGATAACTTCATGTACTCTTTCTTTGGGGGGGGGGCTTTTTGCTACTCTAACATTCCCTCCTCAGAAGAGGTAACCCTAAAATCTTTTAAGGGTTAGATAAGAGCTCCCAAATACTTCTTATATTTTTGGCCTTTGGAACAGAGTATGTTGCTCAAGGACATTTTGACTGTTAGCAAGAAACTGGCTACTTTTCTTTGGGGCATTTTTTACCCTAACTGCCTAGCCAATTCCTACCTCCTATTCTTATCATACCATCCTCTGAAGAGGGTACCTAACTTGTGGTTAGGGAATTGGGATGTAGACTGCTCTGGCTTCTTCCATGCTGAACAGGGATGCAGGGTGAGGCAATTGAGGTACCCTTCAGTGGGTCTATCTAAAAGACTCCCAAATTGCATAACTCTTATCTGTAGGGAGAAAAGAAAATCCTTGACTGATGAATAGGAGATGTGAAGGAGAAGTAAAGGCAAAAGGAGTTAGCATTACAAGTTCTAGGCAGGGCATCTATGCACTGATGGACACGAGTTGTTTTTTCTTGTGTACTATGGATCATGCCACTAGGAAGGGGAGCATATCTGTTCAAGTTCTTAATTGCAGTGTTTTTGTGCATGTACATTGAAGTGGGATTTCTAGATCACATGGGAATTCTACCAGTTCAACATGAAATGACATATTGTTTCCCATAGAGGGTATACCATTTTACATTCCTGCCAGTGAGTCATGAGAATTCCAGTAATCATGTATTCTCGTATAGGAATATGTAGAACATTGAACATATTTCCCCATATCCCTCAACTCACTATTTCCTTCTCCCCCTGTTCTATTTGTCCTAGACAGTTTCACTTCTTTTATGTCATTTATATGAATCTATATAAAATCTAGGTGCCCCAAATGAGAGAAAATGTGTATTTGTCTTTCTGAGACTGGTTTAATTCACTTAATATGATAATTTTCAGTTACAAATATTTTTCTGAAAATGGCATAATGGAAAATGGAATTTATCAGTTCCTCTGTTGTGGATACCTAGGTTGGTTCCACAACTTCAGTCTTATAAATAGGGCTCCAGTAACCATTGAAGTGCAAGTTTCATGTGGTATGTTGACTTTGAGTCCTTTGGGTGAACACCCAGGAGTGGCATAGCTGGGTCATATAGCTGATCTATTTTTAATGTTTTTGAAGACCATCCATGCTGATTTCCATAGTGACAAGATTACATTCCCATCAAACTGGCTTCTTTTATTAAGTAAGTAAACTATTCTTTTCCCACTGGATTGAAATGCCATTTTTCATATATTACATTATATTAGATAGTTGATCCTTTTTCTGAAACTGTCTCACTGGTCTCTATTTTTAAGCCCATGAATGTTTGAAAAGATATCACTGTTTTCAAGTGACGTGTTTTTATTATAGGACCTTGGAAACTAAGAGTAATATTCATCCTTCCCATCGATAACATTTTTTAGAATTTTTGTGTAATTCTTACAGGCATTATTTTTCTGTAAAATCTCCATAGTAACCTTGTCCCGTTCCATGTGAAGCATCAGGATTCCGGTTGGCATGCTAGCACATGGGCATGCCTTCCTTGGAAAGGATCTCATATTTCTCCATTCAGGAGCCACCTGTGCACTTCCTAATTCAGGATGGATTTATCAGGCAGGGTTCTACATTGAGAAGAAACCAACCTTAGCTAGTTTTTAACCTAAAAGGAATGGTCAAAGGATCCCCACTACCACCATGAAAAGCTCATAGATGCAGGATGCCCAGAAACCAAATTTGGAGCCAAAAAAGCTGAGGAGTAAGTGTTGATAAACCATATCAAAGAGCTGCTTTCATTTTTTGGAAGAACTTGATGCCAAGTGGATAAGAACCAGCTGCCGAAGGTGCTGTGAGTCTGGAGAAAGGCAGATGGATCCAGGATGGCATGAGTTGCAAGTTAGTGGAAACTTTTAGACAGAAAGCTGCGCAACAGCAGGATGTGTATTCCCAGACTCTAAAGCAGGAGGAAGTGATTTATTCACTAAGCTAGACAAAGAAAGGCAAGGGTCAATGGGAATGTACCCAGCCTTTAAAAAAATCTCTTAAGGTGTCATTATCAGTTAAGAAATAGTCTGGAACTTTGTAATAGTCTCCATTCGTTGCAAAAAGAGCTTCTTTGACGAGTGGTGAGCGCTATACTCATGAGAAGTTCCAAAACTGGTCAAACTGCAGAGAATAAGTGACTGTGGGGAGTCCAACCCCAATTGATGCATCTATTACGCCACTGCTAGACCCAAGGCTCAGGGAACACTGAGGAAGAGAGAACAAAATGATTGTGAGAACCAGAGGAACAGAATACCTGCTGCGAGACAGTGACCTCAAGACCTGACAGGCAAGCTGTACCCATGAAATTGCAGCAGTATTTGTGATTGCCTAAAGACCTGAATAATGATACCACCAGTTGACACGCCACTGTGTATGGGGGAATTTCACAAAGTCCCACTTCTAGATGAAGAGCTACAGACAATTGATGACTACTGAGGGAAAGAGAACCTGTTTTCTCCAGGGATGAGTTTCCTGAGAGGTTATTCAATCTTAAGTGGTAGACCCTAAACACATGTACATATGAGCAACACTAAATGGAGTGTGTGCATGTGCGTGTGTGCACATGTGTATGCAACAATAATAATCAAAGAAGAGATCACAAAATTGAGAAGGAGTGAGAAGCTGTTGAAAGAGTTGGAAATAGGAGAGGGGGAGGAGTGGTAGAAATGATGTAAATACAGTGCTAATGTGTGAAGAAAAAAAATCTGGGCATCACTGTCAGTACATGCTTGGCTAGCTATCTTAATGATTTTGTTGTTCTATTGGGGCTGAGATGCATGCCAAGGCCACTAAGCAGGCAAAATGGAGGTAACAAACAGCCAAGATAGCAGTAGGCATACCAACTTGATTTTCTACATGCACACTACCCCAGAGCTGAGACCCATGAGCATTATATGATTGACCCATGCTCAGGACCACCATCACCCTAGTGCCTTAGTTCTGACCCTTTTCTGAAAATGTACTGTGTCTGCTTCAGGGAGTCTGCTTAATGTCTGCCTCTTTGTGACACAAGTGTGAGATCTGTTGTAGGCCTGTGTTGTAGGTGAGACCTCACAACAATGAAGGCAGGGAAAGGCAGAAGAATAAATATGAGGGAGTCCCTAAACCAAGGAAGGGGGCTTAATAGTGTAAGTGGCCAGATGGAAGGACCTACCCTCTCTGAACTTAAATTCTTGCTCTTTAATATCAGACATGTATGTACAGGTCACTTAATTTTCATGTTTCACTTACTTCTAAGTGTTTCATATTTCCTGTTATCAAGAATGTTTTGTAATTTTAACTGGTTTTAGTGTTAATATAACAAATACTAATTAACCCATTAGGATTTTTAGTGTTATTCTTTGGGTATTTTTAGATATTCAATCATGTCACTTGAAAATAATTCCATCTTTTCAAATATTTATGGAACTTACAGTATTTTATTTACTTCACTAGGTGATGTGATGATTATGATTGTATTCATCTATTCCCAATTTTAGTGAATGTCCTTTAGTAGTTCTCTTATCAAATGACATGTGTTGTTTATCTGTGGTAACTTTTAAGAAACATATAGTTTGCCCCTGTTCTTAATTGGCTTAAAGGTAATGCTTACTTCTGCAGTCTAACTGAAATTATGTACTTTTGATCAACATATATGTTGCAGGTGGGAATGCTAATTATTGCAGCTGTTAAGGAAACCAGCACAGAAGTTCCTCAGAGTGCTAAATAGAACTACGCTGTGATCTAGCTACCCTATTTCTTGGTATATGTCTGAAGAATATGGACCATATGCTGAAAACATATGGATACCTTCGAGTTCCCTGCTTTTTACCATAACTAATATATAGGAGCAACCTAAAAGTCCATCACTGAATGGGTGGGCAAAGAAAATGTGATCTATATGCAATTGATTATCAGTAAGCCCTTTAAAAGATGGAAATTCTACCCTTTGTTTATGACTGAACCTGGAGAATATTGTGCTAGTGAAATAAGTCAAACCTAGCAAAACAAGTACCACATGATCCTCGTATATGTGGAATCTACAAAATGAACTCACAGAAGTGGAGTGATAGTTACTAGTGCTAGAAGGATATAGAAAGGGAGGATGCTGATCAAAGGGTACATAGTTTCAGTTAGAAGGTATTGCACGGAATGGTAGATATAGTAAATAATAATGCTTTGTATGTTTCAAAAATGCTAAAAGAGTACATTTTAAATGATTTCACCACAAAAAAGGGAGAGTTTGTGGAATGATGGGTTTGTTAATTAGCGAACATACTCATTCCACAATGTAAAATAAATATCAAAACATCATGCTGTATCTCCACAGACATATAATCCATACACTGTTAGTAATATTCTGCTCTAGACATAGTATTTAACTGACTCCTAATGACTTACTGTTATATCCATAGAGTAATGTATCTCTCAGCTCTCACCAGAGAAGCTTCTTATTACCGATGGTGATTAACACAGTGACCCACAACCTGTCAATATGCAGAGAATAAAAGACTGTAGAGTGTTTAGCTCAAAATGGGACACCTGTATCACACCCTTTCCCCCCAAAGCTTAGGAATCACTGCAGAGAAGGAAGAGGGAGGATTGTAAAAGCAAGAAGTGGTAGAAAAGTACAAGGAAACAATGTTTTCCAGACAGCAGGGCTGTTGCTTATATAAACTCACAATAATGGTGACAGCATGCACAGGACTATGCAAGCTCAAATCAGACAAAATCCCAACATAGATTGGGGAGTTGGGCAAGAAGCCCCAACCCCAGCTGAGGAACTCTTGGCGACTGATAGCTTCTTGGAGAGGGAGAGTTAGTTTTCTTTAAGGGTGCGGCACTCCGGTTAACCAGGCTCCTGGGAATGGACCACAGGCAACAGCGTTTGAGGACAAAAATTAGACTTGATAGGCCTTAAAAAAATAATAATAAAAGGCATAAAGTTGTTTGGGTGTAGGAAGGTGGGAGTGGAGATGCAAAAGGGTCTGAATATGATCAAAATGCATTGTATGAAATTCTCAGGGTCAGTAAAAATACTTTTAAAAATAAATTATTAAAAATAAAAAAAGAAACCATGGAAGAGCAAAATTAACCCATTAGTCCAAAGCAATCATCAAATATCTAGCATGGAAAAGAGATGGAAGACATGAATTGCCAAGAGCTGGAATGAAAAGTGATGACCTACAGACCTTGCAGACATCTAAAGGATAAGGAGAAACACTACGCAAGTCTCACAACTTCAACGAAATTCATCAATGTCTTGAAATATGCAAACTACCATAATTCATGCACTATGAAACAAATACTCTGAGTAATCCTATAGCCATTGATGGAATGGAATTCATAATTTTGCAACTTGCCAAAAGAAAATATTCAAGCCCAGATGCTTTCACTGGAGAATTATACCAAATACTTAAAATTAACATCATTTCTACACATTGGTCAAGGACATAGAAGAGAAAATTATGCTTCATAACTTGTTTAATGAAAGTAGTAATATAATTCTCCCCAAACTGGACAGAGAAAATACAGAAAACAACCTGAAGATCCTTCATTAATATATGTGAAAAAACAGTAAAAATAAGAAATAGAAAAATTTATAAATATATAAACTACATTTTACATCATTACAAAACCAATCCACTGTTTCACAGGATAAAAAAGAAAAACCACATGTTTATATCAGCTGATGTAAAAAAAGACATTTCACAAAATTGAACACCCTTTTGTGATTTAGGAATTAACTTGAAAAATAGGCATAAAAAACTCAATTTGGAAAAGTGAATGCAAAAACCTATAGCTAACCATATTGAAGCATTTATATATCAATGTACATATGTATGTATGTATGTATGTATGTATGTATGTATGTATGTATGTATGTATGTATGTATGTATGTATGTATGTATGTATGTATGTATGTATGTATGTATGTATGTATGTATGTATGTATGTATGTATGTATGTATGTATGTATGTATGTATGTATGTATGTATGTATGTATGTATGTATGTATGTATGTATGTATGTATGTATGTATGTATGTATGTATGTATGTATGTATGTATGTATGTATGTATGTATGTATGTATGTATGTATGTATGTGTAGCAATAATAAAGAAAAGGACAGGAAATTGAGAGGGAGTGGAGGGTTGGGGAATCTGGAAGGATTGCAATAATGTAAATACAGTATTCCTGTATGAAATTCTCCAAAAATATAGATATGAATCATGAAAAAGCCCTATAGCTACCATAAATAACAGTGAAAGATTGAGTACTTTTCTGCTAAAAGTAGGAATAAAACAAGCTTGCTTACTTTCACTACCCTTGTCCAACATAGGTTCTAGGGCTTGAAGTTCAAGCCAAGGCAGCAGAACAAGAAAATAAAATAAGAAATATGCAGATCTCAAAGGAAGAAATAAAGCCAACCTGGTTTTAGTTGGGATTGATTAAATAAAAATTAATGGAAAGTTATATGATATTCTTGAATTTTAAGACTCAACATAATTCAATTCTCCCCCAAATCAGTGTACAGGTTTATGTGATTCCTATCAAAACCTGGGCAAAACTCTTTGTAGACACAGACATGATCAATCTTGTAAAGAAGGGGAATGAATTTTGAAAACAAATAAAAGAGGAAAATGTATTAGTTCAAAGTCCTATTGAAAAACACACGTGCAATAAATATACATGTGTATAACCAAAGACTGTGTAACAACAGCAACAAAAACCCAACCCACAGCGCCAGGCAAGAGAAACCTCTTAGATTTGTTGGTCAGGGTAGTCCAAGAGACTCCCAAAATAATACAGGTTATTGCCACAGCCCTTGATTTCCTTTCAGAACTTGAACATAAGACCCTATTGCTGAAGACAGGCCATACTTTGGACCCAGGATTTGGAGCAGTGGAACTAGAACTGACCTGGGAGCATGAGGACTAGCTCTCATGGTATCAGAGGATACTCTACAAGCTTCCAAGGGGTAAAAACCAGTTGATGGTCCTGCCTGGATATAAAGCCCAGTAAACAACAATGACTGGCCCAGGAAACTATTACTATTGGTACAGTACTGGTACTTTTATTTTGAGGGTAATCAACATCTGTCTAATTGGAATTAAGGCCTGCTCAATGGGAGGGAACTCATATGTGGTACTGTAAACACAGCAAAATACACATGGCTGGAGAGGTCATAGCTCTATCAGAAAACTTTCCTTTGCCACATCCCTAAACCAACATAATTTCTTACTTTATTCTAAATATACATCCTCATATTTGAAGACAGTTGTACCTTTCTCCCTTCATCAAAGAAACTTCTTTTTGCAACAAATAGAACCTATTACAGAATTCCAGAACTAGTCAAATGCAGAGAATAAGTGTCTGTGAGATGCTTAACTCTGAGTGATACGTTTTCAATGCAACATCTACAGTTAGGATGGATGTATCTCTTTAACTCTCACCAGAGAATTTTCTTTATATAGTACATGGTGATTAACAGAAACCCAATTGGCTAACATGCAGAGGATAAGATTTGTAGAGGGCTTATCCCTGAAAGAAACACCTATTTTAAACCTCTGCCTCCCAAGGTTCAAGGATCATTGCAAAAGAGGAGGTGGAAATATTCTAAGAGCCAGAGGGAGTGGATGACCACAAGGAAACAAAGTCTTCCAGACAGCTGTTCATTTGCTCACATAAACTGGTGACAGAATGGTCAAGTCCTATGAAAGCTCAAATCAGAAAACTCCCATGTAGACATGGGGATTGGGTAAGAAATCCTAACCCAACCTAAGGAACTTTTGGCAATCGATGGCTGCTGGGAGGGGGAAAGATATTGTCTTACAGGGATGAGATTCTTGGTGGGCCCAGTGGATGGACTGGAAGGCATTTGGATGCACAAATCAGACCCTACAGGTATATACACATTAAATTGAGCAGGGGGCACTGGTAAGGAGCAGAGAGGGGAGAGGATCTAAATACCAAACCGTATTTTATGAAAATCACAAAAATTCAATAAAAATAATAAAATGGGAAAAATCAACCTATTCCATTTCCAGACTTATCACCTGCTTTAATCAAGACAGTATGTGGTGGAAAGAGACATACAGATCAATGGGACGGCGTAAAGAAGCCAAAATAGATTCACTCAGATACATCTCTGACTTTTGACAAGTGCCAAAACAATTCATGCAGAAGATATAGCCTTCCCACAAATGTTACAGCAGTTGGACAGCTATAGGCAAAAATACTCAACCTCACCCTGTCTTATACAAAAGTTAATTAAAAATGCTTATGAATATAAAAGCAGTGGTAAAACTGTAAGGCTCTTTAAAAAACAAAGGGAAAATCTTTAGGATCTAGGACTAAACAAAAAGTTCTTACATCAACATTTAGAGTGTAAGAGTTAAAAATTAAAAAATTAGACAGTGTCAAGATTGAAAATTTTTGCTCTGCAACAATATTGAAAATATTAAAAGAGGAACTATCAAATGTCCCTCTTCATATTCAACAAAATATTCAACAAAACCATATACTATGTGTGATATGCCTTCTGTTCTAAAGTTATGTGATTCTATTTTTTTGTTGGTTTAGTGTCCCATGTCCTGTTTCTAATTCTCCTTATACTCCAAAAGGACTAAAAATCTCTGCATATGAGTCTGCCCTAGTGGATTTTGTCACTTAATTTTCTCCCTTCAGAATAGTTGTGGGAGTTGCTGTCTCTTGTGTCACTGTGTGTGCTTGGTCACAGAGGCAGTCTGTGTATTTACCATGCAAGTTTATCCCTTTCTTTTAGAATTCCTTTATCTCTTGTCTGTGTGCATCACTCTTTTTTCTTTGCTTAGTCCCTCATTTTCCTGAGCTACCCCCCTTCATTACTTTTCTGGCTAAAATTAAGACTGAAACACACAAATGCAATCAAGGATATGGAAGTTGAAGATCTGGTACAGTTCTGCTGTGTAACTGATAAATCCACACTGGAAATTGTTCCTGAATTATCTATGAAAATCAGAGATCCCCAGGGACCCAGCAGCCCCATCCAATGCTCAGATTATATTCAAAAGAAATATCACACATGCATCTCAAGATACAAACGCAGGGTGTCATAGCAGTTTTACTTTCAAATGTCAAGAATTGGCAACAACCAGTGTCCATTGGCACATTAGGTATAAACTGACAGTATATTCATGCAATGTAATATACCAGCAAGTGTCAGTCAACTGCATCTGTACCCAGGAGCATGGAGGAAACTCATAATTTTGAGTGAAATGATTGCCTTTACATCAGGTTAGGAAAACAGATGAAACTAAATCATAGTGCCAGTGGTAAAAGTATAAAGCCAGAAGCATTCGAGCAATAACCAAAACAGTGAGGGAGGTGGTAAGTTTCTGGGTAAGTAGAGAGAAGGAAAGATGAAGGTTGGCTGCTTCATACAGTGCTTGCTGACGGTTACTGTGTGTTTTTACCTTTCAGACTTCTGTGTGTATTGTTTTACAATATGAATAGTGAAGAAAATGGACAAAGATAAGAAAAAAACAGAACAAACCCAGCTCTGTGGTAGTTTAAGTGGGAAATGTCCCCATAAGCTCCTTGGCCCCAGTGGTAGCATTGTTTGTGGAGATTTGGAAGGTGTGGCCTACCGGGAGGAAACATGTCACTGGAGATGGGCTTTGGGAGTTCATAGTCTTGCCCTCACTTCTAGCTTGCTGTCTCTGCTTCCTGTGAGTGACTGAAGATGTGGGCTCTCAGCTTTCCGCTCCTATACCATGCCTCCTCTGCCATTACGAACTCTCCCTCTGGAACCATAAGCCAAATAAATTCTTCTCTCTAGAAGTTGCCTTTGTCATGACCTGTCATTACAACAACACAAAATAACTAATATAAGCCCTATCTCCTCAAATGTGGTAGTATCTTGTTACCTCACAGACAACAATATATGAGTTCAACATTACCTATAGAGCATTGGTGAGAATGTGGGTGAGTGTAATAAGAACTCCTTCTGAAGGTGTATACAGTGTCTGCCTTCTCTTCCCTTGGTCCCAATGACAAACCGAGGTACGATTTCAACCAACTGCAGTCTTGGGAACCAGTGAGTTTATTGGGTTTACTTACAGAGCAATAGGTAAGGGTTTACTTACAGGAGTGTGGGTGCCCTCCCCTAAGGCCACACTAGAAGATCTCCAAGCATTCCCCACAGCCACATGAAATGGGGAGAAAGCTTCCCCTAGGCTTCCTCAGCAATATGCCCTTAGCCCCTCCCCCACAGACCAGTTGGTGTGGCTGACTCTCCCTACCTTCCCTGCTGCATGCGGAACTCAACAAGCTAAGCTGTGATGATCCTAGGCAAGCAGGTACAACCAAGTTGGGGAAGATGGCATCTATCCATGGTCTGTCAATAGGACAGTCCTGTATAACAGTGAGCTTGAAAATGGATTCTCTTGCTAGAGGTGTCATTAGTTTGAGTATTTTACAAACAGTTTTTTTTTCTAATAATGTTATGAATACATGTATAAGGCAAACCAAATGTATAGCTGTATTCTGTGAGTGTCTTGCTGAGTCCCAGGGCTGGAGTCTTTCAGCTCCCTGGGACCTAGTCTTGTCTCTTGCTTAAAGTCATTAGTTCTGGGAGGAGGACACAGAAACCCAAAGTCCAGTAAGGTGGTGCTCAGAACTGGTAAGCTGTCCCTTCTGCCCACATTGACTAGTGAAGGCCAGTCTCAAATCACCCTGACCTGACAGTGCACTAGGGCCTGAATCTGAAAGTGATGGATGGGGTAAAGTTGGGGGAACAAGATAGCAAAAAGGAATGCGGAAGCTCAAAGGAAAAAGCACTTACAAACAGTTCCACACCTAGATAAGGACAGAATGAAAGGGCCCATGGGCACACAGTGATTGTAGACATCATCCCAGAGCGTAGTTCTGGTATGTGCAAACAGGAAAGGGATATCTGGGAACCCTTTCTGACACAGTGGATGGACTCCGTGCCTGCAGGGAACATGCCTTGTGGGGAAAGTCTGACTCCAGTGATCCCTCCACATTTCCTGGCTCTGAAGATGCAGCATGACCCCACGTTCAGTATCTAGGGCATCGTTCCTCACAAAATGTCATGCAGTGAAAAGTCATTCATTGCAGTTACAACTGGCCAATATTTGTCTGGAAAATATCATTTTGAGTTACCTGGTATAAACTGTTTATAATGATTTATTGGAAGCAGGGTACCTGCTATTCTAAGGAAAATTATTTCTTTTGTGTTATATGCAATGTTGAATACAATTCCACAGATTTAAGTGAATGTTTTGTTTAGTCATTTTACATCCATATTTTTAGTTTTTTTATTGAGCTTTTAAACTTTCATAAAATATTTCCCACTTACATCCAGACCCCCTCCCCATCCATGCCCCCCCAAACCCTACACACTCTGTCATACATGCTGAGTCCTATTCATTCAGGCGTTTGTACCCAAATGTCCTTCAGTGCAAATGCATACACTAGAGTCTAGTCGGCCCATCCAATGGTCATATGCAAGTCGTGCTCACCTTCACCCAGCAGAAACCAGTCTCAAATAGTTCTTGATCTAGTGCTGACCTGCCATCTCTTTCTAACCTCCCCTTTGAAGGGCCCTTATTTGATTGAGCTGACGTGGGTCCTGTGTTGGAAGTCACTGCTGCTGCAGACTCACATAAGCAAGCCTCCACTGGCCTGGAAACCTCCACCTCATTTGTTCATGAACCAGCCCTGGCTCTTACAATCTTTCCCCCTCCTCTTCTGCAATGGTCCCCTAGCTATGGTGGGTGAGATTCCATACAAGAGTCCCATCGTACACTCTACAGTCTCTTATTCTCCAAAACTTGGCCAGTTGAGGCCTTCTGTGTAACGCACTCTGATATACATGGAAGCCTCACTGGTGAGAGTTGAAGGGTGCATTAACCCTCTCTCTACCCTTTATTCCACTATGTTCCATGAGCCTTTGTTGTAGAGATTTGACTGCAGATGTGTCACCTAGTACTGGGCATTCCCCAGGTGCATGTTCTCTATGCCTGATCAGATGTGCAACTCTGCAGCAGCCTCCATTTGTTGCAAAAAGAAACTTCTCTGATGAGTGCTATATGACATATTTGTCGCTCTAAGGGAGGTCTCTTCTATCTCGTACTGTGTTCCCTTCCAAGAAGTTTCTAGGTATACACATTCATTAATGTTCAGACACTCTACATGCATTTCTCATAGAGTTTCTAGGGCATCACTTTTCCCTCTAGGTTTCCTAGCCCTCGGAGATTCACTCATCTCTACTCTTTTTTCTCCCATCCAGTCCCCCTCCTCCCTCCCTTCCCAGTCACAGTGTGCCCACCATTCCCACCCTCCCCCCAATACCTCCCAACTCCTGCCACCTTTCCATTCCTGAGTCCCCTCGCTCCCCCACACTATGGTCCCTTGCATGTCCCTCCCTCCTCTCCTTCCTGCCAATTATAATTTTTCAACCTCCCTCAGGTTGCATCTGTTCCCTACTAGCTCCCTTTCAGGTAGTTTCTTGTCCTTTACCTTCATGTATCCTTTGCCTTTACCTGGCTCCTGGTGTTACTTCAGAATTTACATACTCACATATAAGGGATTGGTGCTACAGTCCACAAATGAGGGAAAACACGTCGCTTGCTTTTCTCCATTTGTGTTACTTCACTTGGTATAACACTCTCTAGCTCCATCCATTTACCTGTGAATTTCATCTTTTCTAACTGCTGAGTAGAACTCCACTGAATAGATGTACCACATTTTCATTAACCATTCGTCAGTTGATGGACATTTAGGTTGTTTCCATTTCTTAGCTACTGTGATTTGCACTTCTCTAATTACTAAGAATGTTGAGCACTTTTTAAGGTGCTTCTTAGCCATTTTTGTTTCTTTGCTTGAGAACTCTCTGTTTAGGTCTATCACTCATCTTTTTATTGGGTTGTTTATCTTCTTACTTCTTCTTTATTTGAGTTCTTTGTATATTCTGGATATTGATCCTCTGTCGGATGTGTATCTGGTGAAGATTTTCTCCCACTCAATGGGTTTCCTCTTCCCTTCCTTAGTTATTTCTTTTGGTGTGCAGAAACTTTTTAATTTAATGAAGTCCCACTTATTGATTGTTGACCTTAGTGCCTAAGCAGCTGGTGTCTGGTTTAGAAAGCCCTTTCCTATGTCTATATCTTGGAAGGTGCAGCCTATGTTGTCTTCTAGCAATTTCCCAGTTTCAGGTTTTATATTGAGGTCTTTGATCCATTTGGAATTTACTTTTGTGCAGGGTGAAAGATAAGGGTCAAATTTCATTTTTCTGCAGATGGAGATCCAGTTTTGCCAGCACCACTTGTTGAAAATGCTATCTTTCATCTATTGTGTGTTCTTAGCATCTTTGTCAAATATCAAGTGGCTGAAATTATATGAACTCACATTTGGGTCTTCTATTTAGTTCCATTGATCTATATGTCTAGTTTTGTCCCAGTTACCATGCTGTTTTTATGACTATAGCTCTATAATATAATCTGAGATCTGGTATGGTGATCCCCCAGCATTATTCTTTTTACCCAAGATTGTTTTGGCTATCCATGGTCTTTTGCGATTCCATATGAATTTTAAGATGATTTTGTCAAGCTCTGTGAAGAATGTCATGGGTATTTTGATTAGGATTGCATTGAACTTATAAATTGCTTTTGGTAAGATGGTCATTTTCACAAAATTAATTCTACCAATCCATGAGCATGGTAGGTCTTTCCATCTTCTGATGTCTTCCTCAATCTGTT
>NW_008353482.1:3490858-3496964 GCF_000622305.1 Nannospalax galili | reverse complement strand
GAGGGCTTCAGATTCCCCTGGAACTGGAGTTAAGGATGGTTCATAGCCACTATATGGGTGCTGGGAATCGAACCCAGGTCCTCTGCGAGAGCAGTCAGTGTTCTTAACCTGCTGTGCCATCTCTCCAGCCCCCAGAGTTTTGAACTTTTCATTGTAGAGATCTTTAATATTTTTGGTTAGGTTTATTCATAAATATTTTATTGTTTGGGGGGCTATTTAGAATGGGAGGGTGGGTTTCTGCTAGTGTTTTTTCTGATTGCTTGTTATTGGTATATAGAAAGGCTACTGATTTTTGTAAGTTGATTTTGTTTCCTGCCACTTTACTGAAAGCATTAATCAATTCTAACAGTTTTCTAGTTGAATTTTTGGGATCTCATAAGTATAATATCATCTGCAAATAGGGATAGTTTGACCTCTTCTTTTCCAATTAGTACTCCTTTAATTTCCTTCTCTTGTGTTATTGCTCTTACAAGGGTTTCAAGCATTCTATTGAAAAGGAGTGGAGATAGTGGACAGCCCTGTGTGGTTCCTGATTTTAATGGGAATGCTTCCAGTTTTTCTCCATTTAGGATGACTTTGGCTATGGGCTTGTTGTGTACAGCTTTAATTATGATGAAATATGTTCCCTCTAGACCAATTCCTTTTAGGACTTTTAACATGAATTCATGGTTGGATTTTGTCAAATGCCTTTTCTGCATCCATTGAGATGACCATGTGGTTTTTGTCTTTAAGTTCATTTATATGTTTTATTACATTTATTGACTTACAAATGTTGAACCAGCCCTGCATCTCTGGAATAAAGCTGACATGATCATGGTGGATGATCTTTTTGATGTGTGTCTGTATGTGGTTTGCAAGCATCTTGTTGAGAATTTTTGCATCTGTGCTCATTAAGGATATGGGTCTATAGTTTTCTTTTTTGGTTGTATCTTTACCAGGCTTTGGTATTAGAGTGATGCTGGCTTCATAGAAGGAGTTTGGGAGTTCTCCCTCTGTTTCTATCTTTTTGAATAATTTAAGCAGTATTGGTTGTAGATTTTCTTGGACTGTCTAGTAGAATTTTGTTGTGAATCCATCTGGGCCTGGGCTTTTTTTAGTTGGGAGGTTTTGTATTACTGTTTCAATTTCCTTATTTGTTACAGGTCTGTAGGCTGTTGATTTCCTCTTGGTTTAACTTTGGTTGTGGTCATAATTTTAGGAATTCATCCATTTCTTTTAGGCTTTCAAATTTAATGGCATATAGATTTTTAAAGTATTCCCTTACAATATTTTAGATTTTTTTGGTGATTGTTGTGATGTTTCCCTTTTCAGCTCTGATTTTGTTAATTTGGATTTGCTCTTTCTTTCTTTTGGTTAACAGGGCTAAGGGTCTGTCTATCTTGTTTAACCTTTCAAAGAACCAGCTCTTAGATTCATTAATTTTTTGTATTACTTTCTTTGTTTCTATTTCATTAATTTCTGCTCTGAATTTTGTTATTTCTTCTCACCCACTAGGTTTGGGGTTGGTTTGTTCTAGTCTTTCCAGAGTCTTGAGTTGTATTGTCAAGTCAATTACATGTGCTTTTTCCAATTTTTTAATGTAGGCACTAAGAGCTATAAACTTACCTCTTAGGACTGCTTTAGGGTGTCCAAGAGGTTTTATTGTGTTATGTTCTTGTTTTCATTTTGTTCAGGAATACTTTTTTTTTCTTGAGTTCTTCTTTGCCCCATTCATGATTCAGGAGTGTGTTGTTTAATCTCCACGAGTTTGTGTATTTACTATAGCTTCTTTTGCTGTTGATTATAAGCTTTATTGCACTGTGGTCTGATAGAAGGCATGGAATTATTTCAGGGTTTTTTTGTATTTGTTGAGATTGTTTTGTGCCCCCAAATGTGGTCAATTTTAGAGTACGTTGTATAAGCTGCTGAGTAGAATGTGTATTCTTTGGTGGCTGGGTGGAATATTCTGTATATATCTGTTAGGTCCATTGCATATAGTATGTCATTTAATTCAAATGTCTCTCTGTTTATTCTTTGTCCAGTTGACATGTCTATTGAAGAAAGTGGGGCATTAAAGTCACCCACTATCACTGAGTTGGTGCCAATCTCTGTTTTACAGTTCTGGACTACTGATTTTATGAAATTGGGTACTCCAAAATTTGGTGCATAAATGTTCATGATTATAATATTTTCTTGGTCAATTGTTACTTTGATTAGAATGAAGTAACCCTCCTTATTTCTTCTGATGACTTTTAATTTGTAGTCTATTTTGTCAGATATTAAAATTGCAACACCTGCTTGCTTCTTATGGCCATTTGCTTGGAATATTTTTTTTCCATCCTTTCACTCTAAGATAGTGTCTATCTTTGGAAGTGAGATGAGCTTCTTGAAGACAACAAAAAGATGGGTTTTCTTTCTTGATCCATTGCACCAGCCTGTGTCTTTTGACAGGGGAGTTGAGGCCATTGATTTTTAGTGTTGTTATTGAAAGGTGCAGATTGTGTACTGTCATTTTAATTTCTTTGTGTTTGTGGCCCTATTTTGTGTTTCCGTTGTTATACCTTTCTTTATTTTCTTTCTAAGCATTTTGGTCATACTCATTCCTTTCTTTGGTTCTTTGTATTGCTTCAAATATTTTCTGTAGTGCTGGTTTTAAAGATATGAATTCTTTCAGCCCATTTGTGCCATGGAAAATTTTCTGTTCCCCTTCAACCTTGATAGATAGTTTTGCTGGATAAAGTATTCAGGGCTGGCATCCATGCTTGTTTGGAACTGGGAATAGTTTGTTCCAGGTTCTTCTGGCTTTCATAGTTTACACTGAAACGTCAGCTATGATTCTGATGGCTTTTCCTTTATATGTAACTTTTTTTTCTCTGGCAGATTTCAGTACCCTCTCTTTGTTCTGTGCATTTAATGTTTTTACTATCATATGTCATGGACTTTCTGTTCTGATCATGTCTTAAGGGTGTTCTCTGTGCTTCTTGACTCTCTATAGGTATATCTTTCCTTAACTGAGGGATGTTTTCTTATAGTTATATCTTTCCTTAACTGAGGGATATTTTCTTCTATAATCCTATTGAAGATCTGTTCACTGCCATTGGTTTGATCTTCTTCTCCTTCCTGTATGCCTATAATATGTAGATTTGGTCATTTCATGTTGTCCCACATTTCCTGAGTATTCCATTCCTGTGGTTTTTTGTTGTTGTTGTTGTTGTTGTTTTTTGAATTTTGCATAGTCTTTGCTTAAGGAGTCCAGATCTTCAGCTTTATCCTCCAGTCTTGATAGTCTGTTTTTACATTTCATTCATTCTGCTTGTGAGACTTTCTTTTCAAATTTGCTTTTCAAATTATGAATTGTTTTTGATATTTCATTAAGCCGCATATTTGTATGTTCTTGAGCTTCCATCAAAAGTTTATGCCTTTCCTGTTTGAGTTCTTTGAGTCGTTTGTGTTTTCTTGTAATTCTTTGATCATGTTTATGATTGTTCTTTTAAATTCTGTGTCCTGGAGTTCTACAGGGTGGTTCTCAATGTTCTGCACTTCTCGTGGGTTTTGTTGGGTTTTTGTGTTGCTGTCTGGGCATATATATGTTCTTGTTGGTTATGTGTTCGGCAGGAACTTCTACTCTGCTTTTGTTTAATTTAATTTTGGTTCAGAGTCCCGGCTGAGCAGGTCTGTCTGCCTGATCCTGAGGCTGGGAGTTTGGCTGTGAGGGGGCTGCCTGAATGGGAACTTAGGGATCTGTGGTAGGGTGGGTGGTTAATCTGGTTTGGGAAGGTAGTCTAGGTATTTGGAGTTAAGGAGTAAGAGCTAGCCTGTGATAGAGGCCTGTGGGGAGGGACAGTGATGAGAGGAATGGGGTAGCTAGTCCTCCTGTGGAGAGTGTTTTGGAGCCCAGGCTGGACCTGTCTGTGAGTGAGATAGGCAGGGGATGGGGTGGGGGTGGAGCCCACCTGTAAGAGAGGCCATCAGGGGACAGAATGAAGGTGGATGAGAGAAATGGAGGAGGGAGGCAGTGAGCTTGATCCAATTTACTAGAGTCCTGCCTGAGCAGGTCAGTCTGCCTGATCCCAAGGCTGGGAATTTGGCCTTGAAGGGGCTGCCTGGGTGAGGACTTACTGACCTATGGTAGGGTGGGTGGTTAATCTGTTTTGGGAAGATAGTCCAGGGATTTGGAGTTCAAGAGTAAGAGCCAGCCTGTGATAAAGGCCTGGCGGGAGGGACAGAGATGAGAAGAATGGGGTAGCTAGTCCGCCTGTGGAGAGTGGGTTGGAGCTGAACCATATTTTTAGTTTTTTAAAACCTGTTTCCTCTTAGGCACTGGAAAATCTGTTCTTTTTGTCTTTTGCTGAGAATTGTGTATTCTATCTTTGTTTACCATTGTTTTTCGTAGTTCTTAGAATACATTTGTTTTCTTCCATGGCTCTTCATTTTCCAAGCTATTTTAATGTATTCAGCATTTACTGACAGTGACAGTTTATCAGCACCACACATAGTGTGATGATAAGATGTAACTCTAGTGGACCAAAATTAGTGTTGAATAGAGGTGGGAATGGAAAACCAAACCAGGCCTCTTGAGATTGAGATGGAGTTATGTCGATAGGTGAATAGGAATTTTGGAGGTCAAGAAGTGAGATGGGAAACTTCTAAGAGAGAAGAATAGATTGAGGTTCATCTCCACCCACAAATCCTCATGAGTGATTTTCAGATTATGTTTATTTATGTAATTCACCTGCAGTTTTCTAGAACTTAAATGTACTTTTTCGTTTGTGTGTAGTGTGTGTGTGTGTGTGTGTGTGTGTGCACTAGCACATGCATACCACAGTGTGTAGGAGTCAGAGGACAATATTGGTGTTGGTCCTAACCTTCCACATTGCTTGAGACAGGTCTCTTAATGTTCTCCACTGTGTATGCTGGGCTGGCTTCCCTGCGAGCCTCCAGATTCTCCTGTCTTTGCCTTCCTTCTTCCACAGGAACTCTAGGGCTACAGATATGCACTGTGCGCCAGCTTTACATGGGTCTAGGGATTCAAACGCAGATCCTCATGTTTGTGTGGCACCAAACCGTCTCCCCAGCCCTACTTTTTTCTTTTTTAATCATTGCTTTACAAAAGAAATTTGCAGTAATTCCTGGTGGTGTTCATAGCCTGGTCAGTGAAAATCATTTTTGCTATAATGGGATGTTTTGAACCGAGCCTTCTCACACATACCTGTCTGTTGATCATACCATCGGGGGCCAGAAGCCATGCTCACAGTGAGGCCTGTTTCTGTTTCTCTGTCTAGATCAAATTTGACAGTGTGGAGGTATGTGTCTGCTGTGAGCTGCAGCACCACTCATCCGGATGCAGCAATCTTGGGGAGACGCTGAAGCTGAACCCGCTGCAGGAGAACTGCAATGCTGTGAGGCTGACCCTGAAGGTGAGGCTGTCTGCCACCCACACATGCATCGCACCCCATGCTTTGCAGACATTTGGGAAGATTTATTACCATGTAGATTGCCCTCGGTTCGTGATTCATCCAGGTGGTTCAATGCCAGAGGGAATTTCTTTACCGAGAACATTTTAAAGGCTTATAGATTTTCATTTGGAGGCACTGCTTTCAGGATCTCCGTTTCTTTTCACCATTTTGTTTTCTTGCCTCTGACATATGCTGAGTAGCATGTGAATGGCTGAAAGAGCTCTTCATAGATGAGGGTGCTCTGTGTTCTGTTGCTGTAATTCCACCAGGGACCAGATGGGTATGCATTTTACTTTTGAAAAGGTATTTAGGGCCTGGAGAGATAGCTTCGTGATTAGGAAGGAGCATTCCCTGCTCTTCCAGAGGACCAAGTTCAAATCCCAGCAGACACATGATGTGGATCACAACTGCTTGAAACTCAAGCTCCAAGTGAACCATGCCTTCTGGCCTCTGTGGGTACCTGTATACACTTAGCACACACACACATGCACATAAATTTTAAAAAACAAGATAATAAAGATAAGTCTTTAAAGATATTTGGGATTGATGAGATGACTCAGTGGGCAAATGCACTTGCCACCAAGTGTACACACACAAATAAATAAATAAATAAATAAATAAATAAATAAATAATGAATGAATGAATAAATATTTAATTAAAAGATACTTAA
>NW_008353482.1:3466627-3490704 GCF_000622305.1 Nannospalax galili | reverse complement strand
GAGGCGGAGGCCAGCCTGGTTTACATAGTGAGTTCCAGGACAACTGGGGCTACAGGGAGACCCTGTCTCAAAAAGACCAAAAAAAAAAAAAAGAGATACTTGAAGAAATACTACAATCTCCCATGATAGTCTATTCTCGTGTAAAGCTTTTGATCTTTTTTAAAAGACAGCATAGAAATGTTATTTATATTTTTCTTTCCCCCCTTTTGTTTACTCGCAAGTGTTATTTTATTCCTGAAACCCAAACTGGCTACTTAAAAATACATATGGAAAGTCAACCCTGTTCCTTTCTTTAACCCTGAATAAAAGCAGCTGAAACTTTTTGAATAGCTGTAGTGTGGTCAAAGGAACTCTCGGTTGGTGGTAAGACTTTACAGTAGTAGAGGAGCTCTGGTCTGTGGGCCAGAAGAAGGGTATGAAGGAATGCTGGCTCCAAAGACAGCCACCTCCACCCTGGAGAGAAGGAGGGTGTGGCCATGTGCCATTGCCCCCCTGCTTAGTCTCAGGTATCAAAGGCTGACATACAAGCAGAGGTATAGACAGAGGTTCCCCAGCACCTGCCTTGCTCCACATGGAGGAGTGGTCCTAGTTCAGGGTCCCCACAGCCCACCAAAGTGGCACATCCAGTGAGAATGGAGGAAGCCAGACAGGTAAGTCCCTAGGAATGCTCTTCTGGTACCAGCCATCTCTTGCAGCCCTACATTACATACAACCACAGTCTATACTTTCCTACATGCTGGGCCCTGCTCAGAGTCAGTGCCCAAGGCCACTTTTGAAGTACTTTTGAGGCAGGGAGTAGGCAGACTCTTCTTACTGGGAACTCCGTTTCTGACAACTCCTAAGTTACCTCTTCAGCCCAGGTGTGCTTTCTTTCCACATTTAGAGAACATAACCAGACCACAGGTAATTACAATGACAGTGCGGCCACCACTTCCCAAAAGAGCTCTCGGCCCCTAGAGACCACCTGTGTGTGTTGATTAACTTTCAGATGCTCTAAGAAATACCTGCGTAATCAACTTGGAAGAGAGAGGGTTTGGATTGGCTTACAGTTTTGAAACTTCAAGTGTGTGATCAAGTGGTACCTTCTCTGAGCCATGGTGAGCCTGTATGTCATGACAGGAGCACGAGGTGGACCAAAACCACTCACAGGCAAAGGGATAGAAGAGAAAGAGGACGGACATGACTCCAGTGACCTAAGGACACTATAGTCCTGCTTCCTATATTTTAAAAAAATGTTAATGCTATTTTATGTATTTGAGTATCTGTCTACATTTATGTATGTGCCTGGTACCTGTGAAGGCCAGAAGAAGGCATCGTATCCCCTGAATCTGGAGTTACAGATGATTGCGGCCTGCCATGTGTGTGCTGGGAAGCTGACTTGGGTCCTTTGCAAGAGCAGTGCATGCTTTCTAGCTCTAAGGACCAAGCTTTGAACAATAGACCTTTGGCAAACATTTAGCCAAAAACACATTTCTTAACTGATGGGTTATAGAGTATTTGCACTGTTGCTCCAAACCCTTGAACTTCTCCTTGACACCTTTATTCAGTGGGACTCAGGACCCACTTTCATGAGCTTCCAGCCTCAAAGAAGATGTGAGTTGAAAGGTAATGAAAATTTGGGAGAAATGATGTTTTCTTTAAGATGCAGACCTGGGCCCAGGGTGGCCTGGACACCTTGCAGTCTCACCCTTATTCATGTTCTGTTACTTTGATGAGAAACAGTTTTTGTGTGGACTAAGTAAGGAATACCAAAGTTAGAGACTAGAGAGATGGCTCAGCAGTTAAGAGCACTGACTGATCTCGCAGAGGACCCAGGTTCGGTGCCCAGCACCCACGTGGTGGCTAACAACCTTCTGAAACTTCAGTTCCAGGGGATCCAACACCTTCTTCTGACCTCCGCAGGCATTGCACAATAAGGGTGCACTTACACATATGCAGGCAATACACCCATACACAGAAAATAGTATTAATAAATATTTTTTTTTTAAAAAGAATACTGAAGTCAGCTGGGCGTGGTGGCGCACGCCTTTAATCCCAGCACACAGGAGGCAGAGGCAGGCAGATCTCTGTGAGTTCCAGGCCAGCTTGGTCTACATAGTGAGTTCCAGGACAGCTGGGGCTACAGGGAGACCCTGTCTCAAAAAGACCAAAAATAAAAAAGACTACCGAAGTCAAGAAGTTCAAGCCAAGGCTGGTCAGCCTAACTGGCTGTTTGAAACTAGTCAGCAGCTCTTCTCCATGGGTATGCAGATACCTAGGACACTGGTAAGAGTTAAAGCAAGAAGAAGGACTAGCCCAGTCTTCTTATTGAACTTGTTCAAGGATATCCTAGAGGCAGAGGCTATCAGAGCTGATGGCATGAGGATAAAAGGAGACAGGATAGATGACAGCAGTGGGAGGGCAGTGGTCTAGAGGTAGCAGTGACTTGGGAGTTAGGAGATGGGGCAGCTTGCCCCTGACCCCCATCTGAGGGTCTCCATAAGGCAGTGGGGCTTGCTTAGAAGCACGCTTTCATTAGCAATCAGTAAGACAGAGACTATTGGAGGTGAGAGTCTGTTTATGGCTTAGTGCTGTGCTCCAACTTCGTTATTTTCCAAAATTGTTTCAGTTTTCTCAGTTCCTTTGCATTTTCCATATAGATTTTAGAATAAGCTTGTCAGTTTGTACAGCAGTCCCACTGGGATTTTGATTGGGATCACACGGAATCCACACACAGCTTTTCCAACACTGTTTATTGTGTCTTTCATCAGCATGTAATTTTCACTATATAGATCTTCACATATTTTGAAATATTTGAACTTATTTTCCATTTATTACTATTTTCATACTTTAAAATCATCTGTTATTCCTGGCTATTATATCAAAATTGAAAGCTTGTTACTGATCTTGCATCCTATGACCTTGAAAAGCTCGCTTATTACATATAATAGCCCTTTGTTAGACAGTCATGTGATATGCAGAGGCCATTTTTCATCTTCTGTTCTGTACTATTGAGGGTTCTTCAGAGAAATAGACCCAGCAGGACATTTATAGATACAGATACAGGACAGGGGATGTAATTACTCATCTGTAGAGACTGAGACATCTGTCTGCAAACTGGGAACCCCAGGATGCTGACAGTGAGGCTCAGTTCAAGGACCCAAACCTTACAACCAAGGAAGTGGATGGTAAAAGTCTGTATTTATAAGTCTATACTGTATTTTGAACAGAGGCCAGAGAACCTGGGAGGCCACTGGTATAAGTGCAAGAGTCCAGAATGCTTGGAGTTCTGATGCCCCAGGAGAGGAGTGAGAAAGGAATCCATGTTTCCTCTGTTTTTGTTCTGTTGTTCTGCCTGGTTGGATGGTTCCTGCCCACATCAAGGGTAGATCTTGCCACTTGGTAGATTCCTTCACAGACACACCTAGAAATAATGCTTTACTGGTCCCCTAGGTATTCTTTCATCTAGTCAAGTTGATACCTAAAATGATCTATCACCTCTCCAATCTGTACAGTTCATTCATTTTCCTCACTTTATTGCTGTTACTAGAAGCTCCAGAACAGAGGTGTTGAGAGAAGGTGTGCCTGCCCTGCTCCTGATTCTAGAGCTTCCACGTGATGTTAGCTCCAAATGCCCTCAGATTCCCATGGTAAGATTCTGAGGTCCACCCCTCTTCCTAGCTTGCTGACAATTCTGTCCGTGGTGGACACTGTATCCTGTCAGTCTCTTCTGTATCTACATACGCCATGTGTACTCTTACCTTCCGTGGTCTGCTAGTGTAGTGAATTGTGAGCCTGTCTCACAGTCTCTAAACCATCTTTGGTCATTTTCCATCCTGTATTGATGACCCTCTCCATCAAAGCATTTTTCATCTCTGTGTCTTATTTTTTAAGACAGGGTCTCACCATATAGACAGGGCTGGCCTTGGATTCTTGGTGATTCTCCTGACTCAGCCCCCTAAGTGCTGGGACTACAAGTGTGAACCACTACTCCCAGCTGGCAACTGTCTTTTTTCCTAGGCTTTCTACTTGATTGGTCCTTAATGCTTCCATCTCTCTGCTGAATTACTTGTATGGTCGTGTACATTGCCCACCTTTTCCACTAGAACTGGTATCTGACTGTGTTTGTCCCAGACAAGTTCTGGTATGTCTCCTAGGTGGGTCTGTTTTTTCCTTATAATTTGATGGGTTGCTCTGTGACCTGAGCTGCAATGGGTTCAGCTTAAGTTGGGAATCCACAGTGCCCAGTATCCTGCTGTAACTGTGAGGCAGAGCTTTTGCCAGCTTTCTCTGGCCTACTCAGTGTATAGAATCCTGTCCCATGTGATTATCTCTGCCAAGTATAAAATTCTCAAGAGCATTTCCACACAGGACTTTCTACCTTAGACATTCTCTTCTGTCATTGAACATTTATAAATGGAAAGTTCTAAAATCCTCCTAATACTTTTTCACCTTTTCAGATCTATTATGGCCATAAAAGATATTTGAAACTCTGTAAGCCTTCAGACTTTCCCTCACACATTGTTAGATTGTAATTCTCAGTTCTTTTGTGGTTACTGAGGGCCACATGAGCAAAATTAGTATATCATTCCTTCCAGAACCTTAATGGTGGAGTGAGAGTCTTCAGAGCTCCCTCCCTTCTAAGTGGAAAATATAGATAGAGGGTGGCTGCCCCATCAGCCTGGATTACCTCAGGGAGCAGAGCTTCCTACAGCTTACCCAGAGTGGATATATAATCTGAATGAGAAATAAGGTTATGATGTTTTGTTGGGGATATTTGTTATTGAAGCACAACCTAGCCTATTTTGTCTAATACACAACATTTTTGGTTGAGATTTCAATAGCATTTTTCAATGATCAGGCCTATCAGCTTCACTGTGGTATGTCTTGACACGACATGCCCCTTCAGCCTGTGAATCTGCATTTTGCTTTATTTCAGACAAGTTTCTTCAAGTATACATTTGAGTTTTTCTGTTCAACATGTTTTATAACAGCACCCTGTTTCTTGGAGCACTTTTATCCATCTTTCATAACTACCATTTTTCTCTGATTTAAACTCTTCATTTTCCATCCCAGTTGGCTCAGCTTTCTCTAAAGTCTCTCTTCTTGGCTGTTTCCACAGATTATCTTTCCACTCTGCTTTCAGTGTGATTTTGAGCTCTGGCAGTTCCCTTCTGTTTTTCCTCATTTAGTCCTTGAGCCCTTGTATCTTGGCTTTGGCTCTTAGATTACAGCTGCCTTCTTCTCTCTTTGGTCAAGGTTTTTCTTCCTGATTGTCTCTAGCTAGCTATTCACACTGGAACTTGAACTGTGTTTTCATCTTTCCTCAGACGGACATGGATGCATCAAAGCCCTGAAGCAGATTCCTGATCCTTCAATGCTAATTCAAGCTTATGCTCTTTACATACCCTTTAGTGTAAGAGTTTGTACTACCTTCTCATAATTACAGATACTTCTTCCTCTGAGGGTCATGTAAGTATAAGGGCTGTGTTGCCAAATTTTCTTATAATTACTGCCGCTGCCATTTTTAATGCAATGCTACTGCTGAAACTTATTCGGGCTGGGATGTGGTAGGTGACTTCCTGTGGGATAGGAGTCTTCCTCGGGGACTCAGTGTTGCTTCACCAGTACGGTACTAAAGCTCTTCTGGCCCCACAACAAACCTAGGCCATAGGAAATGGAGTCACTCTGGGAAGGGCTGATCTACTTCTGCACAAATCTCCATGGGAGCCCTGCCTATCTTTTGAAGAATGTTTCTGATGCTTAGCAGAATTTGGGGCTGAGGGAATGATTCCTTGATTAGTTCCCTTGCTCTCTCCCATTAGGTCAGCGATTATAGTGGGTTCATTGATCTTTCACATAGCCTCATTCGAGACTCCATCTATCTGATTAGTAACACTCCATGTCCATAAATTTAAATTTCCATATTAAACTGTGGATTATCCTTCCATGATAGCTAATGAACTCACTCAATTTATGCTGGGGAAATCCCATATAATTGGATTGGCAGTCAAAGCACTTTTATTTTGGTAGTATTTGAATTAACTGATACTGACTTAATGAGATTTGGCAAAATACTTACTACGATGCTGTCCTTCCCGGGTGATTATATAGGAAAAACCCATCATCGAGGGAAAGAGCAGAAAACTATCTCTGTGGCTAATGAAGAGGAGATTTGGAATCCAAAATATGATGCAGACCTTGTGTCTCTCTTCCCTCCAAGCATCTTTGCATGTTTCGAGGCCCTGAAGCCCCTCGATCTCTTACTTCCTCCGATTCCATCCTCCCCTGGCCCTGGTGGTTCCGAAGAACCCTGGGAAGAAATTAACAGAGAACCCTGGGGCAGAAATTCTCTCTCTTAAAGATACTGATAGCCTCTTAAACATAACACCTCAGTCCATGACAAAATTTGCTGCTCTGTGCCCACCAGGTTGAGGGCAGAACAGAACCAGCAGCCTAGGGGGACCCAGAACTCCACTGAGCCAGGCAGAGATTCTCAGATCTGTATAGGCCAGAGTATGGGAAGGTCCTGCTGTCCAGACATCCATTGTATGGCAGAGAAGCCCATACCCTAAGAGAGGCCAGGAGTGGCTTTCTGGACCCCTGGAAAGACTAGGCAGTGGCCAAAGTTCCTTTATAGGTCTTAGTCCACTGAAACCTGTGTACTGTGCCCTGATAAAGAGGCATAGCTGCAGCCATTTGATGCTAAGTAGTCAAGAGGTAGAGTATAAAAACAAAGATCTGGGAATATACTTTCGCAAAGTCTTCGACAATGGTGGGCCTGGACAACCAAAAGATCAAATCCATAGGTCTTTTGGATGAAATAATGTCTAGGCTTTTGTAAGATAAGATAATGAAGTAAATGATAAGATTTTTAAACTATTTTAGTAGTTTAAAGGTCATAGTTGCCCAAATCAAGCCCATCACAAATTTGTAACATTTTCTGATCAGTATTAACAGACTTTTTTAAGTTGTAAAAATCAAAATTAACTAGTGGAATGTGCATCATATAAGGATACTGTATTTATTCCAACCTAAACTCCTTACTATATTCAAGAATGTCATTGTGATTTTATTATAATGACCTAATCCTATTTTAAAACAGTGGGAAAGAGTTTTTTCTTGTTTCAAGTTACAATAAACCAAATTACCCAAAAGAAACCTTATCCATGGGTAAGGAGATCAGTATTTCCCAGGAAATCAATCAGTTTCTGAGTTTATGTGCTCATATCTTATCTTGAAGATATTTTATCTTTGTTTCTAAGAATGTTTAAAAGAAAAGAGAGACCTCAGACAATTTCCTAAAACCTAGAGACAGGAAAAACCATCTCAACAGCTAATCTTGATGGCATTCCCAACCATGGTAAGAAAATGAAAATGATTAATTTGTGACTTAATGAATGATCAACATTGACTGGCAGTCTGAAACACCAGATACACACACCCAAATTATGTCATTACACATATACAACATACATTGTAGGTACCCCTCATGTGCACACACTTGCACATATCACATATACCATGCTATGTACATGTACATACTTGTGTATGCACACATACATATTCACAGCACACACATGCATGCACCCATGTGTACTCACATCCATACCTCTTCTAGAATTAGCCATTCCATTTTCAGAAGTATCTACCCAGAGCAACACGGATGTACTATATCTTTATGCAGCTTAAGATTATTCACTCCTGAGTTTCTAAGGGGGATGCTGACAGGTCCCTCCGGCAGGTACGACATGGCCAGAGCTGAGAAAGGTGCCAAGTTCTTGTGGTGCCATATTCGCTGCAGCCACAGGCCCCATGTAAAGGAGCATCTAAAAATATCAAGCTTTTTTGACCAGTATGGGTCACTGAGGCCTGGGAGGCTGCCTCTCCTGGTGGAGTAGGATGCCCTTGCTCATGAATGGTATATCTTCCCCTGGCATCTTCCTGCCCTTGGTGCTGCTGGCATCTACTTTTCCCACATGGTGATGGTACAGTGTTTGCCTGGCATCCACAATGACCAATGCTTGTGGCACTGGTATTATTACCTGCTCTTTGAAACAGTCGCATCAGAGAGCTAGTCCACCAAAGAGGACTGTACCTTCTGAGTTCATACCAAGTCTAAATGGGTCAGATGTTGAGGTAAAAATATTTTTGTGGTATATTTACAGTAATCTCTTCAAATCTGAGAAAGTTGATGGGCAGAACTTTAGGGAATGATGTGCGAGACAGCCTAGCCAGAGTGTCTACCTGTGGTCCCAACCCCCATAGCACTTGTAGATGGACTTCAGGAGCACACACATGTATTTTCTGTTAGATATGGGAACCCAAGAAGCCAGGCACAGTGGAGGCAGGGGCGGGAAGGCCACTCGCTGCTTAGGATCAGGGTTTGCTGGATGCCAGGCCCCTGTTTTTATCCCACCCTCAGTCCCAGTTATCCCCACGTCTCTTTCCAGGGAAGATAAACAGATTCCTAGGAAATGAGCCAACAGAGCCCGGGAACTCCCTAATGTTAACACTTCCTTCTCCAAAACCCACCTCCCCGACCCCAGCACAGAGCATCCCCCTCCTCCAAGCCACCACCTGGCCTAGTGGTTTTCTTGCAACCACACTACCTCCAGACTGTGCTTGGAATCCTGACTCTCAGACCCTCATCTCCTTGCTTTTCACGCTTCTACTCTCTTATAGGTGGGGATAAAGAGAAACCTTGCTTCCTACTATCACATAACCCTGGACACAAGTCTCTGACACCAGATACGTGTCAGTTGTTTTCCAACACACCACACAAATTGTCCAGTTCTGATCCTGTCTACCTGGACTACCCAGTCCCCAAGGCTGCCCATGCCAGATGCCGGTCATATGCTGAGTTCCTGCACTGCTCTTAATTCATCTTCCTGAGAGTGATCACAAACTGCAATATTGCATTTGTGTGACTTTTTCTTGACTGACATCTGCCCCTGTCGACCACCAGCAGGAAAATAATCTCTTTGGCTGACGCTTGTGACTTCTGCCGAGGGGCCTCATGTTGCAGGATGTCTGCAGTGTCAGCACGCTCTCTGTTTCAAGGCCAGGGGTCAGGGTACTACTGTAAGGCTTAGGAATGTACTGGTATGTCCAGGACACTGCAGCACACGGACTCGGAGACCACATCTGCATCCTCAAAGTGTTCAGTCACTCTACTGTCTAAATAAGGGGCTCTAAGAATGTTCTATTGTCTAATGTAGGAAGCAAAAACAAGACAAGAGAAAATGCCCAGGATTTAGACAAACATACAGGGTGAGACAGTACTGAGCCTCCACCTGGAAATGAGGGGTTATTTTGAAGGCATTTAGTTACTATCAAAGCTCCAAATTAATATTGGAGGGAGAGGGGAGAATTGGGTGTGAAGGGGTCAGTATGCTGTAAGATAAGATGGGTAAGAATGAGGAAAGGCTAGGAGTTGAGAGGAGGGCATGGAAATGGCAGAAAGGGAATAGCACAGAGCAACTACAAGGAGCAAATTGTGTGCTCAAAATACGTGCACTTACTGTGTGCCAGTTATGCCAGTAAAGCTGTTAATAGTTTTCTGACAGGTAAATGAGTAAATGAAGAAGGAAAGAATAAAATCAAAGTTGAGAGGGAGGGAAGTCGGGAAAGAGGAAGAGAGGGGTAGAATAATGCATGAATCTGGAGGTGCCTTTAGGGCACCTGATGCAATTCAGCAATCAATAGGCAACCGGTTACAGGAACTTCAAGGAATAATGTAATCACAGAAGAACTGAATAAAATTATTCTGAGTGACTTGTTATATCAAGGCCACAGGGGAGATGGTCAAATTGAGAGGGACCACAGAAGAGAGCAGTAGCACAGAGCATAATGTACTCAGGGAGAAGCTGCTTAGGGGAGGAATAAGAACCAGTGAGATGATTTTTGCACAGGTCCCTGGCAGGCTTCTCTGAGTCACCATCCTTTGTGAGCTTGTGTGTACAGCCTTTCTAAAATATCTGCTGTTATCCAGCTTCGGTGAGATCAGTGAGGTAGACTTGGTTATTTTCATTCTAGCAACAAAGACGGGCTCCTATAATGCTCAGGGACTAAGCTGCAGACTCATAACTGGTGGTAGCTCGAGATTTCTGAATTCAATACCCAATTTCTTCCTCTACTAGCAACATAGTCTACTTGCTGGAGGGCAGAGACATAGTGGTCCCTGGAGCACTGTAGCCCACCTGTGCGCAGCTGAGGAAGCACTGCCTTTCACATAACTGGAATGCTTTCAGCAGCCCTTGCCTTATGCACCTGCTGGCATAGCAGAGACTGTGAAACCCCACCCTTGAGAACTAATCAGCAAGTTCATCGTGGGGGAAAATAAGATGAGAAGAATGTAGTAAATACCTCCAAGATTTGCCCAGCCATGATACATACCTGTGTTAGTTTGATTTCTGTCGCTATAACAAAACTCCTGAGACACCATAACTTATAAAGTATAAAAGAAGCCTACCTGGCTTATGGTTCTAAAAATTGGGACATCTAAGAGCATGGCATTTGACCTCTGGAGAGGACCTACTTGTGCAATGACATGGCAGAGGGCGTCACATAATAAGAATAGGCAAGTGTTTTCTCCATTTTCTTATAAAGCTACTACTGCTGTCATGGGCCACCCCCCACCCCCAACAGCCTCACGCCTCATCAAGTCTTTACAGTCCCCCAAAGAATCTACCTCTAACAGCCATTAACATATAAATATAGAGGTCAAGTTTTTACTTTTATTTATTTTCTCGCAGTTTGCTACTATGTCCATTTGGAAAAATAATAATAGTAGGTTCATGCCATGCCTGCGCAGTATAAGCTGATCTCTGAGCGGAGGATGTCAGGATTGAAGAGACAATCATGCTTTTAGTGTAGCAGAAGAAGCCTTTATTTCTCAGCCCCAGGTTGCTTTTATACCCTAGCCCAGAAGGCAGCTGACCCAACGGGGACGGGGGAGCCGTCGCATGACCGCGCCAGGTCATGGTGTTCTCAGGACCTGATACCGGAAAATGAGCTGGTAAACAATTCTGAGACTGAGGAACCACGAGGCCCAAAAGGTCACTGCGAGGGAGGTGCAGATGGAGGCCAGGACAGCATGTCCCAACAGGAGCCCAAGAAGGTCAGAGGAGTGCATCAGATCCCCTAGAACTAGAGTTACAGGCAACTATGTGCTACCATTTGGGTGCTGGGAACTAGAACTGACCCCAAGTCCTCTGCAAGAGGAGTAAGCACTTTTAACTGCTGAGCCCCATAGAGGTTAAGTTTCAAGAACAGAAACCCATGGGGCACATAATCTACATACTATTATGAATTACAACAGACCCAGATGAAACCCCTCACCTCAGTGTTCCCTCCTCTCTATGGAACCAATAGTTGCCTAGAGGTAACCTTCATCCCAACGTGACTTTTGCCATGCCCCCATCCCCGTTCAGCAGCACACTTGACTTTACTTTTGATACTGAGTCATGTAGATATGGACCACTTTAATTCTTGTCATCTCTGTGTCGTTCTGCATTCTGCAAGCATTCCACAGCTCATTTCCTGTTCATGGGTCCGGCTTGTTTTCAGTTTCTCACTGGTGCTGAGGTACCAGCCTCAGTAACCTGGTGCTTTCCCTACTACGCATGCCTTTCTTCTTGTTCTTCACAGTCATTGCACTGACTCACATTCTCACAGGGCCCTGGAAGAGGTCCCCTTGTTTTGGGGTGTGTCATGATTTGTGACTATTTGTGTATCTCATTAGAGAACTGCCTGTCTTGTGAGCTTCCCTAGTCAGTTATTTGTTCTTTATGTTTAAATGATTGTCCTTGGTCCTAAGAGCCTCCCTCAGTCTGTGACTCATCCTTCCATGTTGCGTGAAAGCCACTTTTCAGAGAACTTTCAGTGGGAATGCATGCAAATTCATTTCCTTTATGATAAGTCCTTTTTGTGTTGTTTTAAGAAATACTTCCCTATCCTGAACTCATAAAGATGTCTCATAATTTTTTTGATGTTTCAAAACTTTTTCTTTCTCATTTAGGGTTTAGGCTCAAAGCCAGGGACAGTGTGTATCTCTATCATGTCAGCACCCAGAAGGCTGAGGCAGGAAGATTATGAATTCAAAGGTAGTCTGAGCTATATCATGAGACCCTATCTCAAAAACATGTGTATATGTGGATATAATTTTAGTTTACGTTTGTATGTAGATAATCATCAGTTGCTACAGAACAGTCTTTGTTTCCGTGTTTAAAGATGTCTACTTGTGGTTTGTTCATTGGTGTGAAGCCCTTTGCTGCACACTCCCAGCCTAGGCAAGTTTATCCATCTCCACAGTCTCACAGTCCTTATCTCTGTGTTGGACCCCCACTTATGTGCTGGGCACCTCCACCTGCGAGAGCATAAATATCTAAGATTCAAACGACTCCATGACAACTCAGCTTCACTGACCCTCCCACTCCTGGCTGTTGTAGGTGTGCAAGTCATCACATACTCAGAGAATGACCTAGATCCTTCTCAGTGAGTTTTATAAGTTTCCACTTGTATGGGTTCACAGAGGCTCAGCAGGAGAGCAGGACCCCCTGGCAACACTCCCTACTATCCTCCCTGAGCAGCTCCCCAGTGAGACCTAGTTTCTCAGTCCCTGGCACTCAAACCAGTGGATGGCCTAACCATTGTTGTTCCTGGTTGTTCTGGGGGAGAGTTGGGAGTTGCCTGCTCCCCCTTCCTCCTCCACTTCCTCTTCCTCCTCTGCCCCTTCTGTGCATCTTGTCAGACCCACTCCCCATCTCTTGACTGCTTCTTGTTTGCTGGCGTAGCCCTACCTACTCAGAAGGCTGAAGCAGGAGGATCATTTGAGGTCAGGAGTTCAAGACCGGCCTGAGCAAGAGTGAGACCTTGTTCTCTAAAAAAGAGAAAGCAAAGGCTAGAGCACTGGTAGAGACCAGGAAGTAGTATCAGAGGGAAAATGGAAGGACAGCCAGAATTGTTACAGAAATGGATCTTCCTACAGCTGTCGGGACAGGACTCAGAGGCTCAAGTAGGAGGCACAGAGAAGATGAAGCCAACCCTTCAGAAGCCACAGTAAAGGAAGAGGAGGGGAAGGCAATGATCTAATAGCTACTGCTCCCCCATCTTTGGTTTAAACATATTAAATAGGTAATTCCAGAAGTAAACAACTGAAAAGTTTTAAACAGTGACCCATGTGTATAGCATGAAGAAGACTCATACCATCCCACTCCGTTCCCCCTGGAATCATCCCTTTTTTCAGTGGACCCATGCTATATGCACTACCCGCTCATTAGTCACTTATACTATCGGGGTTATAAGATCAACTGAAGATACTGCAGTTCAAGTAACTATCATTTTACTCAACAGTGGCTCCAAAGAGCAGAAGTAGTGATACTGGCGGCTTAGATGCACCAAAGAGAAGCAGGATCATTGTATACGTGGGGCTTGGTACTGCCTTTGGTTTCAGATATCCACTGGGGGCCTTGGGAATCTTTCACAGATAGGGAAGAACCTGTGTTTCAGAAGTATAATTGTCAAAGATTAGAGACCAGGATACAAGGGGGAGAAACATTCTGAAACCTCTAGTCTGGGATTTGGGTATTATCCAAATGGCCTTGCTTAAGGGCTTGTTGAGGACTACAACACAGATAAGAAGATTCTAGGTTCCTTCCTGGCATGTGCCACCCTTTCTGGCAGAGGAAGATCTCAAAGGGCCCAGGTGCCAGCCCTTTTTTGTTCCTTGATGCTTTTTGTTGTGTTCTGTGCTGTGTTGATTTGGGGAGGACACCCCCGCCATCTTCAGTGGCCATCTGCTGGTCTCCCCTCCTTTTTTCATCCTACAGCATTGGCCTCCCTGACCTGAAAATTATCTCCATGGTCAGGCTGGGGATATGGCTCAGTTGGAAAAGTGCTTGCCATGCATGAGGGCCTGAGTTCAAGCCCTCGGAATCCACATGTTAACCAGGTGTGATGGCACATTCTTGTAATCCCAGCTCTGGGAAGATGAGACAGGAGGATCCCTGGAGCTCACTGGTCGTCTAGGCTAGACCAATTAGTGCAGGTTCAGTGAGAGACCCTGTCTCAAAAAAACAAGGTGGAGAGTGATTGAGGAAGGCAGCCAGTGTCAACCTCTGGCCTCCATACAAAACACAAGTGCATGCACACATTCACTCTCTCTGTCTGTCTCTCTCATCACCCTGATCTAAAATAACCTGCCCCTTGTAGCTCCAAACTAACTGCTGTCTCCCTTGGCCCTGGAGACCAGTGAGAAAAACTGTCTAGTCAGGAAGCGTTGAGGAAAGAGGCTCACTGAAACCTTTAGGAGAGTGCAAGATGCCCAGTTAAATAGATTGGGAATGTTACTTCTGGTGATAGACATTATCCAAGCGCTCAGGAAGCAAAGGGCTAATAAGATCACTTAAATTACTTCTGTGTGCCTGTTGCTATTTCCCACAAGTGCCTCTTCATTCTTTTAAACTTCATTCTTAATCTGCCTAGGCTTTAATCAAATGACTTTCACTTATACTTAACATCACCAAGGGTAAAACAAGCCACCATGAGGCAGAACATTCAAGAAACAGGGAAAAAATGGAGACTAATGAAGGGAGGAAAAACATCAGAAATGTTTTCATCATTTGAACAAAAAGAAAAATACAGTATCATTTTAGATCACGTAAGGGCATTGCTTGGATAGATGTGGTTTTAGTCTAATTTCTGTTGCTATAATAAAATACCTAAGACTGAGTAATTGATAAAGACTAGGAATTAATTGGCTTGAAATTCTGGATGTTGGAAGTCCATGAGCACCATGCTGGCTTGTTCCCATAGCTGGTGAAGGCCTTGTACTGGATCATGAATATCAGGTACATAGCACTGCTGAAGAGATAGACCAAAGTGGCTTCTGTGACATTTCACTCTGGAGACAGCCCATTAACTCATTATCCCAATCTATGGGTAATTAAATCATTCCTGGTGGCTCATCACCTCTTAAAGTTTCCATCTCTGAATGCCTCCCAGAAGGGGTCACCTCTCAGCATTGATTATTGGGGAGCGGGGACACAAGCCGTAGCAGATGTCTAATAATGTTAGTACCAATGTACTTATGTATTGATGGATAAGGTCTAAAATAACGCTGTTGAATTCATCCTCACATGCCTCTGTTTTTAGTTTTAACTGTTTATAATAACCATAGGTAACATTTTCTGAACCTTGATATGTACCAGACATGTTGGAACATATATTCTTGCAACTACCCCATAAAAAATAGGTATTATTATTCCCATTTTACAGATGAAGATCTTGAGGTGTGTGGCAGTAAATAGCTTTCCAAGGTCATGTAGTGTATAGAGGTGGAGCTGGGGTTCCAGGCCAGAGAGTATAAAATTGACAATGCAGCCACCCAGGACTGTGGTTCAGCTACTGCATAACTGGATGTGAATGGTCAGGACAAGACAGAGCCCAGCAAGAAAATGATTCCCTTCTGAACTTCTAAAAAATGTAACATGCTCACTCTTGTGTCTGTTCAGCATCTTTTTTTTTTTTTAAATCACTGGAAAATTAAGAAGCCATGTTTGCACGTATTTGATATGTGGGCACACTGTCCACAAACAGAATGTATTCTGATGCTTGTGTTTCCCACACCAAGCTCTCAAGTGTGCTGTGGATT
This sequence comes from Nannospalax galili, assembly GCF_000622305.1. Lineage (NCBI taxonomy): Eukaryota > Metazoa > Chordata > Mammalia > Rodentia > Spalacidae > Nannospalax > Nannospalax galili. The sequence continues at coordinate 3,475,070 of NW_008353482.1, read as the reverse complement.
CTGCCTATGAAATAAATACTCAGTGAGGGAAAGTCTTACTTTACACAGTGATGACAGAGCTTTATGGTTCCCAGTATGTGGTGTTTCAAGTTTTGACAGACTCCTGGGAAAAGGCAATTTGTCCCTTTCTTGTCTGCTGAGGAAAATGTCACTGAAGGCATCCTGTACTCCATCCTGCTGTCATGCATGGATGAATTGTCATCTTGATACATGAAGAAAAAGGATCCAGCATCCCCCATGAATAAACATTAGCACAAAGGACACTGGAACTTGAGGGTTTCTCTGACCAAGGACATCCTGTCTCCTAAACTAGCACCAAGTTCTCTCTGTGGGTGTCTTCATCTCAGAATTTACTGTCTTAACAAGTCTTCACTTGAAAATCTTTCTTTAAGGGCTAAGACTCTATTTCCTTCTAAAATAATGTTTGAAATAAGGCCTACTGTTTTCCTGAATCTTATCATCTAAATAAAAGTGGGATTTTCCTTTCATTTCTTGGCTATCAAGAGATTAATTTGAACTATAGAGCATCTCTCTCATGAACAGTTATCAGTCGCTTCTGTTATTGCCAATAAGAGACTCTAAGACATACTTTAAAGCAATTAAAACTTAAGATTTTCATTCAAAAGGAACTTAAATACAGGAATCCTTAGTACCACTATTAAATGCCTAAAAACACTTCATAATGCTCACAGCTGAGTTGCTGTGTCTGTCTGGTTTCCAGGGATGAATTATGGATGAGTTTCTGAGGGAACTGAAATCAATCCAGATGTGATAATCAATCTAGAAGTCAGGAAAATGAATGCTCCACCCTCCCCTGGTGGCCCATCCTCAGTGCTCAAGACCCTTCCCCCATCACAGTCACATAAAAACAGAGGCTAGAGAGTACTGTGCTCTAATGCTGAGCTCCAGAGCCACTCAAGCTTGCTTAGCACCTAGCGTACAGCACCTCCTGGACCTCCTGCCTAGCAGGCTGCTTTGCTACAACTGACTGGCCCAGGAGTGGACACCTGACCAAGTGGAGTCAATAGGCTATGCTGGTAACCAGGGAGACAGGAGAACTAGGTCAGTGTCCAGAACGGGCAAAGCAGGAGGTGCTGTTGGAAGGTGCTTGGCTGAGGCCAAGAGGCTGCAGAGGGCACAAGGTAGACCATGGTGACCAACCACCATGTGTAGGCTATAACCTACAAGAGACTGGAGCCAGTTTCTGCTGGAGCATGGGCCATCACTGCTCTGGGAGTCCACCCTACAACAAGCAGACATGGACCTGCATGTCAAAGTCTGCTCAGAGCATGGAAACTCTTTGGGGGGGGGGTCAGTGAGTTGGAGCCCTTGGAATATTGACGAACTTGGCAGTCTATGTGAAAGAAAAATGACATAATGAAGACCAAGACCTTATAAAGTGTGGTTAGGATACTATAAGAGGCTTCTGAATTCACACCTGCTAAGGGTGAAACTACAGAATGTTCCAGTAGACTTGGATAAACAATTGAACTAGATATCTATGGCCTTCAAGGCATTCTTCAACTGGGAATTAATAATTCAGTAACAGATCAGAAGGAGTTTGGATTTGGGATTTCTGTCCAGCCAGTGAACTGTCTACAACTGTTGTATAAGCTCACTCTAAGAAGCTTCTCTGGCACTGACCTTATGGGACACCATTCCAGCCTTCTCTGATTTGGTTTACCCAAACTGTAATAAATGAATGAATGAATGAATGCTATTTCCTTTGACGTCTGTGTCAGTCTTTGTCAGATGATGCTTAGCTGACAGTCTCAGGGGAGGTGTGCAGGAGTGTCGGGGATGGTGGTGGACCATGCAAAGGTTTTGGTTCCATCAGCAGCATCAGAGACACTGCCTAAAACAAGATTAGAGGATACTGCAGAGGAACAAGGGGCATGTTCTTACTGTCTTCCCTGGCCTTCCACTCCTTCCCCACCCTCCTGATATCCTGGCTGTGGGACTCATTAGTTTTTGCTCTCTGTCCTACTCTACTGACCTACTATGGGTGTGAAGCTGTGCTGTAACGGGGCAAGAGCAAGTGCTACCAACTGAGTCCTCCCATCTGAGTCCTCCCTCTCTCATAGTTTCACTACCTGTCTGACATCCCTCTGTTCAAATGGAATTCATCCAGGTAACTGTGTAGCCATTCTCTGCCTTTAAGGCCCAGCCCAAATGCTGCTGCCTCCAGGCAGCTCTCCTGACTCTTTCCTCATGGACCTTGCTCTCCTCATCCACTGCAAGGCACTAGGACATCACCAGTGGCTCACATGGTCATTTCTTGAGGTATATTGAACTATGGAAGACACCATCCTCAATACAGCCACCCAGAGTTCCCACCCTAGAATTAATGAGGCACATGGATGCAGAATGAATACAGCATTGTCCAATAACAGACTGAATCACTGCACTTCACAATAAAAGACTAAATCGATAACTAACCATGAGACAATAACTATTTTGCCTGATTCTGAAATCTAGAGAGTTCCCTTTGTCTGATTCTGAACTCCAGAGAGTTCCCTGGTCTTAAGACTGTGGGCTTAAGAGGGGCAACTAATTGAGTTCTTCAGTGCTAAGGCTTTCTTTCAGGCAGACTCAAATCTAATTGGCTTTAAATTCCTAAGCAAAAGAGGTACAGTAAGAGTTGTTTCACAAGTCAAAACACGTCACTTCTCTTCATGTCCTTGGGGATTATTTGGCAGTGGGAGATGGAGCATAGTAGCTGAAGTCAGTGCAGGTTTCAGTACATGTGCTCGGGCACTGCTCAGGGCTGCAGGTGGTGGGCAGGCTTTAACACTCAGGCAAGATCCTGACTCACCTTCTGGTGTGTGCTCTGCAGTGTTCTCAGCTGCAAAGCATTTTCTTTCTCTAAAAATTTCATTGTAAATCATTCTACATGGAAACTGAGAAAGCACCTGTGGAATGTTAGTTTTACCAGTGGCTAATTAATTTTGAACACCAGAGACTTTTATAAGTAGCTGTTCGCCTTTATGGGGAAGGGGGTTGGTAATGAAAATAAAATATTTCCTTATATTAAAATTTAAACAGCAGGATAAAACAATATCTTGTTTCAAATATGACCCTGGCATTTCTGGCAGAGAGAGGAGAGGTGGGTGCCTGCAATGTGAGTGGTGTGTGTCTTTCTTGCTGTGTTCTGGAATGTCCGGGAGTGAACTTTCCACACTGTAGTTCTCAGAATGAGGGTGGAGGTGGCTCTGCCATGTTACATGTGGATGAATCTGTACCCCAAGAAATACAGAATGGTGCAGTAGAAACCCAGCAGTCAGAAAACAAATGGCATTTTGGATGATCTTAAGGATAGGAACTAGATTTCCCTGCCTTAGTTAGTATGGGCTGTTATAACTTACACAGACTGGATAAACTACAGGCATTTGTTTCTATTTCCCATAAAAAGTTGTGTGTGTGTGTGTGTGCATGTGCCTATTGTATGTGCATGTGTGATGTATGTGTGTATGAGTTTGCCCATGTGGGTGCTGTGAAGGCCAGAGATAAGCATTTGATATCGTCCTCTATCATTCTCCATCTTGGTTTTTGAGACAGGATCTCCCACTCAACCTGGAGTTGTGTCAGCTAAACTGACTGGTCAGTGAGCTCTGGAGATCTGTGTGTCCCTTGACTCAGCGATGGGGTTACAGATACCCACTGTTGTTCCTGGCTTATATGTAAGTGCTGGGCATCCTAACATAGCAAGCACTGAGCCATCTCTTGGCCATAGCAGACCTTTGTTCCTCATCCTCATCACAGTGGGAGCTGGAAGTCCCAGCCTGGTTAAACTCTGGCAAAAGGCTCTTTTCCTGCCTGACAAGTAGTGATGTATCATTTTTGTCATCACGCACCAGTGAGAGAGAGGGAGTAAGTAGGACTTCTCCTGTCTCTTCCCATAGGTCCACTAATTCTACACAGGGGCTGCACCTTCCTACCTGCTCTCACAAAGGCCCCACCCCTTAATGCCATCACCTTGAGAGGAAGATTTTCAAAACAGGGCTTTGTGGCAACCAAAATATTAAGGCCACAGCACTCACGGACAATGCACTCTGTTTCAATCAGTGTTTCATTGGTATTCTTTTTCAGAACATCTACAATATGACAGCTACATCATAATTTATTAATGATTATCTTTTAGATCTGCTGCTTTTTTCTGAACTTTTTTCAAGTGTAAATATTACTGTACCAAATTGTATCATAGTTTCTGCTGACATACTTTCTTCCAAAAATTTAATATGTAAAATTTTTAAAAGGAGTGACTGATATAGGAATCAATGACACAGGCAGATTTTCTGCTGATGCCATCATAACGTTCCTCCACTCTCACCACTTTCTGACCTAAGTCTTGTTCTGCCACCTCAGGCCATTTTCACATAGGTCTGTTCACAGGACTCAGGTCATAGGTCACAGGTTACCACTGAGTGCTCACAGCCTAGTCAGTATTCCCAAGTCTGTACTCACAGGACATAGGCACAATTCATGGGCCTTCGGTCATTGATCACAGTTCACAGACCACTTATGAATGACCTCAGGAGGGCTGTAGTACCTGCCAGGGTAGAGGGATGGAACTCACCCCTGAACTTGATCATGTGTGTTTCTCTGCCTCTGTGACAGGTTCCATGTGGATGGCATGTTCTACATGCTGTCAGCTTTGCTAAAGCCTTAGGGTCTTGCAGGTTCCCTCCTGTCCTACAGTAGTCTTCCCTCTAATCCCCTCCTTGAGGTCTGTGGTAAGATGTTAAGTCCTTATCTCCTCACGGTCATGGAGGACAAACTGAAAGCTTGTCCCTCTCATGGTCCCAGGACCTCCCACCAAGTTGCCTTCAGGCTTAAACATCATGAATCTCTCACCATCACTGTCACCTTCTGAACCCTTTATAGTAGAGTCAGGCACCTATCTCATGACACAGAACCTTATCACTAACACACACACACAGAGACAGAGAGAGACAGAGAGAGACAGAGACACATTGGAAAATATCATGAGCTCTGCCTGGTCAGGTGACCCTTCCCAATGTTCATCCCACTGACACCCTGGTACAGTCATGTACCTCTTAGCTACACATTGGTCTCTTGAGCACAAAGCTTGCTGTTCCTCAGCCTGTTGCCAGCACTCTGCAGGGCTGTCCAAGATGGAACTATAGGGAAGGCCAAATGCCTTAAGGGTAGTACCCAAACCTGTGTCACCAATGGAATCTCCTTGGAGCCTGATTATGAGGTCAGGTCAGGCCAGACTTCTACCAAATGATAAGTTTGTTAGACACATTGGCTTGGCATGAAGCACTCTTGTCTGCAGAGCACAGCTTTGCATATGGCAGGCTCCCTCTTCCAGCAGAGCACAGGCTGGGGTCTCCAGTGCCCAACCAGCAGCTTCCTGGTTTTTTTTTTCTTTTTTTACCCCCTCAAAGCATTTGCCTTATTTAAAGTTGCTTTGGTGAAGGAAACACCTAAAAGTGATCATAACCATAAAAGTTCTCCTTCTGGGCAGACTGGCTTTAAAAATTTGTCATCTGGTGTTTAATTTTTTTCTTCTATTTTTATGCTACCTTGGTATTTACCCAAGAAAACCTATTATGTTAAGAATGATTAAACTGAGGCTGGAGAAATTGCTCAGTGGTTAGGAGCACTTGCTGTTCTTTCCAGAGGACCCAGATTCAATTCCCAGAACAGCATGGTGACTAACAACCATACATAACTCCAGTTCCAGGGGATTCAGCATCGTCTTCTGGCTCCTCAGGCTTTGCATGACACAGGTACACTTACAAACATGCAGGCAAAACATTCATACACATAAAATAAATATAAATAAATAATCTTAAAAATAGAATGATTAAATTTAAGTTCCTGAATTGAGGGGGCTATGAAAGAGTGCTGCAAGTATTGTGTAAAGAATTCTGAACAGTAAAAGGCTTTTTCTCAACACTCACAGATACAGAACGAGACTTAGTCATGGGTGTAGCTCAATATAGAGGATGAACAATGAAATTTTTTGTTGTTATAGAAGTAACAACTTATGTAATGGCTATTCTTGGTTGTCAACTTGACACACCAGGAATACAGAACCTCAGTGGAAGAATTACCTCCATCAGATTGGCCTGTGGGATGGCTGCAGGGAATTTTCTTGATTGCTAATAGATATAGGAGGGCCCAGTCTACTGTGGGTGGTGCCATCCCTGGGTTGGTGGGCCTGAGCTGTGTAAGAATGGGAACTGAGCATTAGTGAACAAGCCAGTAAGCAGCTTTCCTCCATGGTTTCTGCTTCAAGCTCATCCCTCAAGTTCCTGCCTTGGCTTCTTTGGTTCTAGACTATGTGGTGGTTTGACTGAGAGTGTCCCCCATAGGCTCCAAGTAGTTGGACATATTGTCCCCAGTAGGTGGCATTGTTTTGTGAGGTTTTAGGAGGTGTGGTCCTGCTGGAAGAAACACATCACTGAGGGTGGACTTTGAGAGTTCTTAAGCCTTGCCAGATTCCCAGTCTCACTCTGCTTCCTGTGCCTGCTTGAAGATATGAGCATCTTCTTTTTTTTCTGGTCACCTCTTGCCACTGGGCCTCCCTACCATGATGGAATCAGATTCTTCTGGAACTGCAAGCTTAAATAAACTTCCTTCTCTAAGCTCCCCTGGTCATGGTGTTTTATCACAACAACAGAAAAATAACTAGTACAGACTATAATCTGTAAGATGAAATAAACCCTTTCCTAACCAAGTTATTTTTTGGTCATGGTGTTTATCACAGTGATAGAAAGCAAACTAGAACGTCTGACCACTATAAAAATACTACAAACTAGTTACATTATAGGTAGATGAATGCATGATTAAGTAGAGAGATAGGTAGATAATCCTATAATGAACACATTCTTTCAGACATTTTCTATTCAACATGCATGTACACATGTAAAGGTTTTAACCCAAAGCCAGAACCATAGTGATATCATACAGCAGTGACCCTCTCATATGAAGAATAAGCTCCAAGGCCCCTGAGATGCCAGAAATCACATAGTACCAAGGTATATAGACCTGTACTATTTTTCCTATGCTAGATATCTATATAATAGTTTGATTTATAAATTAGGCACAGTGAGTTAGTAACAATAACTAAAAACAAAAGAGAGCATTTATACCAATATATTATAACAAAAGTTATTTTAAACTTATGAATACTTTTTCTGAAATTTTCCATTTTATATTTTTGGGACCATGGGTGCCTGAAATCACAGAAAAGAAAACTACAATTAAAAACAGAACTGTGCTAGCAACTTTGCTTTATTCAGCTGCTATTTCGTGGACAGAGGCAGAGACACATAGGTGGGTAATTATTTGTCACATATCCCATTACCTGGCCTCCAGACCTTGCTGCTTTCCTTGGGGCTGATCTCTGTATACCACATGCCCCATTGGCCCTTCTCTTGGGCATCTGGCTAGCTTTGCCCTATGTCAGGCACTAGCAGGAGTCAGGATCAGAGGCATGAGTGAGCGACACTTATTTCTGACTGCTCCTTCTCCCAGGCAGCATTTATACTCCCAGGTGTCTGTGAAGGGCCCACCTCTCTTGGATAGACTTTGACTGGGCCTTGGTAACATGGCTCTATGGGGGGGTTTGAGCCAGCGACCCCCACACAGTGATGATTGGGATGAGTAAGAGCACTGTTCACCAGCTCACGCCGCCCCCAGTACCGGGAACACTCAGGCGCAATGGGGAGCCTAGTCAAGCAGGGACTCATTTATTGTAGGTGTTACAGAGCTTATAAAGGCATCTGGAAATCCCTCTCCCCCCTGAGGGTGTATCTTAAGGATGGTCACACACTGATCATGCACTCCTCAGCAGTGCGAAAGTATCCTTCAGACTTTTAAAACAAGTCAGGCAACTTCCTCTTGGACCTCTGCAAGGTGGGGCCTTTAGGTTACCACGTCTCCCCGCCCCCTTTTTTATTTTTAAGGCCAGACTGACTTTATTTCACGGGTTACCCACTTCATAGATGGCTCCCTGAGGGGAGATGGCTATCTCCTTCCTCTAATCTTATGCATTTTTGCCTGTCTTAGGTTGTGTCACCTCTGACCAAGCCTTTCCCGTCATTGCTGCATGGGCAGCTGCATGGGTAATGCCAGCCCGTGACAGTCTTAGTCTCTGCCTAACTCAGCCAAGCATGGGAAACTGGAGGGGGTCCTGGGGGAGTCCATAATCATGAGGAGGTGGGCCGTGGCAGTTCCAAGGGTCCTCTGTCACCAAATTATCTGGTAAAGACACTTAAAGATAAGCATTATCAAGAGAAACAAAGCAAGTCATGGTGTAGGACAAGTTGAAATACTTCTGAGACCATGTACCTTTTAGCCTATCAGCCAGTTGTCTGAAAGACAAAGAGGCTGACTGGTAATGAAGCCAAGGAACTGGGTCCTTCACCTCTGATGGATACAAATAAAGAGAGGAATTTTGTCTCATGAA
>NW_008353482.1:3463687-3466102 GCF_000622305.1 Nannospalax galili | reverse complement strand
CTTCTTGGATCCTTTTGTTTACCACTAATGCCTCAAGGTCAGGTATTGTGAGGCTCTCCAGAAACGCCTTCCTCCTGAATGGGCAGGTTAAGTACTTGTTTGCATGACACAAACTCAGTAAACGAGGCTGCCAACAGCTCAATGATTAGCGGCTCCCGACAAGGTCCTTGATGGGAACTTGAGGAAACCTCTCATGAAGTCCCTGCCAATTTACATCAGTGAGGTTATGTAACCCCTGAGCTTCATTCAGGCCTGCTGACAGGACCTGGGTGGAAGCCACCTCATCTGCCTCTGCATTGCCTTGGGATAAAAGACAGGGAATCCTTGGTGCCCCCTAAGATGCTGTAAGAAAATAGGGGCTTCTCTCTCTTTAAGGAGTGTAAGAGTCTGAGTCATCAAGGGAGTATTGGGGTTCCCATCCAACTGGATATAAGAACCTAATAGCCGTGGAAGAAGATTGACTACATACAGACTGTCAGAAATCAAATTCGTGGGCTCACTTATCTTTGTTAATGCTAAAGCAATGGCCATGAGTTCCTTGAATTGAGCTGAGCCATCACAAGTGTGGACGTATCTTTTTGGTTTTTCATCTGTCCCCAGGTATACTACCACTGCAGCTCCAAATCTGCCTCCGTCAGTGAAAACATTGTAGGCTTTCACTAAGGGCTCCCTGACAAAGAGCCAGGAAGCGTCCCAACAGAGGGCACAAAAGGAGGTCACCCATTTATGAGGGCCATAATGACAGTCCCAGGAACCCTTCCAAGGCTAGGGCCACTCAGTTATTATTTCTGCAGAGCCATTCAAAATCCCTAAGCTGATAGGGGATAACAACTTAAAAAGGGTTTATGCCATAATGTCTCAGAGTTACATCACGTCCTTTCTCAATCAGGTCAGCCAATTGATCCATGAGTGTATAAACCCATGGTATGCCTCCCAGAGAGGCATGCACCCATTGAAGGGGCTTCCTGTCCTGCATAAGGACAGGTGTCATCAGGGTCTCACCGGAGAGTACCCATAACTCAAGATATTTACTAGGCGTGTACTGGGCAAGTTGGGCTCGGTCCAGGACATCCTGGACCTCATGTAAGATGTCCAGGTGTTGAGGAGCCAGGTGAATTAGTTCTGAAGGCTGTTTCCCTACTAGCAACTGAAAAAGTGGTCTTAAAGTCTCAGTGGGAATAGGCATCCAGGCTCATAGCCAATTAATTTCTCCTAATAATTTTTGTAGCTGTCAGGGTTACGGTAGGCTTGACAGAGGGCTTACTCCTTCCAAAGAGTGTGGTTCCCGGAATTTTAAAGGGAGCAATAGTCTGTATTTTATCTACGGATACATGGAGTCTGCCTGTCTGTAGACATTTCTGAGTAACCTTGTATAACTCTTCTAATTGTTGGGGGCTTGGAGCTCCCAAGATTATATCATCCATATAAACGTACACAGTGTCATGTGGCAGCAAGTGAGCAGGCCCCAAAAGGGTCTTCACATAGCTTTGGCAGAATGCTGGGCTATTGGCCATACCTTGGGGTAAAACAGTCCATTCATACCTCTCACCAGGCGTTTTAAAGTTGATGGAAGTACAGAGAAAGCAAACTTTTCACAATCCTGGGGTTGTAGAGGGATAGAAAAAAACAATCTTTAATGTCTATAAGAAATAAATCTGAGGGAATAGCAGGGATCCAAGGCAGTCCCCTTAAGTGTGTACCCACTAGGGTCATTCTAGCATTGACTTTACACAAATCTTGCAACATTCTCCATTTGCCAGAGGCTTTCTTAATAACAAAGACAGGTGTGTTCCATGGACTTACAGAAGGCCAGATGTGGCCCAACTGTAATTGTTCCTGCACAATTTCCTTTAAGGCCTGTAGCTTTGTCTAAGGTAATGGCCACTGCTCCAACCATACTGGCACCCCAGGGGACCAGGGGCAGTGGCCCTTAGAATTGGGGGTGAACCCAATCCTCTTTCTTTGGGTTCCCCCTGTAATTAATATGGTGAGACAACTCTTGAGTTGCTGACTCAGGAAGCCTATCAGTCTCTTCAAGATCCAAAAGGTCATCATAAAAGGCCTTGCTATCAGTGGTTATGCAGGCCTGTGCATCCCCCAAAATATCTTGTCCTATGAGGTTGGCGGATAACCCTGCCACCACCAGGGGTCACACCTCCCTTTAGCTCCATCTGCATCCTGCCAGGTGAGCCATTCTCGGGTCTCCTCTGATGGGGTATATCCTCCCACACCTAGGATTCCTGGCCCAGAAACTAGGTGCCATCATGATGGGACAGCCTCCTTTCTAAGAATGGTCCTATCAGCCCCCGTGTCCACTAGGCAGTGAAACTTCCTGCCATCTATTTCAAGATCCATCTTGGGCCTTACACCAGGGATAATAGGGACTGTCCAATTCACCATAGGTTTTCCTCCCCT
>NW_008353482.1:3444678-3462774 GCF_000622305.1 Nannospalax galili | reverse complement strand
CCCTGTCAGTGAAAACATTGTAGGCTTTTACAAAGGGCTCACTCGGCCCCAGGATTCAGTGAGTGCTACTGCCAGCAGGACTGTAGCACTCGGGGGTGCGTGGAACCACGGCTGCCCACAGGCCAGATGGGAAGGGCTCCCCCCAGCCACCTTCTCCGAACTAGGCCTTCCCAGCTGTCCCAGAGCCAGTTGTGGTGCACAGCAAATGGTGGGTTCTTTTTTTTTTAATGCACCCCGTGGCTGCTGTCCATCACTGGCTGGGGGACAGTGCCCTGCCTGGCTTTTGCAGGGGCCCCTGACTCGTGCACACCTTAGTTCAAGGCAGGTCGGGTGGGGGGCTTTCACCGCAGACACCATGTGCTCTGCTCCACCCTGCCCTTCTGTTAAAGGTATCCATGGGTCCTGTTTTCATGGGTCCCGGGAGGCCCTGAAGCTGGCCAGGGCATGTCCGAGGTGCCGCTTCTTACTTTGGCCACTTTTGGTTTCACTTCTCTTGCATTTCTGCATTCTTCTTCAAACTCTTCCCATGATTCCCATGTATCCCCAATAAAAACATTAGCCCCAAGTAGCCAGGGAGCCAAATGAACAGCCTCTGCCCAAACCTTTTGAGCTACCAGATCTGACAGATCCAATCCCCTGCTTTTAAGCATATCTCTCAGCGCTTTAAGCACCGGGTCCTCAGGCTTATTGATAGCATTACCCATCTTTCGGGTCTCGCTTACCCCGAACTTCTCGATTGGCCCCAATTTTTCTTTCTTTTCTTCTTTTCACCTTCCTTTGAGCGCCACGCTGGGCGCCAGTTGCTGGGGGTTCGAAAGAGCAACCCCCACGCAGTGATGATTGGGGATGAGTAAACGCGCTGTTCGCCAGCCCACACTGCCCCCAGTACCGGGGACAATCAGATGCAATGGGGAGCCTAGTCAAGCAGGGACTCATTTATTGCAGGTGTTACAGAGCTTATAAAGGCATCCGGAAATCCCCTTCCCCGCCCCCTGAGGGTGTATCTTAAGGATGGTCACGTGCTGATCATGCACTCCTCAGCAGTACAGAAGTATCCTTCAGACTTTTAAAACAAGTCAGGCCTCACCCCACAGTAACTTCCTCTTGGACCTCTGCAATGTGGGGCCTTTGGGTCCCCACATGGCTCCTCCCATTTGTTGTCAGGCCTGGGGTGCTAACAGCTCCCTACACTGGCTGATTCTGGGCTTTACCATTCTTTGTTGGTTTCCATGCCATGCTTACCATGATGATTTTGACATCCCTCATTCAACATTTGAGCATGTGTATTGTTAGCTTTCCAATCATGATGATGGTGACAAAATTCCTGACAGAAACAATTTGAGGGGAAGGATTTATTTTGATTCATAATTTCAGAGGATTCGTTCCATGGTTACTTGGCTCTGTAAATTTGGGCCTGTTGTGAGGCAGAATGTCATAGTAGTGGTGGGAGGAGCCAGAACCATAGTGATTCCATACAATAGTGGCCCTCCTATCATCATGGTAGATAGGAGGCAGTGAGAGGGGGAATATAGGAAGGGCAAAGCAGAGCCCCAAGGACATGACCCCAGTAACCTACTTTCTCTAGCAAGGCCAAGTTTCCCAGAACTTGTGGAAGACATGTCCAGAGAGGGCATGGATGCTCCTTCCTACTCGCATTGCCCTGTGCATCCTTCACATGTGTCCTTTGTAATACCTTCAATAATAAACTGGTATACCTAAGTGTTTCTTGTTTCTCCAAGTCTCTGAGTTACTCCAAGAAGTTAAACTCAACAAGATTAGAACCCCAATTTGTGGCCACAGATCAGATAACCTGGGGCTTGAGATTGACATCTAAGAATGGGGAGCAGGGGCAGTCTTGGGGACTGAGCCTTAGCCTATGGGTTATTGAGAACTGCACTGGATTATTCAAGCCCCCACTGGCATCTGATATTGCCAACCCACTTGCTTACTGCTGAGTAGAAACCTCCACACCTTTGAGGGTTACAGAAACCTTCCGTGTTATTTTTCCTGCACAGGTCCTGACATGTATTGACATGCTTTCAGATTTCAAATAAATGGCATTTCTCTGCTTTTGTCCTTAACTCAGTCCTTGTTTGTGTGAATCACCTGTACTGGTGTGCAGGATTCTACCTTATTTTTCAAAGCTATGTGTAGTTTTCCACTATATCACATACCAACATTTACTTGCCCTTTCTCCTCCTGATGGAAAACGGAGTTCTCAGCATATTCTTACAATAAGCAGTGTTGCTACAAACATCACATTCATGTCTCCCTGAGCACCTGTGAAGCATTTTAGTGTGATACATCCTTAAGAGGGAAATTACTTATGTCCTGGGATTCATGCATCTCCCACTTTACTGGGTACTGCTAAATTGTTCCACAAAGTGAATCTGTACTCCCGTCAGCACTTTCTTGGGGTGCCCATGTCTCTGCCTGCCCTGCATGCCTTCTGCTGCCACCTGAGAGGAGGATCAGAGTATCACATTGGGCTGTTCTGTGCATCTCCCTGGCAACAGAGGCTGCAAGGGCTGTCATGTGTTAAGGGTCATTGGATGGCCTCTTTGTGAACTACCTGTTCATGTCTTTTGCTACTTTTATATTGGATTGTCTTTTTTATTTTTAAATGTTTCTTCTGCCTTCTGAATATTAATCATTTCTTCGTTGAATATAGTACAAATAGTTCTTCCTAGTCTGCAGCCCAATTTTCTCTCATTTATGTTTTAATGTGTTTGTTCCTATAGAAGATTTAACAATTCAGTATATCCAATTATGTTAATCGTTTCCCTTATAATTTGTGCCTTTTTTGTCTTGCTTAAAAACACAGTTTTCATTACCCATAGTAATTATATTTTATGAAATTGCCACAGATGCCACATTAGTGAATAGTAAACAATTATTCCCAGGGGAAATATAGGATTCATCTCCTTCAAGCCTCTGGTCACAACCTTTTCTTCCACAGATCGATATAAAACTTCCTTTTATGTGTTTCTGTTTGAGGGTGCCTTATTTAATATGTATTGTTGATTTGTTAGCATTGACCTCATGGCTCACAGTGTGACTGTCATACATGGATGAAGCCATCCAGTGTTCATGTTCCCTGGAAGGTACATCACAGCTTCTTACACTCAGACAGCTTTTCAACCCAGTGCTCAGGGGACATTTATACAGTGAAATCACTAACAGAGAAACACAAACAAGACATCTGACACTAAATCAACCACAGAAATATAACATCTTATTATACTTGTTTACAGTGTATAAGAGCTGAAACCCAAAGGCAGCTCATTGTGTTGTTTAGCCTCAGCTGAAGACAAATGATTGGGGAGCTCAAGGACTCCACTGCTCTACATATATCTGAAAGTGATTACAAAAACTTGGGGGGTGCGTGCTAGATGATGCCTCAGTGGGTAAGAGTGTTTGTTCTGCAAGTGTGAGGACCTGAGTTTGAATCGCCAGCATCCAAGTAAAACCTGGGCATGGCTATACATGCCATGCCTGTAACTTCAGCATGGGATGGGGAAGAGGCAGCTCTTGGAGCTCACTGGGTAGGCAGCCTAGCCTAAATGAAAGCTTCTGTCTCAAGCCAGTAAGGAGGAGAGCAATAGAGGAAAGACATCCAATATCCTGCTGCGGCCTCCGCATACATGAACTCATGCTCACACTCATGCACCACATACACCTATACCACAGACCCATACAATCCACCCCCCCCGACACACACATGCTCAGCATGTCAGGTATTGATTCAGGTACTGATTTTGAAGTAAAAATGGATGAGAACAAATTCAAAATTCACAAATAGTGGGGAAGGTCTGTATTCTTCTGCCTCAAAGTTGCAGCTTGATTTTATGTTTTCATCTGAAAGTTTTAGAATTTTTTATTGCAGATTTATTGTTTTTAAGTTCTCGTTGGGGATGGTATGAAATAATTCATGTTCTGTATAGGTAAATGATGATCCTAGTAGTATTCATTGTGACTTGTCTTTTCCTGCTGATTTTTCATGTAACATGTTTCCTGGTTCTTTTTGTGAACTGTTCCACTCTTACACTGTTTTCCTACTTTTTATCAATTCTACCACCTTACTATTTTTATAACTAGTTAATTTTCTCAAATTCATCCACTGTACTGTGTCTATTGATAACTTAGTTTTACTGCTCTGAAACATTCAGCTTGCTGCTGGTAGGAGTGAGCACTTGGGTGTCCATCTTGCAGCCTGAATAGTGAGGGTTTCCCAAGGAGATAGCTGGAAATGTTCAACTTGAAAAGAGAATGCCAAATTACTTCCCATGGATGTCTTGGTGTTCACTCCCACTAGAAGTGTCTTACAGTCCCTGCTGACCCGCATCTTCAGTACTTGACTTTCTTATTTATAGATTTTTGCCTGTCTGACATGTAATCTTGTGATTTTAACATACATTTTTCAGCTATTACCAAAAGTGATCCCTTTTTACTTTTTAATTTATTTGATTGTGTGTTTGGATGTACCCATGAGTGTGTAGTGACACGTGTCGATCAGAGGAGTTGGTTCTCTCGTTCTACCATGTAGGTCTAGGGGATTGAACTCAGGTCCTTAGGATTGGCGACAGGTCCCTTACCTGCTGAACATTCTTACTAGCCCTGATAATTTTTTAAAAGATACTTATAACCATTCATGTTTCCTCTTTTGAGAATCGCTATTCATGTCTGCTGATGGTTTTTCTACCAGTCATTTGTCTTTTTTCATTCATATGAGGTTCGTCTTTTGTTCAGAAAATCCTGAAACCCTCTGAGAAATGTACATACAGTGTCTGAATATTAGTGAATATATATACCTGGGGGCTATATGACCAGGAACACAGTGCTAGACAGCAGAGAGACCTCCCTTTGAGTGGTTGATGAGAGTGGTCCAAGAGACTCCCAAAATAACAGGCTATTGCCAGAGCTCTTGGTTATCTCCAAGAACTAGAAGATAAGACCCTACTTCTGAAGATAGACATACTTCAGATACAGGGCTTAGAGCAATGGAGCAGGAACTAGAAGCCTTCGACCTGAAGTTTAGTCCTCATAATGCTAGATGATAATATGCAAACTGTGAAGGGAGAAAATCAATCAGTGGTCCAACCCAGCCCTGAAACCTAATAACCATAACAACCAGCACAGCAAACTACCTCTATTGGTACAGCAGCCATGTTATCTGGGGGGTAATCAATAGCTATCTAATTGGACTTAAAACCCTCTCAATGGAAGTGAACTCCTGGGTGGCACTATAAACACAGCCAAATACACATGGCTGGAGAGGACATACATCCAAGAGAAAAATCCTCTCTGTCATATCCCTAGATGAATGAAATTTCTTACATGCTAAATATGGGTCCTTATATACAGACAAGCATACCATACACCACTCATCAAAGAAGCTTCTTTTTCTTTATTTAAGCACTCTTTCTTTAATTGAATTTTTGTGAATTTCATACAATCTGTTTTGGTCATATTTAGACTTCCTCCCCTATCTGCATCCCCTCTTACTATCCCCTGCCTGATTTTGTATCCCTGTATCCCCTTTTGTGTGGCTCCATCTATTGGAGCCTGGTTAACTTACCCAGAGGCATACCCTTAAAGAAAACTGACTCTCCCTCTCCCAGATACTATGGGTTGCCAGTAGTCCTCAGCTTGGGTTGGAGCACCTTTCCTACCCACTCCCCACTTCTATGCTGGAAATTTTTGTCTGGCTTGAGCTTACATGGGTCTTATAAATGCTGTCACAATTGCTGTGAGTTCATATAAGTAACTGCCCATCTGTCAGAAAAACATTGTTTCCTTGTGGTCATCCACCATCTCTGGCTCTTACACTCTTTCTGTCCCTGCCTATCACAATGATCTCTGAGCCTTGGGAAGCAGAGATTTGATAGTATCCTATTCAGGGATAATAACTCTGTACTCTCTTATTCTCTACACATTGACCAGTTGTGGGTCTCTATGTTAATCACTACCTGCTGCATGAGTAAACCTCTCTGGTGAGAATTGAAAGATGCATTAATTATGCATATAACAATAAATCACTCCTAGGAGTCAAGTTAATATTATGTTAATTTAGCATAATGATAGAAGAAGGTTCTCTGCTATGGCCTGTGACCTGTCTATCCACAACTTCCTAGACTTGATGTCAGTGTCAGGTATGGGCTCCATCTTGTGAAGCAGGCCTTAAATCCAGTTAGAAAGTCATTGGTTACTTCTACAGCAGATGTGCCACTTACACAAGTGGGCTCATCTTGCCAGGTCAGTTGTTACAACTCGAAGGATTCACAGCTGGGCAAAGTTGATGATTACTTTTCTCTTCTGGTAGCATGCATAGTACCTTCCAGCACTATGAAATCTAGGCAGTAGAGATGAAGCTTTGATGTCAGTACCAGCTTGAATTCTCTCCTTGTTTGTTTTACAACTCATGTATGTAGTGTCTTAACAATAGGATTTTACCATCAAGTTCTGGTGGGTAACCAGGTGCAAAGGCAATATCCAATGTTGTTTGAGGGTCTATGGGAACCCTGGTCAACAGCTTCAAAAGAAGGAATCCATTCATAGCTTTGGGCTTTTATTTTGTTAGCCTATGGTGTCTGATAGGGGAAAATGTCCCCCTGTTGTAGGGTAACTCCTTTTAAACTCTTTTTTTAAGTATACACACACACACACACACACACACACACACACACACGCTGCTTTTAGGACTATAGCTCTAGTGTAGTTTGAGATCACGGATGGTAATGCCTCCAGCAGTTCATTATTGTTCAGATATTTTGTGTGGTTTCCTATCCTGAGTTTTTGTTTTGTTTTGTCTTGTAAAACTATTCCTGGAGAGATATGAACAACTGTCTGCTCACCCCAGATAGGGAACCAACAACAGACCAAATCCCACTTAGTGAACCAATGAGTTTTAATGGGGCTACATAAGAACATGGTTAAGGGCTTACTTACAGGAGCAGAGACAACAGCAGTATCAAAGCTCACCCTGCCATGGGTTGACAGTTTACAGAAGCAGGAAACCTGGCACATACTGCACAACCTACAGGCAGTTCAGCAGGCTGGAGAGTGTCCTTTCCAGATAGCTCAGTTGGTTTGAGCCTCTCTTTCAAACAGCTTGGCTTATCTCAGTTTCTTTCAGGCAGCTCAGCTAGTCTCTGCTTCTTCCTGTTTGCTTGGCTAGTCTGAGAGTACCCCTTGGCAGTTTTACATATGCTTGGGGATTGAGTAGCCTAGGAAGGAACCTGGTCAAATTCAGGTACTTCCTGAAGCTATTAAGTTGTTTACTTCTTGAATTTGAGGAGGTTCTCTGCAGGATGTAATATTTCTCCTCCCTCAAAATGTTCTGTAATTTATCTTTCTAAATTTAGAATATACTTCTTTTTTAACCTCCCTTTAGATAGTCTGTTTTTCACCTTTCTAAATTTAGAACATCTTGTTGTTTATCTCCCTTCAGGCATTCTGTTGTTTGTCTTCTTTCAGACATTCTGTTGTTTATTCCACTTCCTTCCAAGATGGAAGGTTTTTACCTGGAAGGAAATTGCCAGGCAACATGTCTCTATATGAAATTTAAGATATTTCTAATTTTTGTGAAGAACTATGTTGGAATTTTAATGGCTATTGCATTGAATCACCATTGTAGGTTGCTTTTGGTAGGATGGTCATTTGCACAATATTAATCCTGCTGATCCATGGTATGGGAGCTCTTTCCATCTTCTGATATCTTCTTCCATTTCTTTCTTCACTGTCTTAATTTTTTTATTGCACATGGTCTTTCAGTTGCTTGTTTAGATTTATTTTAAGATATTTCATGTTTTCTGAGGCTATCATGAATGGGATTGTTTCCTTCATTTCCTTCTCAGTATATTTGTTGACATTACATAGAAAGGCTGCTGATTTTTGTATATTTTGTATCCTGCTAGTTTGATGAATGTGTTTATCTGCTCTAGGAGTATTTTTCAGGTGGAGTCTTTAGGATCTTTTATGTACAGTGTCATATCATTTGCAAATAAAAATACTTTGATTTCCTTTACAGTTTGTATCCCTTTTATCTCCTTTACTTGTCTTATTGCTCTAAGACTTTAAACACAATGTTTAACAGGAATGGAGAAAGTAGACATCCTTGTCTCATTCCTGATTTTAGTGGAAATGCTTTTGAGTATTTCTCCAGTTAGTATGATGTTAGCTGTGAGCTTGTTGTATATTGACTTAATGATGTTTTGATATGTCTCCTGTATCTCTAGATTCCCCATGCCTTTTATCATGAATGTATGTTAGATTTTTGTCAAAGGCCTTTTCTGCATCTAATGAGATGATCGTGTGGTTTCTGCCTATTTATATGACAGATTATGTTTATTGATTTATGAATCCCTACATTTCTGGGATGCTTGACCATGGTGGACAATCTTTGTGATGTGTTCTTGCATTTGGGTTGTGAGCATTTTATTGAGAATTTTTTATCTATGTTCATCATAGATAAACATAGATACTGCTAAATTTGCCTATAATTTTCTTTTTCTGTTCAATCTTTGTCTCATTTGGGTATCAGGGTAATATTAGCTTCATAAAAAGAATTTAGAAGTATTCCTTCCTTTTCTATTTTATGGAATAATTTGAGAAATACTGGTATTAATTCTTCTTTGAAGCTCTGATAGAATTCTGTGCTGTATTCATCTGGTCCTGGGTGTTTTTTAGTTGGGAGATTTTTTTGAAATCACTGCTTCTATATCATTGGTTGTTATGGGTCTATTTAAGTTGTTTATAACATCTTGGTTTAATTTTGGTAGGTCATACATATCTAGAAATTCATCCATGTCTTTAAATTTTTTCAGTTTAGTGAACTATGTTTTAAAGTACTTTCTTGTGATTCTCTGAATTTCCTTAGGGTCTGTTGTAATGTTTCCCTTTCCATCTTGGATTTTATTAATTTGGGTCCCCTTCTCTCTTTTACTTTTGGTTAATTTGGGTATAGGTTTGTCAGTCTTTTTAATCATTTTGAAAAGCGAACTCTTTGTTTTGTTGATTCTCTGTATTTTTTTTTTTGTTGTTCATTTCTGTTCTATTACTCCAGACCTGATTTTGATAGTGTCTTCTTGTCTACTGTTTTTGGACAACAGATGTTCTTGCTTTTCTAAAGCCTTCAGGTGCATCTTTAAGTTATTAAGATGAGACATCTTTAATTTCCTCACCTAGGCACTACTATAAACTTTGCTCTTAGGACTGCCTTCATTGTGTCCCATAGATTTTGGTATGTTGTGTTTTCATTTTCATTCAATTCCAGGAATTTTTAAATTTCCTTCTTGATTTCTTCCTAGAACAAATTTTCATTCAGTAGTATGTTGCCTAGTTTCCTTGAGTTTGTGCATTTTCCCACATTTCTATTGTTGTTGATATCCACCTTTATTCCTTTGTGGTCAGATAAGATACAGGATATTAGTTCACTTTTCTTAAATTTGTTGAGACTTGCTTTGTGTCCTAATGTATAGTCAATTTTGGAAAACCTTCCAAAGATTGCTTCCAAATCCATAGATTGCTGAGAACAAAGTGTATTCTTTGGTGTTTGGGTAGAATGTTCTGTAAATGTCTGTTAGGTTCATTTGGTTTATTTCATTTAACTCCAGGGTTTCTCTGTTTGGTTTTTGTCTAGATGATCTGTCTATTGGTGAGAATGAGGTATTGAAGTTACCCACTATCACTGTGTTGGAATCAATCTGTAATTTTAGATCTAAGAGTGTTTCTTTAATGAAATTGAGTGCCCCTGTGTTTGGTGCATGTAAGTTTAGGAATGTAATTTCTTCTTGGTGGATTTTCCCTTTAATGAATATGAAATTTCCTTCCCTATCTCTTCTGACTAGTTTTAGTTTGAAATTCATTTAATCAGATAGTAGAATAGCTAGGCCTGCTTGTTTCTCAGTTCCATTTGCTTGGAATAGCTTTTTCCATCCTTTTACCCTAAGGTGGTGTGGAGCATTGATGTTACGTTTCTTGAAGGCAAAAAAATATGAAATGCTTCACAAATATGCATGTCGTCTTTGCTCAGGGGCATGCTAATCTTCTTTGTATGTTCCAACTGTAGTATGTGTGCTGCTGAAGTAGGCACCACATTTATATTCTTATTCTATCTGGAATTGATTTCATGCATGATGTATAAACAGCTATTTATTGTATTGTTTATTGAATAGCCCATTCGTTCCATTAAAATGGTGTTTTGTCTTAGTGGTCACACATCAAATTCTAATATTTATTTGCATCCTTTTCTGCTAAGTACATCTTTCTCTTTCTGCCACATAATTATCCTTGGTATCTGCAGGGTATATCTGAAGATGCTCAAGCAGACTATAAAATGCTACAATGTTTGCTTGTATCCTATACAATCCTCATGTAGACTTAAAATAACGCAATACCTAACCCAATATAAATACTATGCAAATAATTACTGTATTGTTTAGGGGCTAATGACAAGGAGAAAAAAGTTCATGTATGAGGTGGGTGAGAAGGCTTAGTTGGTAAAAGTGTTTTACCAACACTGACACCTGAGTTCCATCTGAAGAATTCATGATAGAAGGAGAGAATCAACTCCCAAAGGTTGTCTTCTCATCTCTGCATATACATAACACACACTCACCTGCACTCAAATACACCCATGATGATCCTAAATGGTGGGTTGAATTTGTAAATATGTACTCCATGGACACTAAGGACTGACTGGTTCCACACTGTCATAATTGTTATTACTATAGAGTCTCTTGCTAAACACCAGAATGTTTCCTCATCTTTGTTCTAAATCTGAGTACTACCTCTTTTCATTGCTAATATGAATTGCATCTTTTTAAGAGTGCTCCCTGATTCTTGACGGTGTATGAGAATGCAATTCTGCATACTTATATCTAACTACACTAGTCAACCTTTGTTCTAAATCCTAACCATTTGAACATGTGTCTGAGTTTCTGTATAAAAAAATCACACTCTAATTTGAATGCTTTAGGTGTTCATGTTCAGTGTCTGGAGCCTCCTGCTCAGGTTGAATAGGAGTGATAAAGCAGCAGCCATGGCCTTCTACATGTTTGCTGTAGGGTTTCTTGAGTTACATGAACTCCCATTCATTTCTAGTGTCTTAGAAAGCATTTTAGGGACTGAAGAGATGGCTTAACAGTTAAGAGAACTGGTTGTTCTTGCAGAGACCCTAGGTTCAATTCCCAGCATCCACATGGTGACTAACAACCATCTAAAACTTCAGTTCCAGGGAATCTGACCCCTCTTCTGACCTCCATGAGCACCACATGACACAGGCACACCTGTCTGCATGCAGGCAATATATTCATACACATAAAATAAAAATAATAAATAAAAAATATCTTAGAAAACCTTTTATACTATTTTGAAAAAATCAACTGCTGTGTTACATATACTGAGGTGATGGCATAGTTTTTTCTTATTTGATAGGGTGGGTTTCATTAATAGATTAACTTACATAAAAACTAAACTTAATTTGGTTCCCAGCGCCCATGTCCTGTGACTCACAACTGCTTGTAACTCCAGCTCCAGGGTCTCCAACACCTTCTTAGGCCTCCTTGGGCACTGCACAAATCTCAATCTCAAAATCTCTCTCTCTCTCTCTCTCTCTCTCTCTCTCTCTCTGTCTCCCCACACATATACATAAATAAAAAAATAAAAATAACTTTGAAAATAAGCCAATTATCCCAATGCAAGCTACATAATGTGCCACTGATTTTGATGTCAGTATTTACTTATTTTTCCTTTCAGAATTCATAAATTTAGGTTAACTTTTTAAATAGTGTATTAAAGATAGAAGCTTATTATAATCACAGTAGTTTTAGATATTCAGAATTTGTTTAAAAATATTTTGCATATAGATGCATATGCATGAACACAAAGGCACATACATGTGTATACCGATACAGAGAGAGTTCTTGCCTATTTATGATATGTCCTTGGTTGTTAGAGAAGTGGCAAATAGTTTTCTTTAAAACTTTAGAGAACGGTGGGGCTGGAGAGATGGCTCAGTGATTGTGAGCACTAGCTGCTTCTACAGAGGACCTGGGTTCAGATTTCAGCACCCATATGGCAGGTAACAATCATCTGTGACTTCAGTTCCAGGGGATTCAACACCCTCTTCTGACCACTGAGGGTATCATGCAACACAGGTGCACTTACATAGATGTAGGCAATGCACTCATACATTTAAAATAATAAAATATGTTTATTAAAAACTCTAGAGAAACTGTAAGAAAATAATTAGCCTGTGTATTACAGTTACTTACACAGGATACAGTTTGAGAGTTTATAGCAATAGATTGAAAGCTAAAAGTGGTACCTTCAGAGGGCCAAGGAGAGGTTTTCAATTCACAGATAAAGTGTCCTTCTGCTCGCTGCAGTGTGTGCACTCCCTCATGGTCCTCAAAGACAGTGAAGCATCATTGAGTGGAGAATGCATTTATGTGAGGAGCAGCTCTGTCCTGTTGAGGTGACATTTGCATTACTGATGGTGCCACTGTGGTCAAAGCAAGACCAAAATTCCTTTACATTTAGCCATCTTGAAGAGGATGTTTTGCAGCCTGAAAGAATTGCTGGCCTAGATCCTCTCAAGCATCACTCACCTTCTTTATATGACAGCTTAAATTTAGCTCTTTTCATAGGATCTGAACCCATGCCATCCAGAAGGACTTCTCTACCCAGCCACTTCCTTCTACAGAAGCAAATGGCACTCCATGTTTGTTCCAGAGTTTCTAATCACTGGAAAAAAACGTATGGAAAATAGAAGTCACGGATTTCACAATATGCATGCATATCCATGCACACACACACACACACACACACACACACACACATACATGCACACCTTGATTATACTATCAAAAATGAGAGGTTTGTTCTGTTTTGTTTTACTAAATCTTTTTTCTGCATTGCTTTGTGTGAACATGAAAGTGAGTTTTTCTCTTTATTGTTGGAAATGTGTGAATTAAATACATTGTTTCCATCTATTCTTAACTTAAAATACAGAAGAGTACAATGAGATAACCCATAAATTTTCAAACAGCATTTAGCTGTCATTTGTTTTGAACACGCTATTTTACTGTAGAGTGGTAGAAGATATAGACTCTGCTATCCTCTTAGGCTGAAAGCTTAAATGTTCTGCGTTCCTACCACCAGGGTCTGAAACTTCACCTTTTTTAAGCTAGCAAATCATCCTATTCCTGTTGATGGTTACTTCTCTGGTTCAGAGACAAGGAGCCTAACTGCTCACAGGCAAAGCTCTGACTGGAATGGCTGGTCTGTGTCTGCGTCTCATGCCCCGTGGTCTTGGGTAAAGCTCCCATCATGGATGCCTACATATGCAGTGAGCTACTTTACAGAGGAGGAACACTGAGCTTAGGGAACTTGTGCCTTTGCAGTAAACTCTGTGTGTGTGTGTGTGTGTGTGTGTGTGTGTGTGTGCATACGCATGTATATGTGTGTGATGCCTATATGTATGTAAGTCACCCATGTCATACAATGCCCATGGAGAACAGAAGAAGGCATTGGATCCCCTGGAACTGGTTGTTAGCCACCGTGTGGGTGCTGGGATTTGAACCTGGGCTTTAGAACAGCCAGTGATCTTAGCCATCTCTCCAGCCCAGCTTACACTTTGTTTAGGGCACATGTCACTTCCTCCTTCCCAAAGTTCTTCCTCTCAAGCTTGGTTAATGCAAATACAGTCCAGGAAATGAACTGCACAAAATAGTCAAGGTCTTAGCCAGCAGGAGCTTGTAGGTATACCCATACCCATGGCAGACTGCCTTTCCCAGCACAGCTCAATAATCATCAGGTAAGAATCCATGGCCAGTAGCAGGCATCACAGAGCAGTAACAATACAGGGAGCAGGCTGGATAATCTTGATAAAGCCCATTCCATCCCACATCACCTCCATTTCACATTGTGCACCTTAAATGACACCTTGACTGATAATGGCCTCCTATGGAATTTCTTTCATTATTCAGAGAAAGAAAACGTATTGGAAGAGGAAACATAGTAAATGAGCTGGTGAAAAGGAATGTAAGAGCTTGTCTTCTGTTCAAGGATATTCCCAATATGCAATGGAATCAAAGTCCTGAACTCTTAAATCAAAGTCTTGACACATAGGCATCTGTTCTCATTTCTGATACCAGTCTCTGGCAATTACATTATTAGAATCCAGAATTTACTTGGAGTATTTTTTATCTGTAGAATTTGTTCTATATGTGATAGCCTTAATTTTATTAGTGTTAATACCTTTAGAGTTAAATATGCAGAATGTCCAGTCTTGGTATCAACAGCAGTATGGATGTTGATTTCCACACTTGCCATTTCAACTGACCTTGTAAAGGGATTTTACAGACTGTAGATTTCAGCACTTGTGGAGACATTCTGATAAGGCTGCCAAGGGGTAAAGTCATTACTTAAGCCAGAAAGGAATTCTGGAGTAACAAACACAATTCCAGTGGTGTGCAGTTAGAAAAAAGCCAAACACTGAAACAGCTATGGGGGGGGGTCTTTTTGGCATATGTTTCAAATAAACACACTTTGTGAGACTTAAAGCGGTGTTTGAGAATGCATATTCACATGAAAGGTTATGATTTGTGTTCCTTTTATGTGAGTAGTTTTATTTGGTTTCTAGTGGAAATATATGCAAAATTAGTGTTATTTTCAGAAAGATTTTCTTTCCTATGACAATGGAACATGTGGGCATTAAAGTTGAAATTTCCAAGTACCTTTTCAGTTTGTAGCTATGCTATATTGACAGATGTCACTGTTTTAGTTATAATTTTGAATTATTCTCTGAGAGATGTAAAATATATAATGCAAAGTCCCATATAATCTTCCAGAGTCCTCAGTGGTGCATCTTTAAGGTGAAAATGGTGATTTCATTGGAGAAATGCCCTCTTCCGCAGGAGTTTGTTGGGGATCCCAGTCCCTGAAGTATGATGGGTCTAGAGATGGGACTAACAGGGACCATCAGAAAGTCTCAAAGTCAAGGTCATAGGGAGGGATGGCTCCCCTATGCCTCCAGCTCTGATCAGCATCATGAGCACCAGACCCACTTTTCCAACCATTCTCTAACATTTTTGTGTGATAGCCCCCCTCCATGACAATTCAGTCTGTCCATGTCCAACTACACTGGTTAGGAGTGGTCATCCCCGATGACCCCCTAGTCTTGGGGCTGGTATCTAAAATTCACATGCACTAGGATCACTTCCTGCCATCTCTTCCTCATCCCAGTCTCTCCACTGCTCCTGATCAATAAATGCCTATGCCCAAACATTGTCTCTGTCCCTCCTCTGTGAGCCCTGGTTTACACCCCTCTCCAATAGCACATTACTAGTCATTTTTGTTTTCAGACTTTCAGTCAACAGATATTTACTGAGCATTGCTGACCGCTTAGATTCTATGCTGTGCCCTGCAAAGTTACTTTCCTAATCACTTGTAAAAGCAAATTGAATTATTACTTTCCCAACATCACATATTTTCAGTGGTAACCCATTACCTACAAAATATAGTCCAAGTTCCTTAGCCTCTCTCTACTGCTTCCTTTTCCAACTGTTCAATGACCCAGCTTCCATCCTTCTCCATCTTTAATTTTTTAGGAGTAGAGAGGGTATATAAGATGGCCATAGCAACTTTGTGCAGCCTGTTGAGGGAAATTTGCTAAGCTCTTCTACAAACTGAAACAAAAAATTTACAAGGAGCCTCTGCCCAAGATGGTATAACAAGGGACTGATTTCCCTCCTTCCTGAAGCAGCCCCCCAAAAAACAAAATAAATGAAAACCTCAAATATTGGTCAGTAAAAGACTGTGATCCCTGAAAGATGGTCAGCAAATGAGGGGAGTCCAACAGTCCCCTCCTCAGTTGTCTTCCTGGAGAAAGGTCTTGGTGCTGGGAAAAGGAGCTTTCCCTCTTACACTCCTGAGTTGGGGAGACAGAACTGAAAATATGAGGTGGCTAAGACAGGGACAGAGTTCTCCGAAGGGAGTACCAAAGAGAGAATCATTGCACAGAGAACTTGGGACCTACAAAGTCTTGCTCAAGGTGTGAATACTGTTAGTGTATGTTGGGGAAGAAACTGCTGCTGTCTGGGGAAAGAGCTGCCCAAAAGGATTAGAGACACAGAGCCCGCACTCACAAGGGCCTGGGAAGAATGTCTATTCCCCACTGTATAGAGGTCCCTGAATATTCTTACCTCAGGGGTGGGGAATAATGAGCCCTAGACGGAGCACTGTTTCTGTTCTGCCTGTCAGAAATGGGGACCCTCGCATAAGAAGGGTACTGGAGACTCAGAGTAGCAAAAGCTAGGCAGTTTATTTTATGACTTTGCAAAGCCAGGCATCAGCCTAGAGTGGCAGGCACACTGACTGAGTGTAGAGAACAGTTTTTTGTAGCCCTAATGCAGGTTTCTTTCCTCATTGGCTGAAAATCAGAAGAGTACAATCTTACACATCATCTGGGTCATATTTCCCTCTGCCACTTACCTTTGGTTTTTTCCTCAGCAAAAAAACAGCGTGTGAATTCGTCTCTATATTGTGCATCCTGTTTATTTTAAAGCTTATTGGGTGCATGGCCTTGTCAGAGCTTAGGCAAATTTGGCTGTTAGTAACATTTAGTTTGGGTGTGGGTAGTTAGACTAGCAGAGTTTAGGTGGTAGATTTGCTAGACTAGCAAACTCTAGCAGGGGTCCAGTGTTTTCTGTTTATATTTGGATCCAAGCTGGCTTAAGGCACTCTTGATATTGAGCCTTATTTATTTATTTATTTATTTATTTATTTATTTATTTATTTTTTATTTATTTATTTGGTCTTTTTGAGACAAGGTCTCCCTGTAGCCCCAGCTGTCCTGGAACTCCCTATGTAGACCAGGCTGGCCTTGAACTCACAGAGATCAGCTTGCCTCTGCCTC
Organism: Nannospalax galili; assembly: GCF_000622305.1. Classification (NCBI taxonomy): domain Eukaryota; kingdom Metazoa; phylum Chordata; class Mammalia; order Rodentia; family Spalacidae; genus Nannospalax; species Nannospalax galili. Next base: position 3,445,853 of record NW_008353482.1, on the reverse strand, counting down.
CTGCTGGGATTAAAGGCATGCACCACCACGCCCAGCTTAGCCTTATTTTTTTATTTCTTATATTGCCTAATAGACCTTACAATCAAGATTCATTTCTGTGCCTTCACATTTATATGCGGCTATATAACAATGAGAACATGTTGAAATGCCGTGAGTTAAATTTGCCCTCCATAGTGTCATCATAATCATACCCCTTTACGCTTTCAGAAGTTGACCTTGAGAACCAATGAACAGGTACTAAGGAAGGGAACTGGGCAATGACTTCTGTAGTCACAGGCAGCTTACAAGAGAATGGGAAAGGTCCTAGAGGATGTTACAGATTAGAAAACACTGGCCCATGCATACAGAAAGGGCTCCAGGAATGCTCCTGGACTACCCAGTCATGTGGACACCCCCACGTATGCACAATGTGTGCTATGGAGGGAAGTGAAGTATCGTCTACCTCCTCTAGAGGATGATTAGATGATTAGATGAGATGATTATTGTCCCCGACCGCTTTCCATCTCGCCGGCAAGAACGACGCGGGAGGACAAGTCAGGATCCTTCTGCAGCAGTTTATTGTATGCGCATCTTACACTCTTAGAAGCTTAAAGACCGAAGACGCCGAGAAGCGGGAGAGCGGTTGCTTATATAGTCTAAAGGTCCCATCTATGACGTATAAGAAGCGGATTGGTTGCTGGAGATCACGCCACGGGAGGAGGCGAGGGAGAGCAGGCTCTTGTGCACGCCCCTTATGGGCGCAGCAGGATGTTTACTGTTAAGAAGGTCCGGATACCGGCGCCATCTTGTAATGGCGGCGGAGGCTGTGGCTCTCCACACACATCATGGCTTTTGGTGGTGACAACCTTGTGCATGTCAGGATGCTGAGCAGCATCTGGCCATCTGACCACTGGATACCAGAAACATTTTTCACCCTAGTCATGAGAAAAATGGCCAAAAGTCCTCTGGAAGGCAGCCACTCTGGGCAGGAATACTTTTATGAGAGAAGCAAAATGATAAAGTTGATGAGTATACATAGTAGGAGTAGACTTAGAGAAGTTTCATCTGCCAGTAAATATAACAGTTGCTTCCAGATTCCACTATTCTAAATAATAATACAATATTTGTATTTTATTATTTTCAAGCAAGAAGCTAACCCTTAACCTAACCCTAATTATTAACATGATCATAGCCTA
>NW_008353482.1:3416202-3439959 GCF_000622305.1 Nannospalax galili | reverse complement strand
GTATAAGAAGCGGATTGGTTGCTGGAGATCACGCCACGGGAGGAGGCGAGGGAGAGCAGGCTCTTGTGCACGCCCCTTATGGGCGCAGCAGGATGTTTACTGTTAAGAAGGTCCGGATACCGGCGCCATCTTGTAATGGCGGCGGAGGCTGTGGCTCTCCACAGATTATAGCATCAAAACTAATCTTGTTAATACCATGATCTTTGTATGAAAAGTTAGCTTTTGTGTATATGTGGTATTTTGCTTAGTTGTATATCAAAAATCTTGAGTTGAGGAACATACTATTCTAAGCCTTTGATCATTTTTGTGAATCATACTTATTTTTTCCTGTTTATGGCATGGATTTTAGAATGAATTTCCTAAAGAAGAATGAATTACATTTGGACAGTTAAATGCCATAAAGTGTACCCTCTAAGATGGAGAACAGGTGAAGGTGTCTGTTCTTGTCATCTTATCCATACTCCTAAGGGTTAAAGTTCTGGCTAGTGCCATAAGGCAAGAAAAAGAAATAGCCAATACAAATTGCAAAGAAGTATTTGCAGATGGCTTGTCTTCATAGAAAATCTCAAAGCACCTTAAAGATGACTAGAACTAATGAATTCAAGATCATGATAAACACACCAAAAAACTGTATTTCTACATACTAACAATAAGCATGTAGAAATAAAATTTAAAAGACAAAAATGAACCATAGCCTAAACTTCACATCTTTTTCACAAATTCAAAATGGATCATGAACACGAAAATAAACAAAACTATAAAAACTTACAGAAAATTCAGTGAAAAATGCTTTGAATCTAGAGTAGACAGACTTGGCACCACAAAAGAAAAAAAAACCAAGAAGTTGGACAGTAGAGCATTAAACACTTTTTTTTAGAAGAAGCATTTCATTACAGCTTTAACATGCTTAATAACAATTTCCAGAGCAAGGATAGATCTCTTTCAAAAGTGGCTATAAAAGTTTTAGGTTCGCAGTTGAATTAATTTAGTTATATAATATTGAACTCAGTATAAACCCTACAAGACATAAAATTGAATTGAGTTTTTAACCTTTAGAAAGATCTCCATTTCATTTTAAAATATACTGTTTCTTACAGAAAGACTCATTGCTTTTGCTAATAACACTTAGATGTTGGCACATGCATCTCTAATCTGTATATATCCGATTATTACTAGTCATGGTCGGTTGCACTCGGATCCTTGGCACCTGTGTATGTCTATAAAGTCATCAGGTGTTAAACACTTTTGTTCTGTGAAAATCCATGTGCAATGGACCCATTTTTCTTATCTTCCAAATTTGTATGTTGAAATCCTGACCCCCAATATGATGTTATTAGGGGGCCAGGGCTCTGGGAGGTCATGAGGTGGTGACAGGGCGGTTCTTGTGGCTAAGTGTCCTTGCTGGAGAACTCTAGAGAGCTTCCTGCCCTATTCCCATGAAGTGAAGCTGACCCTCACTAGATCCAGTGTCTGCGTCTATGTTCCGGGCCTCCAAAACTGCAAAACAAATGTGGTGTTGCTCCAGTTACCCAGCTGGTTTTATTGTATCAGCCAAAACTCAGATACCAAGTAAAGTAAATGGAAAAAAAACAAGTCACAGTTCCAGGAAAGAATATTTGCGTATTACATACTTGACAAAGAACTGTTACAAAGAACTCTTGAAATCCAAGAGTAAACGAGCAAACAAGCCAACGAGAAAGTGAGCAAAACTGTGAATAGACATTTTACTAAAGAAGATACACAAATTTCAAATAAGCATATGAAAGAAATTGTTCACCTCCCTTAAACATCAGAGAAATGTGAATTAGATCTATAATGGTTATCCACACATACCTATCAGAACAGCTAAAATAGACGCAATACCAAATGTTTGTAATGATGCAGAGAAGCTGGATCACTCCTGCCTTCCTGGTGGGAGTGTAAAATGGTTCAGATGTCCTGGAAAGCAGAATAACAGTTCCTTACCAAACTATCTAATTACTATACCAGCAATTGTTGTCTTGGACGATTATCTCAGAGAAATAAAAACTTATGTGCACACAAGCACCTGTACACAAATATTCATAGCAGCTTTATTTGTAATAGCCCCAAACTTGAAACAACCTAGATACTCCTCAATCATCATAGTTAAATAAATTGTGGTATATCTATATCATGGAATACTACTCACCAGTTCAAAGGAATGAACTGTTAATACACATAACAGCCTAAACAGATCTTAAGACAATCCTGCTGAATTAAAAGTTATTTGCATAAGGTCACATATTGTGTGATTCCATTTATGTAATAATCTTGAAATGAAACAAATATTGAGGAACCAGCTAGCGGTTAGCATAAGTTATTTTGAGTTGGAATCAGGAGGAGGAAGGTGGATTTGTCTGCAAGGAGCAGCATGGCAGTCTCCATGGTGATGGTTTTCTGTATCTTGCCTATGTCATCAGTATCCTGGCTGTGATTGCAAGAGGCTGACACCAGTACACAGTGTCTTTCTTATTATTTCTGACAATTACACATGAATCTACAATTACCTTAATATAGAAAATGTCATTTAAAATTAGGCTTGACATTTTATTAAATACTTGTCAGAGTATTGAGTTCTACATTGTGATTGATAAAAAATTACTCACAAGAACATCCCAAGATTTTCTATACTATTTTTCTAACTACCTAGCAATTATCAATATTATGAAAGACATATTTTAGTATTAACAATTTGATCAGCACAGTAAATATATAAACAATTTTGAGTATTTTAAAGTCTAGTTTTAATTATGAATAAAAAGAACCATACACACACAAAACCAAATGTCTGTGATTCAAATGACAGATGCCCACTGCTGTGCTGTACACAACTGACTATGTGCTCTGGACTCTGTCCAGTGATCAAAACGAGCTGAATTTCTTCCTCTTCTCTCTCGCAGGATCTCCTCTTCAGCGTGTGTGCCCTCAACGTCCTTTCCACCATCGTGTGTGCGTTGGCCACGGCCATGTGCTGCATGCAGATGGTCTCTGCTGATGTCCTGCAGATGGTGAGTGACCCTACTGATGCTCAAGGCCTCTCAGAGTAGTCACCTGCTCCCTCTTCCACTAGCCAGACTGAGTCCAGTGTAGAATTGCCTGCTTCTGGTTAGAGGTCAGAAGTGGAGAGAGAACAGTGGACCCTGTCAGGTAACATTGCCAGGAGGCCTTTGGATTCATCTTGTGTTGCTCTCTAGCAGAGGGAGAGTCTGCAGATTTGGTGCTATTGACTTAGTTTGGGTGGCAGCAAAGTTCCATGTTTATAATATAGTCCTGCCCCAGCAGAGCCCCTGGCATGTGTCCTTGAGTAAGTGCAGGGGAAGTCCTGCAGTTTAGACGTCCTCTAGACCCAGAACTTTCAGAGTAAGGCATTGTCCTTATTCATTGGGATTCTCTTTAATGAAGATGTTTGAGGGTGTTAGAAAGTGGTTTCTCAAATTGAAAAAATGCTGCTCTTTGCTTTTGAAATTTGCTAATTGACCCTGAGCTCATGATCCAGTGGCAGGCCACTGGCTATCATGTGGTGTTGTGGCTAGAGTTTTAAAAGAACTGATGTTCACACAGCAGTGAAGCCACAGCAGGGATCATGCACTTATTAATAAAATCTCTAAGTACACACGTCATAAATCATGAGGGCTCTTCTTTCAGTGTGAATGGAACATAGCCTCTGGTTCAGTATGTTGTTATTAAATTCACAATAAAGACAAGTTGATACTACACGATGCTAAGGATAGAAGCCACTCCTGTGCCCGCTTACCCTTCCTCTTACCCACTCCATGCCTCTCTGTCTGCCTTAGTCTGTTTTCTATTACTGTAACAGAACATCCAAGATTAGGTAATTTGTAAAGAAAGCAGGTTTACTTACCACAGAGTTCTGGAGTCTGGAGAGTCCAGGATTGCAGTGGCATATGGTTGGCTTCTGGTAAGGACCTCATGCCAAAATGTGGAAAGCAAGTAGGTGCATGTGGAAGAGATGGGGCATAAGACCTAACCTTGATTTGTTTATTAAATTTTTTTAAAATTTTATGTGTGTGAATGTATTACTTGCATGTAGGTAGGTGTACCCATGTGGTGCAGTGCCCACAGAGGTCAGAAGAGAGCATCGGATCCCCTAGAAATGGAGTTATGGACAGTTGTTAGCCACCATGTGGGTGCTGGGAATCAAACCTGGGTCCTCTGCAAGAGCAGTTAGTGCTCTTAACCACTAAACCATGTCTCCAGCCCCACTAACCTTGCTTTTTAACAGCCCCAACACCCCATTGGTAACTAAACCTGTCACATACGGTGAGAACTGACTCCTTCTAGATGGTGGCAATCCATTTGACACCCTGTAACCCAAGTACCTCCCACTAGGCCTACCTTCCAATGCTACTGTTTTGGTTCTAGACAAACCACATTCAAACCGTGGTACTGACTCTGTGTATGTATGCCCACATGTGCCTGTGTGTGTGCTTGCGTGTGTGCGTGCGTGCGTGCGTGCGTGCGTGTGTGTGTGTGTGTGTGTGTGTGTGATTATCTCTTCGCTTGCTGTGCGAGGGCCACTGTGCCTTCTACTCAGTGTTTTATGCATTTCATGAAAGAAAAGACAAGTTGTTACTGTAGTAGTCTTTTTCATTTAAATATTCTTCCTCATCCACCCCATGGCAGTGCATCAGTAAATCAAGCTAAAAGGCCAGAGAGCATCGTTACCAAGATATTAAAAATCCATTGGTCCTAATTGTATGTCACGTATAGCCTCCTGTTCATGGCATATATCCATGCAGCTGTCATAGCGGGCTGACCTTTCTGAGAGGGCACAGTATTCTGAAAGGTGTCTAATTAAGCAGTTATTCAGCAGGATGAACTTTTGGCCTCATGCATGAAGGCCTTGTGTTGGCAATTTTCTCCAGCATGTTGTATAAAGAAAAGGTTAAGTACCAGAGGATTCTACTCACCTCAGCAGATTTTACTATTGATCTGTAAATATCACACCAATTTGGCGAAACTAACAGAACTAAAGGCTGTAAATGCTAACAGTTTACACTCCCCTACTTCTAAGCAGTAACATTAAAATTGCCAACTAAATAACAAGGTACATTCTAGCTGTGGAAGCATATAGAATTATACCAGAAGTGTGCTTAGTCATTATATAGTGGCTTTGTGTGGATCAAGAGTAGGCCTGGGGTCAGGTGTCAGGTGTCTGCATCTGAGCCTCATTGCTTCTGATGTAAGTGACTCAGTGTCACAAAACCCACCTGTCTTCTCACCTATGAAATGGGCCTTCTGATCTCTGCTGAATTTTATTTGTTCGCAGTGCTGGGGATTGAGTCCTGAGCAGGGTAGGCAACAGCTCTATGGCTGAGCTATACCTTCAGCCTTTACTTTAGTGTGGTGGGAATAGCAGTCCTTGTTTTGGGATATTAGTCATTTCTCTGACCTAGAATGAGATTGGAAGTATTCCCTCTCTTCTGCTGTTTAGGAAAATTTCCAAAGGCTTGCTGTTAATTCTTTCAGGGTTTCATAGAGTTCACCAGTGAAGCTATCCAACTCTGGATTTTTCTTTGTGGGTCATTTTTTATTTTTTGATTACTAAATTCAGTCTCTTAATTTGTTAGTTTCTATTTCTTCTTAACTCTGTTGTGGTAACTGTCTTTCTAGAAATTTTTCCATGAACTTTGGAATTAAGTGAAAAATAATATGCATAAATTGTGTATGTAATTAGTGTGTGCGCGCGCGCGCGCGTGTGTGTGTGTGTGTGTGTGTGTGTATTCAAAGGAGGAAGGGGAGAGAGAGAGGGAGAGACTCCTTTTAATTTGTGTGTGTGTGTGCGTGTGTGTAATTTTTATTTTTTGTTTGCTCATTTCCCAATCAACTACTGGTTTTGGAAAGGAAGGCATCTCTTGGCAACCTAGTGCATGTGTTCTGGGGTTTTTGCAAGCACGTCTTTTGTCTCTTCTCCCTGCTTTGTGCTGTAGTCCCTTTACTCCTCTCCTCATACCATGGCACATGTCCCGGCTCTCCTTGGGTGATTTAATTTTTAGTTCATTCTTCAGGCTTCTCCCCAAAGTCTGCCCTATTTAAAAAATACTTTTATTTTTTATTTTTATTTTATGTGTATTAGTGTTTTGCCTGCATGACAGTAAGTGCACCACAAGTGTACAGTGCCTACGGAGGCCAGAAGAGGGTGTTGGATCCCCTGGAACTGGAATTACAGATGGTTGTTAGCTGCCATATGGGTGCTGGAACCCAAATTTGGGTCCTCTGGAAGAATAGCAAGTGTTCTTAGCCACTGAGCCATGTCTCCAGCTCCTGCCCTTCCTATTTTGATCATCTTTAGTCTTCAGATTATTCATGACCATCACATTTCCATTGTTCCCTCTACATTGAGCTCTACTTGACATGTGCTGCTCACCACAATCTTGTTGTTGTTTATCTTCTCCTATTTTAATATTTTAATTCAAGCTGTATTTTCACTTTTTGAACTCAGTTGTGACATGTTACTAGCTAATCATTCTGATGTTGTTTTTATCTGAGACTGTCAGAGTGAGAGGCACTGTTTAATTATTATTGTGTCTGTGGTACCGTAGACTGAACCCAGGGTCTTTTGCATGCTAAACAAGGGTCTTCATACTAGTTACAGTCCCAGTTTCCCTGAGAGACACTAATTCATGATGAGAACACTATTGAAGGCAGGACACTTGAGCATGTGTGGAACACCTCCTACGGCCTGTTCCTGACAGGCCAACACCATCCTGTGGGGGCATTCATGATTCATGGCCCCAGCTCTTTACTGCCTTTCTCTTCCTGAGCAGCTCTGCACACCAGGATGCTGGGCTGGGAGAGTGAAATCCAGCCCTAGTGCCATGCTTTGGCCCTGTCCTTGTTCTCTGACCTGGTGTCAAAGGATAGCCAGAGCCTGTACCACCCATGAGTGAAGTCATGCCACCACCTAACAGTCTTCATTCTGCCTGTGAGAACTGGAAGGAAAGACCCCAGCCATGATTTCTACTGTGGCTCATATGCTAACAGTACTTCAGGCAAACAAAACAGTAGCTATAACAGCCTTTAAGGAGAGTCCTTCATTAGTGTCATGGACTGATACATTCATTCACTTGTTTGCTCTTTTTGTTGTTTGTTTTTAACCCTTTTGTGTGGAAATCTTTTATTGAATTTTGTGTATTTCCTACAGAACATCTTAATCATCCTTATACCCCATTCCCCACTGACCCCCCTCCCCCATAGTCTCTCCAACTGGAATTTATGCATTCTGTCATTTGTGGTAAGGCCTATCATGTCATGTTAGTGTCCCCAGATGTTCCTCAGTACAAGTTCATCCACTGAGGTCTAGTCAGCCTATCTAGAGTCCCTTCCTTTAAGAAGATCAGCTCTTCTTCACCCAGCAGCAATCAGCTCAGTAGCTCTTCAGCTAAGATTGGGGCCTGCTGCCCATTTCCACAGTTCTGAGCTGGGTTTTTGTCTCCTTGAGTTTGCATGGATCTTTTGTATGCCGACACCATTTCTGTAGGTTTGTTTGCTCTCTCATTTGTGGCCACCTCCATTGATCCGATGAGTCATCAGGCAGCTCTGTAGTTTCCTTCTGGATACAGACAACTCAAGGTCGTACTTGACCCCAGAAGCTCAGCAGTGCTCTCAGGATGTTAGCAACCCCGAGTCCCAGTCCTCCAAAAAACCCACAACTTCTTTATAATTTGAATGCATCAGCACTGGGGGATAATTAGGTGAGCTGGAACTAACAAAATGAACTCAGGAAATTCAAGTGTTAAACCTATTGTCAGAACTGCTACACCTGAGTTACTCTAATGTGTGGAAATAGTAACCATATGATGGTACATTCTGTTTATTGACAAAGCTCAGTGGAGACTTTTTTTTTTCCCTAAATGTCTGTAGTGTCATTTTTAGTTTAGTTTTTAAATGTAACCTCATTTTCCCAGTTTCTGCCACATCATTTTCCTCCCCATGTCCCTCATTGCCACTTTAGCCTCGGGAACATCCTGGGCTGTTACACGCATTTTATTGTTCCTGGCATCTTGTATTATTACCCTGATGTTCTCACCTTGGCTCACATGCTTCATAAAGTAGTGCTCCTGTAGAAAGTGCAGGTGAGTGTGTGCCTTGCACAGGCCTGGTAACTGTGGCCTGGAGCTAGAAGGGGTGCAGGACACTCAAGGTCGTGACCCTACCCCAGATGCTCAGCAGTCACCTAAGCTCACCAGTGTCATATTACCGCTTCATCCCGTGGTGGGTGGCATCTAATGCAGATGACTTTGGAGTCACAGTGACCATCCTGAGGCCTGGGTTCAATAGGACTATCTCAAGCAGAGCTGCTCCTGACCTCCAGACAGGACCAGTGGCAGCTGATTCATCTAAACAGCTAGATAAAGAAGACAACTGTCAAAGTAATGCATGCATACCATAAATATCTTTCCTCGTCTTCAAATATCTGAACATTCGTCTACCAGCCTTGATTTGGGGCCCCAGTCTTACTCTTGGTTATGAGTCTGCTTGGTTGTTAGGTTGTATTTGTGCACAAACTTCGTAAGAGTTGTATCATTTGTGATTTCCAGGGTCAGTTCCTTGAAAGCAGAGTGTGCCATAGGAAGTGTTCAGAGTACACAGCACTCCTAGGCACTTACAAGGTTTGATTCTCCTCATTCACAGCACTGCTTTGCTGGTACCTAATTTGGCTGCACTTTCTGCTTAGCTACTCTGTGTGTTGAGTCGGGGGGGGGGCTGGGTGTGGAACTCAAAGCTTTGTATATGCTAGACAAGCATTTTATCACTGCGTTATATACCCAGCCCTTGAATTTTTAAAAAATATTTTATTTGTTACTTTTATTTTATGTATATGAGTGTATTGCCTGCATGTGTGTAAAAGTGCACCTATGTCGTACAATGCCTATGGAGGTCAGAAGAGGGCATCAGATCTCCTGGTACTGGAGTTACTTACAGATGGTTGTTAGCTGCCAGGTGGGTGTTGGGAATCGAACCTGGGCCCTCTACAAGAGTGACCAGTGCTCTTAACTGCTGAATCATCTTTCTAGTCCCCAACCCTTGAACTTTTGGGATGGGACCTCACTATGTAGCCCACACTGGGCTTGAAATCTTGGTTCTCCTGCCTCAGTTTGCAGAGTGCTGGGATTCTAGGCATGCACCACCACACCCAGCTAGCTTCTCTCTCTTGTTAAATTTCTCCAAAGCATTCAAGTTAATTTTCACATAACAAGCAGCTCTTCCTGTCTTCATCCAAAAATCACTGTGCTGTGACATTAGTAGCTACAACCTGCCTTCACCTGTGTAGGAAGTGTCCTACAGCCCTGGTTGCCATGGAACTTACCTGGGGTGGGTGGCAGTGAGTGACAGGCTCTGTGAGTGCCACTCCAGACCTGGACTACAGAGGGAAGGCACCAACTCTGCTAGTGGGTTGGCCAGAAACCCCTGCTGTTTGTGTAAGTCTGAAGAAGAGTAGAGGAAGAGAGCCTTAACCCTAGTTTCTTATTCTTTCTGGGCCATCCTAAATGTGTGCGTACTCCCTTCTGGAGCCAGAATGCTGAAGGAAAGCTGGGCAAGTGTCCTTTGTTCCTTAGGAACATGGAAGATAATGCTGGTCAGGAGCCAGGCCATGGGCATAAGTGAACAGGCCCATCTTCAGCCCAGAGAGGATAATGCTTATAAGGCCAGGGTGTTCAGGAAATGCCACCCTAAAGTCACCAGACCCTTGCTGACCAACCCTGCCCTTCATTCACCCTATACCCCACAGCAGATAGAGACATGGAGGCAGGAGACCTAGTAATTATGGCATGGGCCTTCATTTGAGCCTTACGACACTGCTGAGTGGGTCTGCGACAGAAGATGTCATTTCATGGTATGATCCCAGGAAAAAGGCACCTGGGACTCAGAAGTCAATAATGTACCAAAAGTCACAGGGGTCTCAGTAGTCAGGCAGCGTCTGGAACCAGGCTTCTGACTGATGGTCTGACACCCATTAACCTCTTCATGGTCTCCACATCACAGAAGCTTGGCTGTGAAAACCAGAGGAGCCAAAATTTAGGGTCTATATGTCGTAGGCCTTGGGAGGTTACCTAGGGCCAGGTAGCTGCAGTTCTCAGTCCCCCACTTGCTTCCAGGTATGGCTGTGGGAGAGCAAAGAGCCATCTCTCCCAGAGCAGACCGGACACTGGGTCATACACTCCTGTTGTATGAATGACAACCCTAGAAGCAAGCGATGCTCACTTTTGGTGTGTGAGGACCTCAGCCAAGTGCCACATGCAGGTATGCTGGTGTCTCCATGGTTCAGACAGCCTAGGGGAGAACAGGACCACCTGAGACAGAACAGGTGACTCAGAGCTCATTTTCTCCCCTCCATGGGAGATGCAGAATCATGATTTACAGTTGGCCACAAATGTGTAAGCATGAGGCCTCAGAGCATGGAGCTTGGAACGTGGGGAGGATGTGGGCCGACTGACAGGCTTTCCAGTCATAGACATTCTGCCTGGTCCTGAAGGTGGCCTGGAAGGTAGCCTGGTGAGGAGGCAGTGAGTTGCCAGGAAGAGGACAGAAAGACTGTTTGGTATGAAAGGTGAAGGATGGTTGAACAGGCTTCTTCAGAACAGGGAGTGTTTGATACCAGTCAGAAGGGAGCTGGAAACTGATGGGGATTCCGTATGCAGAAGTCTCACTGGTAAAGGAGTTTCTAATAGCCTGACCCCATCTGGATTGGATTAAAAATAGCTCCTCTGGCAAGATGGAGACTGCATTCCGAAGGCAAGAAGTCTAGGCAGCTTGTTCCTTAGCTGCTATGCAGGGGGAGAAGAGCTGGGGTGCCATAGCTAAAAGGTGTCTGTCCATCATCCACTCAGCTGATGTCCACTGAGCACATGCTCTGGGAAAACACAGGGGGCGGGGGGGGGGATAAAACACAGGCAGCCTGACAGGAAAATAATCATGTGTGTTTCCCACAGTTCAAAAGGGGGAGTTGGTTATCCAGGTGTGGGAGGGGAAGAAACACATGGAGGTGCTGAGTTTATACAAAGGAACAACTTCAGGATGCAACTACCACCTTAATGCTAAGGGAACAGTAGGAATGGAAGGAGGCAGGCTCACAGCACCTGCCTTCTTGCTGCTGTCTGTTACTCTCTCTAGCTCCCCTTATTGGTAGAGCCTAATAAGGAGCCAGCTAGCCAGGGAACCTGGGAAATGTAGTCTGCCTACTTCCAGCCTGAGAGTCTCAGAGCAGAAGACAGAGCTGGTGAGCCTGGGCTGTAAGGCACACTCTGTTCTCATTGAACACACGTTGGTGGTCGAGAGGATAGGAGTCAAGTGGGACTGGCAGGCTTCTTGCTGGGGAGGATAAAGAGCCCAGGTAAAAGGCTTCATGTGAAAGGAGCCTGAGACACCAACTGTGGAGATGGGGCCAGCACGACCCTGGAAAAGCAGTGGTCCTCAGAGGGGATGCACTGCCCTTTAACATTTGCAGGCCTCTGGTGTTGGGCAGCATCTCCACATTAAGTCTGCTAATGGGTCATGTGACTTAGAGATGTGTATTGTTCCCCTACCTGATGGAATTCTGTCCTCAATGGCACAGTGTCTCGGCTTTTTATGTATGTTTCATTAGTTTTACTTGACTATATCATTGATTTTTCTAATTTCTGATGGAGATTAATTCAAAATATTCCTTATTTAATCTCAAGGACATTTGTCCTCCCCTAACCACCCACTGTCTGTGCAGAAAGCATGAGGATCAACAGCTTCTGAGGCAGAGGATGACAGCAGACAGTGGCCTGCTCACAGCAGCCCATTTCCCTCTAATTTCAGACAACTAAAAACGCATAGCTGTGCGGCAAGCCAGCTGGAAAGGCAAGGAATGCGGTGTGTGTTAGGGAGATGCGTGGGAGCCATTTTTAATCTGATGTGCCCTCATTCAGATATAGCCATGTTCACTTTGCATTGGCCCAGATCACACTGATGTTACTACATTTGACCATATTCAGAACCGTAAATTCACCCACACTAGTGCAAAAATTCTCTTATTGCCTGGCCCCTGTGTGCACCCTGTTGTCAGAAGGCACTGCCTATCATGCTGCTCCTCAGTACCAACATCTCACTGGCTCCTGAATATCCTCAGGATTAAGAACTGACTTGAAATTCTTATTGATTTGCCTTTCTGAAACATATCTTTCACTGGTCACCTGCTTTTGAGCCTGAGCACTGTCCTGGAATCCCAGCCTTTGATGTCCCACCAGTCTTCGAAGGCCCGTTCAGATGTTACCTGCTTCATGAATCCTTTGTAGACCCCCAAGTGCCCACTCTACCTCAGGGCCTGTGTTTGCTAATGAAACCATTTTTCTGAACTGTGTACAAGTGGTACTTGATGCATCTTTTTCCTCTCTTACTTCCCCGGCCATCTGTGGGAGAGCAGGGAGCCTGCACAGTGTGTTCTTTTCATGTCTATAGACTCTACATTGACAGTGATGAAGCAGTATCTCAGGGCACTTCCACAGCACAGGTGGCCTCTTGATAGGTAGGACCCCAGCACACAAGGAGACACAAGTATTGATTAGTACTTCGGACATGGAAACCCAGGCAAATAGCATTCCTTCTGTTAAAGTGTGTTTCCCTTAATTTGTTTAAATGGCATCTTAGTGCTTAGGTTTGTTCCTCAGAACATTCTGCAGCTCATGGAGTAGTTTCCTCTCCTTCAGAGCAATGTTTTCCAAAGTGTGTGGATTTTCTAGATACTACTGTCCAAAGGAGCCTATAATGAATCATAATGAAGTGTGTGAGACATGTTGGGTTAACCAGCTAAACAGTTAAGTGACTTTTGCAACATGAGTTGAGCACTTTGTAGGGCTCCAAGAAGGGACTTGCATATGGGGCAATGTGCCAAGTTTATTTCCTGATAGGTACTTGTTTAGTGTGCATGTTGAAGGTCTAGCCTTTCTTATAAAGTGCTGGTTTAAACTGCAGGTACCCTTTGGACTGAAGTGTTTGAGCAGTAGTCGCAGGAGTAAAGGTTGACAGTAAGGAACCTGGTACAGTCTTCTGGGGTGACTACTTTTCTTCTCACAAAAAAATCAAAAGCATTTTCATAGCAGCATGGGAAGCAGAGCAGAGGGAGGTTTCCAAGGTGGTGTGTGAGGAGTCATCCTTTGTACGGTGTGTGTTTAGCAGTGATGGCTTGGCAGCTTAAACTACAGGCAGTCTACCCTGATCAGTAAAGTGTGCAGTTAGTCTCCTTAGATGCCAGCCACACAGGTGTCCCAGGTAACTCTGGTTCTCTGTGTTCCAGTTCTTCCCACAGAGGTCACACTCCACCAGCGCCGCCTGCATGACTCCCCACGGCACTATTCTCCACCAGACTCTGGACTTCGACGAGTTCATTGCCCCACTTCCACCTCCGCCCTACTACCCTCCAGAGTACACCTGCACACCCTCTGCTGAAGCCCACAGGTCAGTCTTCCCCTCCATGTCCTTTGTCCCATGATGCCTGAGGAGCCAGAAGACAGTGCATCTTTTGGAGGAGGAAGTTGGAATGGCAGGGGAGAGTGGTATAGAGTAGAGGACTGAGAGCCAATTCTCTATCCCAAGGATAGAAAGCAAAGAGTGAGAAGAGACAGCCTAGAAATAGAACATTTCTTATTTTTGCTCAGCCGAGTTTTGGTGGTGGTGATGGATGTTTTGTTCTATTTCGATATTTTTGTTGTTGGTTTTGGAGACAGGGCCTCACCAAACAGCCCAGGCTGGCTTTAAATTGTCTGTGGAGCCCAACATGGCCTCCCATTGCACTCCTCCTGCCTCAGCTGTTGGACTCACGGGCAAGTACCACCAGGCCTGACTTGAAATAGAACATTTGTATTGCTGTTTCTGTAGTATCTCCCAAATGATGACTCAGGCTGACAAAGTGACTGTTATGCTCTCATACTTGCAAGACTGCTATTGAGTTTAGTCATCCATAGAACATGGAAAATTAATTAGAAATTTCATCAGCTTTGTGACTGTTTTAATTGTAATAGAGCCATAGAGTGGATGTTTTCCAGAAAAAGACGGAAGTTAAAACTATGCAGTGATCCAGGCTTTCAGTTCTCAAATGTGACAAGTATTAGACAGTCAGCGTTTTGAGAGAAATGTCAGGCTGCAGGCTCTGTCCTCTAGGGATGATGATGTGACAGACTGTCCTGTCTTTCCAGGGGTCTCCACCTGGACTTTGCTTCCTCTCCATTCAGCACTCTGTACGATGTTGCCATCAACAGTCCCAGCATGTTGTACCCTGCAGAGCTGCCCCCACCATACGAGTCCGTGGTGGGCCATACCACTGCCAGCCAGGTGAGGCCCAGGCCCCAACAGCACCAATTTCTATGTGTGGGTAGCCTTCCTGGCCTTCCCTTAGGTAGTGCCAGGCCAGGGGCAGGGTTGTCTGTGTCACTGATGCCTGTCACAGCTTTGTTCTGAGGCCGCTGCATGCATCCATACCTATTAAGGCTTTGTACAAACTGCAGGATGCAGATTTCAGCTCTGCTCTGGCCATATCAGTATTTGAACTTTCCCTTTGGTTACTCAGCTTAATTTCTGTAGCAATACTGAACAACTTAAATGGGTCTGAACTCAATGTTCCCAGTGTGTATGAAGATACAGCAAAGAAGGAATGGCGGTAGCTTCCAACCTATAAACAGGGCACCCCAGCATGAGAGAGCTGGACCATGGGCTGACTACTCAGGGGAGCCAGGCCTGTCTTGACTATTGCCACAGGCCTAGTCTGATGGAGCAGTAAGAAGGTAGTTCTATGTTCCTGCTATACTCAAGGGCTTGGTGGCCTCTACTGCTAAGTATTTTGGGCCTTCTTCCAGCTATATGTGTCAGGGGATGCCACAGCCTCACGGTTCTCAATGAATAATAGGCACTGGGAATACATTTGGAGAGCCTTTTTTTCCCATCTGAAAAACAAAGATGATATTAGGGCCTAGCTCATAAGATAAAGGGAGTGGTGCTGGTAACAGCCCAACAGGAGGCTTGGAACCTAGTAAGTGCTGAAGTCAGCAGAAGTCTGAGGCCTGCTTTGGTAACATTTTTATAATTGTTGTCATTGTCATTATTGTATATGGACGGTCCCTAGCTAGGACAGCAAGATGGGAATACTTAGAAAGGTCATAGGACTAGGGAAGTTTAAGGTGGAAGCTTTGGGGAGAGGAGTAGGGGTCGGGGCACTACAGTTAGGTAGAACAGGCAATGTGTCAAGGAGGTAGACAGCCCTGTGACCAGGAACATCTGCAGGGCATTCCAGGCACACCCTCACTGTGCCCCCTTCATGCTTCTTAGCAGCCATGGAGCAACTGAGCAAGTTCCCCTCTTGCACATCAGTGATCGGGTCAGCCCTGGATGGCCACCTGTTGTCCCTACTGACTCCTGAGCAACAGCCCTACCTGCAAGGCTTAGCCCTTCTGCTGTCACCCCAAGCTCTCATCCCACCCTTTAGATATCATGAGAGCCCATATGGGTAGAGAACAGGCAATGTGGGCCTTTCTGTCAGCCACTGCAAAGAGATAATGGCCCCTGAAGAACCTCTGTGGATGGAGTCCTTTCCTATTTATTGCATTGGCTCAGGCTCATAAGCCTCTAAGATAATCACAGCCACAAGGCTGGGTCACTTTCCCCAGCTGGGTAGTGGACCAGGAAGAGGAGGCAGGTAGCATCTGTGAATGATGGGAATATGAACAGTGCATTCAGACTTTGAATTCAGTATATCACTGGAGAAAGAAACATTTACCACAGGAATCCTCTCTCAGGGTGATTTGTAGCAGGCAGCTCAGCATTGGGCTGGCCTGGTAAGTCTGGCCTGCCCTGGCACAACCAGAAGGTCTCTGAGCAATGCCTTTGCATCCGTTCTAACCCTGAAATGCCCAAACCACTCAATGACTATAGGTGGCAGCTTCAGACTTACTCAAGACCTCTGCCTCCTTTGTATGCATGATAGTCATTACTGTGTGGGTACTGTCTAAGAGAAGTGTGCTTAGTGAGTTGGTAAAGCGAGACCCTGAAATCTCACCACTTCAACAGAGATTTTCCTAGACTTTCTAAGCTGAACAGGAGCCTTTGACTTAGTGATACCTTTTATCCTTCTGTTACAAAAAAAACAGCAAGAGGTTGGTTTTAATGACTGGCTTCAGCACTCAGAGGTTTCCAGCCTACATTAGAGTCTAGGTAGGATCTGAGGGCTCATACTTGCTGGGTTATGAGGAGGTACCCAAGCAACAGGCTGTGGAATTTAGACTCCAATGGGCATCCCAGTCCCACAAAACCTTGTCAGTTAAATCCCAATGTTAGATCTACCCCCAGGGTTTCCAAGTCTGTAGTTGGTTGGGGAAGGAGGGTAAATGAGGAATGTGCATCCTAACAGGTTCCACACCCTGATGATTCTGGGTCCAACTTTGAGAAATGGCGATCATGGGCACAAGGTATTTGGCAAAGAGGAAAGAAAGTGGGTGGTTGTTAGAAGGAGAGTATGGGGTGTGCAGATAGGGTGTTGGGGGCATCACTAAACCTAAACCCACATGGCAGAAACCTGGGGAGGGTGCATTAGGGCCAGGGCAGAACCCTAGATGGAGAGCAGTCCCCAAGAAGGTAGGGGGGTGCTGATGGCTGTATGCAGGTAGGCAACTCAGGGGCAATAGGAACCTGAAGCCACGTCTGCATTTGTGTTGATTTCCATGTCACTTTGGTGGGGGGGTAGGGTGGGGGTGGCTACCATTATAGAATTCTAGCTTCCTTTTGTGAGCTGATACTCCTGTTTCCAGAAAAGAGGACTGAGTAGATAGATTCATGATCCCATGGAGAGTGGCAGGATTGGGGCACTGCCCTTCTAAAAGCCTTAGCTTCCCAAAAAGAACCTCTTTCCAGCGGACTTACCCTGGCCTTATGTAGACAATCAGTAGCTCCTGGCTTTGAGTGTGACCTGAAGTGCCCCCACCCCATGCCATACACTATAATATTGATTCTTGTTTTATCACCAATTCACTCTGTCCCTAAAGAATAAAATATAACAAGATAATATATGGTTTGAGATCAATATGGCACTGTTCTCCCAAGCCACTGGGAATTTTCCTACTATGATTTCTCTCTTAGAACTTTACTAAGAAGGACTGAAGGTCAAAGCTGTGTTCTGTCAGCTTGTATTAGCTCAGAAACATGTGGCCTGAAGGTGCTTACACAAACCTGATGTGCTCAGGAGCAGCCCAGGGGGTTATGTAACATGCTGTGTGGCCCCTCCCTGGGCTACCTGAGGAGCAGGGGTGCATTTGATAATTAAGGACGTGCAGTCCCCCAGGCCAGTTCTCTTTGACTCCCTGGTCTCAAAATACTTTTCAATTCTACAGACATCTCTATGAGTCCAGAAGTGAGCGAAACCCATTACCATCCACAGAGGGAAGGCTTGCCAGCCAGCTGCCTCCTCCTCTAGGGTGGTCGATCTTCCCTGACCAGACAGCAAGGAGCTACCCCTTCACAGCATGCACATTCTCCCTGGATGAGAGGAGGTTAATTACCTGCCCTTGCAGGACAAATGGTATATAAATTGCCTATCAGCACTGGTTAAGGTAAAGTGAGCGAGACAGAATGACATGAGCGAATCAGCACCACAGCAGGTAGGTAGGAGATGGGGGTCATTGGGAAGGTGTTTTTTTGTTTGTTTGGTTTTTTTTCCCTGACATAACATCTTTCTATGTTGTCCAGGCTGACCCTGAACTCCTAAGCTCACAGAATCTTTCCTCCTCAGCCTCCCAAATAACTGGGTCCCCAAGTTCACACCTGGGAGGATATTTTTTAACCCTTGACTTAGGAGTTCATTTAGATCTACTCCCTCCAATGGATGAGTCACGTGTACTCTCTTCTGGCCTAGGTGACCATGTTGTTCTTTCTCACAGCTTCAGTCTGTATCCACAGCAAGGTCAGAGATATGAAATTCTATCCAGAGCAGCAAAGTTATTGAGACTGCGTCAGTTTGATATTCCTGATTAGACAACAAGCTTATGTTCCAGGGACCACATACCACTGTGGTCTATATCCATAGGATATAAAACCATGAATCAAACAGAATTCCCTGCCTTGTGGGACTGACAGTCCGTAACTGGGACAGGGACAGGCATAGGGACAGGGACATAAAACCTTCTTTGGGACTTCAGAAGAAGAAGTGCACCTGGTTGTCTGGGTAGAGCTAAGGCACATGGGAACTAAGGAAGGTCATCCTCATGGAGGGCAAGGCTCACAGAGGCAGAGACAGGATGGGCAGAGTCTGGTGTGGAACTTCAGGTACATGAGGTCATGAGAAAATAGCCTCGGTAAGACTGCATGGCCTTGTGTGTCTAACTATAGAAGTGCCTTTGATGAATTCAGTGTCTAGATTGACAAAACCCAGAAGTGCTTTAGGAATTTTGACTGGGAAGCAGCATGGCTAGAAGAAGGGGCACTTGCTGTGGGACTAGAAGTCACGAAGAAGGAGGTGGGCAGACACTGGGACAGCAGCTCCAGCACTATGAATTATATGTTCAAAGGAAATGACCTCTACATTTTAAAACTATCTTGAGCCTATAACCTTCCTTCTCCATGACAGCTGATCATTGCTTCCAAGTTGCTTTTCATAAACCTGGTGCTAAATGGTTGACCTCCAGGAGTGACAAACATGTCACAGAAATGCAGCAGAATTTCCATACAGGATTTGCCCCAGAGCTGATTTACCTAAATTCCAATTGATCTTTCAGTTATGATACCTGGTCAGAGTAGCATCTTGAAGAACTAGGAAGTCCCAGGTCTCAGAGTGTCCCTGGCTGGGGTAAACATGTAGCTTCTCCTCTCATGGTCCTCTAGCCCCTCCTTCTGCAAGGAGATGTGTTTATGAGCCTTTAAGATGAACTCAGATTTCAACTTAAAAACCATGCCATAGACCCCCTTCCTCTTTTTCTGCCTTTAGAGTAAGTTCATTGCCAATGCTGTGTGAATGGAATGGCTACTTTCCCTGCAGCTTTGTATGGCAAGGTGACTTCTGACATCAGGGACAACCACATTCAAATTAAGCCCCTAACACTGCCTGGAGAGGTGATGGATACGCGCTGTCTCCTTTCCAAACCACATTTCCTGATGTTGGTGTACAAGGAGGCAGAGAATATAAAGCAAATCCAATTTCCTCTGACCTCGTCCCTGTGCGTATTTGGTTTCTCTTGTTTTATTTATATTTCTATATTACCAGACCTTTCTTTTTCTGGTGGTGGGTTTCTAAGTTTCCTCTCTTCTCTCCTCCTTCTCTCTCTCTTTCATACACACACATGCATACACACACACACACAAACACACACACACACACACACACACACACGAGAAGAGGGAGAAAGACAGAGTGAGAGAGATGATTAGCAATGGGAAGAGAGTTATAAAATGCAATGACCCTTTAGGCAGCTATTCCTTTTGTGTTATTTAGTGGAGGAATCTTGACAGTCATTTCCAAAATTGGTTATGGTCACATAGTGAATACAGTGGGAGAAAAGATGTGTACAGGTACTGATGGTGGTGTGCATTCTCCCTCCCCTAGTGCCCTCCACAGCAGGACCAAAGGGCTTAGGTACAAGAATATTGTGTGCAGTGTTGCTCTAAAGCATGTCAGTGGGATGAAAGGCAGCATGGGGGTGGGTTGTGGGGGGCGTTCTCCCTAGTCCTACCTCCCCAGCCCTTCTCACCACTACCCACCTCCCACAGGGAGCAGCTTATACCCTTTGTGTTGGTGCCACAGCTGGAGCCACCTTCCCTAGCTCCAGCCCAGTTTGCAGAGGAGAGATGAGGAATGTCAGCTATCTGATTGAAGTGGAGGGAAAGCAGGAGGCAGAAATGTAATTACCTTAGCTAGAATCGGACCAAGCCACAGGGGCCTGCCTCACCTTCCCCAGGCTCCTCTAGAGCTCATTATTTGCCAGTAGGTCCCCAAAGCAATTCTAAACCAACTTAAGGAGTCAGAAATTGTTTCCTGATCTGGTGTAGGGGTATGTGGGAGTGCTATTGTTGTGATGTATGGATAGGACACATTGTGTTTCAAGCCCAGGGCCTGTGCCAGATGCCCTGAAGCACGGTAGAAAAACTGTGTCTATTGGGGTAGAAACTGTACCACATGGAGCATGGGCAGGGTGAGGATGGGGTCAAGAAGCTAGGAAGCCCATTCTTTTCTGTCCTGTTCCCTGAGATCTCTCTAGGTAAGAGTCACTCCAAGAGAAGAGTATCAAAAGCTCCATGACCTGAACTGAAGGACAGCTCTGTAGCCCTGCATTCCAACAAGACAGGGTAGTACAAACAACAGTGTGCCATCTCTTTTGCACTGGGGGTTGGCACTCAGACTGGCAGCCCACCCTGTGTGCACCTGGACCCTGATCTGGATCTCAGATGGGAGGGCAGCCTAGGCGCCTCTGCTCCATCCCTTCTGTAAATGACTGAAGGAAGAAAGAGCATAAGCAAGCTAAGGAGAGCCTCGGAGCTCACTTGGGCAGTGGCCATTTATCCAGTGCCTGTTACATGTCCTAGCCATGCTGGTGTGAAGCACTTCAGGTCTCATGTCCATTTGTCCCGTGGCTTTATTGTTCTTGGAGCCAGAAGGAAGAAAGTGAGTGAAAAAAGGGATTGGAAGTGATGGCAGGGGCTGCCCTGGGTCCCACTGTGGAGGATCCTCTGTGGCCTCTGTTGGCTCTAGATAGTACCCACTCGTGGAAGGTGAGTAGGCTTAGGATGTGCCAGGCCTTGGAAGGTGCTCTGAGTACAGAAAAATGGGCTTGGGCCTTGGCAATCATGACCTCAACTCTTATAGCCTCCACCTCATAAATTTAGGGGAGAAAAGTAGAAGTGTATGTTTATGTCTCTAATCCTTGCTAGATGAGCCTAAAGCCAGCCTGCATGGTCATCCCTCAGTTTCCTCGGGGTATTAGTTTCAGGACATGCCCACCCCCCCCCAATACCAAAATCTGTGGATGCCCAGTTCCCTTACTTAAAATCAAGTGCTGTTAGTACAGAACCTACACACAGTCTGTCCTGTACTGTAAATTGTCTCTAGATGACTTATGACACCTAATAGAACACACCTGCATGGATTCAGCATAGTACTTGATGTATGGAGATTCAAGGTTTTCCCTTTGTAACTTTCTGAATATTTTTGCCCTGATTGTTTTCAATCACTATTAGTTAAAGCAAGGGACTACGAGGGCACAGAGGGCTGAGTGTGTTACTGGAGGCTGCTGGGGTGCTTTCCTGAGCAAGGATGATGTTTCATGTTTCTTGCTATAGGTTCCAAGTGTCAATCACCAGGTGGCTGAGTCCAGTTCCGGGGACCCAAATACTGCTGCTGGTTTCAGCACACCAGGTAACTGTACCTCTCTTAGAGTTTGAAGCACTGTTTGTATAATGTTTTACAAAGGTGTCTCTTCCCTTCTGCCCCTTCCTTTCTTCTCCTCTTCCTACTCCTTTCTCTCCATCTCTGACTGAAGCAGGGGAGGCTTTTCCACAGTTTTCCCTTTTAAGTCCATATAAATTTTCCCCATTCTTGCATCCAGTAAGTCAGTGTTTCTGGGAGAGCTCACACTTTCTCTGAGGAGGGTTTTGTTCCCCTCTTCCTTCAGTGTCCTTTCTCCCTCACTTGAGGACATGGATTTGAGGAAAAGCACTACTCGACTTGAGGTCTACCCTTTCAGGAAAAAAAAAGGAATATATAGACAGTTGCTGGCTCTCAGTGGTTTGACTTAGGCTTTTCGGACTTTATAATGGTGGAAAAGCAATATGATATTCAGCTTGAATTTTAAATTTTGATATTTTCAATAAATTGCATGTATTATCAATACATTATTAAGAAAGAAACTTTGTATTAGACCATTATGTTCAACTGTAGGCTGTTGGGAATGTTCTTAGCATGTTCAAGGCAAGTGATGTTGCGCTGTGATGTTCAGTAGATTTAATAAATATGTTTTTCACTCACTACATGATGATGTAACTACATTATTAAATCATGAGCATCTGTTCCAGGCTCCTATGTACTAGACTTCTCTCTCAGAAGGAAGTAAGCTAGACAAGGCAGCTTCCAAGGGTGAGGCTGGGCTGAAGGCAAGCTGAAAGTCATGAACTTGACAGCTCTGAAAGGAAAATGTGAAAGGCCAGATTCCTAAACATACTGGAAACTCTATGGTACTGAGCCAGGGTGAGGGAAGTGGTCTGAGGCATCAGGGAAACCAATCAGAGTCACTAGCAGAAAGAAGAAGAGGACCAGGATTGGAGCTTTCCAGAGAACCCCCTTTTGGAGAACCCCATCTAGGCTCATGGGGACAGATTTGAAGAGTAAAGTCAGATAACTCATGGCAACCCGTGAAGGTCCATTATTATAGTCCCATGTCTCTCTGTCCTTGCCCCTAACACAGAATTAACATCTAAGAGAAGCAGGAAGAAGCCATGTTTTAGGAAGGGCCCCCCTGGGTCGCAGAGAGCCCCAAGTCTCTGCAGTCATGGGGTTCAGAAGTGATTGTGTCTCTCCCTTGGTCACTCCAAGGAGCCAGCAGAAACTGTGCTGACTTTCTGAAATGTGTCCCAGGCCTCATCAGGGGGTGACCACACAGTCTACTACATTCAAGGTTTTGGGTCCTGCTGCTCCCAACCATGAGATGCCTGCAGATTACACATTCATGGTGAAAACACAATTGAAAAGGTCAAACTGGCAGCTGCTAGAGCCCTTCTCTGCTCATTAATTAAGGGTAGGGAGAGTTGAACAGAGGAATCTGGGTATTCCTTGCCTAGGACCTGGTGGGCAGGCTCTGGAGCTGACTGGAAGACCCAGATGTGCTTCCAGCTACCAGTCTTCTGGCCAATATTCCCATCACTAGGGAGTTCAGAGTATACTGGCGAGTACTTATGGAGGCCTTTAGGCCAGCAAACTTCGTTGTTGAAAAGATACCTCCTCAATGTCATTGCTGTACTACAATGAGGTTAGTTCAAGGTTCTTTTTCTTGTTTTTTTTCCCCATGTGAGTTCAGTTGCTCCAGGATATTTCTGCTTTTACACCTTAGTCAAAAACCTGTTGGAAAAGAGCTGAGGGTATAGCTCAGTGGTTGAGAACTTGCCTGGCATATATGAGGCCCTGGTTCAAACCCCAGGACTGAAAACAAAAAAGTCAGTTGGACATAATTATATGGGTCTATCTCTGGGTTTTCTATTACATCCCCTTAATCTGTGTGTTGCTCTCCCAATGCCTTACTGTTCATGACAACAGTCCTTGTATGAGCCAAAGCATCAGGAAGTGTAATGTCCCCTTCTTGTCCTTCAGCCCAAGGTGGTTCTGTCACAGGGCCTGTGCTTTTCCATATGCATTTCAGAATGATCTTATCTGAATCTTCAAAAGTACTTACTAGGATTTCTGTAAGAACCACATTATACCCTTAGAGCAATTTAGAGAGACTTGGCTTGCCTACACTGAGCCTTCAAATCCATGAACAGAGTGTGTCTCCATTCCCTGGGACCATCTTTTATTTCTTTCATCCTTACTTTTTTTTATTGCCTGCATGTAAGTGAGTGCACCCGTGTCATGCAATGCTGCGGAGGTCAGAAGAGGGCTTCAGATTCCCCTGGAACTGGAGTTAAGGACGGTTCACAGCCGCTGTATGGGTGCCGGGAATCGAACCGGGGTCCTCTGCAAGAGCAGTTAGTGCTCTTAACTGCTGAGCCATCTCTCCAGTCCCCATCCTTACT
>NW_008353482.1:3387446-3415801 GCF_000622305.1 Nannospalax galili | reverse complement strand
AGTATTTTATCTAGTGCTTGCAGAGGTCAAAAGAGGGTGTTGGATCCCTGGATGTGGAGGTAAGGACAGTTGTTAGCCGCCATGTGGGTACTGGGAACTGAAAACCTAGAAGAGCAGTTAGTGCTCCTAACTGCCGAGCCATCTCTCCAGGCCCACTCTACAGACTGTATAATTTTTAGCCTACAGATCCTGTCCATGTTTCATTGGGTGCATAGTTATCCCTTGATATCTCTAGGGGACAGGTTTCAGGACCTGTGTCAGGCATCAAAACCCAAAGATATAGGTGACTTGGGTCATTTACATAAAATAACACACTACTCACATGCATACTACACCCATGCATATCCTCCTGTATACTGCAAGTTATCTCTAGATTACTTATCAGACCTACGCAAATGTTTTTCTATTGTGTGGTCTGGAGACACACATGTTTTTAAACATATTATTTTGATCCACAGTTAGTTGAATGGACATATGTGGAACTCATGCATACAGAGGACAACTGCATACTTCTGTATTTCATTTTTTTGAAATGTGAACAATATTGGGTTTAGCATTTCTGTGTCTGGTGACCATTCTTATTGGGTGTGATTGACTGTGTGATGTAGATATGATTCACTGTATAAGTTGACTTGTCACTTGCTACCTTGCTGAACTTATTATATATTTTTCTTGTAGATTCTGGTTGGTTTTGATCTATTAAAATAACTATATAGCCGGGTGTGGTGGTACACGCCTGTAGTCCCAGCACTTGGGAGGCAGAGGCAGGCGGATCTCTGTGAGTTCAAGGCCAGCCATCCTGGTCTACATAGTGAGTTCCAGGACAGCTCAGGCTACAGGGAGACCCTGTCTCAAAAAGACAAAAAAAAAAAAAAAACCATATAGTCATAGGGATTAGATGCTGTCATAGGGGATCTACTACCCAGATTTTTTCCTAGCATCTTATAAATCAGTCTGTCATCTTAGGACTCTTTATCTAGAAAGCATGGCGCCAAATGTTTATCCTGTTAGATAAACATTTGAAAGAGACCTCCCTTCTGAAATGCCCTGGGTCTAAACTAAGTACAGGAACCTTCAAAAATGAAAGCGGGTATTTGCATTCTTCATAACACTGAAGGCCCAAGGGAACAGTGACATCTACTAATGAGAGTCATAAAATGTATGTGACATGTGCTAGATATATTCTTCTATATTAGTGAAGAAAAAACTAGTGGGTTTTTTTGGATGAAAAATTAGAAGTCCACTAGGATTATAAATGTCATAAAAACATAGACATACAACATAAACCTGGTGACAGTGAGCAAAAAGAGTCACCAGTCTTGGGCCAGAAGCTTTTCCTGTTTTGCCACAGTCATTTTATGTTTCTAGTATTTTATATAATATATTCAGAGCTAAGTCACATTTGCCTAGTCATGATTCTGTTGGGTTAGCACTGATGGAAGAGAATTGGAATCAAAAGGACTCAGAAATCATGAATGTAAGTTATTTAAAAATATGTATTTGGGCCAGGCATGGTGGCACATGCCTTTAATCCCAGCATTCAGGAGGTAGAGGCAGGCGGATCTCTGTGAGTTCAAGGCCGGCATGGTCTACATAGCTAGTTCCAGACAAGCTGGGGCTACAGGGAGACCCTGCCTCAAAAAGACAAAAAAGAAAAAAAATGTATATGGGGGATACTAGAAATTGCATATTCTAGGCAAGCATCTCCACTTATTCACATCTCCAGCCCTCTTTTTACTTTTTATTTTAAGACAGGTTTCCACTAAGTTGCCCAGACTTATTTTGAAAGACAGGCCTTGAACTTGGAATTGTTCTGCCTCAAGCCTCTTCCGTCGCTAAGAGTAGAGGCCTGTGCCACAAGGCCCAGATTATTCAAAGTAACTTTGATATACCACTGTATAGAGATGGAGTTTGGTTAGAGCTACTCACGATTTTTGGGTTTAAGGTTTTCTGTATGACAAAGTATTATTTGTTTTCTGTACACTCTCTTTATCTTTGAGTATTTGCCCAGTTATATCCTGGAACAAATTCCTGGAACTAGAATTGCAAAGTCCAAGGGAGTATGTATTTTAAGTGTTAATAGATCAGCCAGATTGTGTTATGGAAAGCTGCACCAACAAGTGAGGACCAGGACATTGTCACTCCTGATAACTTCTGTCACCCTTCCAGGCAACTGCCACCAGCCTTGGGTTTGAGCAACTTTTTATAGGTCTGTTTTCATGTGTAAATCTGAATTTGATTCACTTCTTTCTCTTGAAATGTTTTATTTTTATGGGCTTTTTTTCCTGGTAGATGTATAAGAAAAAGCACTTGTTAAATCAAGACATGAGATGATGTGTATGGCCAAGACCGTCCTAGTGTGGCGGGACTCTCACTTCCTGCTTCACTTTCCCCTTTGATGATGCAAGCGTACAACTTGCTATTGTCAGGCTCTCTTGTTTCCCTTTATGGTTTCTATCATCTCTACAAAGTCTCTGTTCAAAGGCCATAGAAGCATTGTCATGGATTTTCTTCTACTATTTTTATAGTACCTTAAAAGAGAGGGGTTGCTGGGTGTGGTGGCTAATCCTAGCACTCCTGAGGTAGAGGCAGGTGGATCTCTGTGAGATTGAGGTCAGCCTCGTCTACATAGTGAGTTGGAACATAGACAGTTGGGATCCAGGGTCTCCCTGCCTCCAAAAACAAAAATTAAAAGGCATGTGCGTGAGAGACAGAGATTAAATCTAAATCTTCTGAAGACTTGTGGCTTTTTTCATATAATGTATTTTGTACTATTATCTTTTTCAAATGGGCCACTAATTGTCACCAACTATTTATGGAAGAGGTGGCAGTAGTTAGGCAATCTTCCAATTGGCTCCACCTCTTGGCAGCCATGATCCTCTTCCCTAATGGGAGTGACCTGAGCTGCCCCATGAGCAGGCAGTGAATAATAAGTGGCAGGTGGCTCAAAAGCCTTGGCATGGGACAAGCTCATGGACACAGAGGAGACTGCAACACATGGACACCCGGGTCAGGCCCCTCAGAGAGAAAGGGAAGTTGCAAACCTTGAAGCCTCCCATTGCTGCTGGAATTCAGACTGCTGTGGCTAATCAAGCATCCCCCAATGCAGGCCATTCACCTTGAAGTATCTACCCGTGGAACAAGCCACAAAGTTGCTGATAATTGCAGGAGAGTATAGGGAGTACCTCTTACTTGGGGTCCTAGGTACATGCATCAAACAGCCTCTGGTCCACACCCCAGGGCTGCCAACCTGGGTGGGAAAGAGGCATCAGCAGAGACCTCACCAGCCTCACTGGCCCACAGTGGTGGTGCTCACAGTTTAGTGGTCATCCAAGTCCCATGGAGGGCTAGCATCAGCCTGCATGACCAGGCCACCCCAGATCCTGCTCTCTGCCAGCCAGGCTGGGGATTAACCCAGGGCCTCACACATGCTAGGCTAGTATTCCACCTCCGAGCTCCAAGCTGTACCCCAAACCCTGAGTTTGTATTTCTGACTTGTACCCAGGTAAGGGTAACACTGCTGCCCAGGGCCTACTTTGTAAACCAAGGCAAGCATCACATAGCTGGGTTTATGCTACCTAGCTGACCCAGGGGCTGCACTTACAGGTACCTTGGTTGACCTGGTATCTGGCCTCCAGGACCTGGTTGTGATGCCAGCTGTCCTTCAGGGTCCTGATTCTTCCCTGCATGGCCCCTGCTTGGTAAGCATCCTGATGACCAAAGAACTTGATTGCTAAGTTCAGTCTTTCAGCTTTCAGTATCTTCCTGCTCTTACGACTACAGAGTTTATGTGGATGGGGTTTGGAGGGCAGGTGCTATCCCTCCATCAGGGTGGTTTTGTGGTCACTTACTCTAACACTGTGCCCATATTTTCTTGCAGTGCCTGCCAGTAGCACAAGTCTCCCAACATCAGAAGGTGTCACCTCACTGGATCCAAGCCACCCATCCCCTGATGGCACTTTAGACACCCTACCACCCATGATACCTGCTCCAGGTCCTCACCAGATGTCTCCAGAGGCAGCAAGTGTGAGCACACAGGCACAACCAAGTCTTGGGCGTGTTGCCCGCTCAGCCAGTGACCCCACCTCCTGCACATCCAGTGAGGCAGGTATGGCTCACCTGTGTCCACAGGGTGTGCCCAACTTGCAGGGCAAGTGACCTCTGATAGTTGAGGCCCATCCCTGGGATCCTGGGGAGTGTGGTCTGTGTATTTGAGGCTCCTTAGCTAGGGGTAGAGGGTGGGAAGCCTTGAATCCCTGTGGTGTTCCCACAGAGGTGTCACTCTGGTAGGGGAAGGATTCAAGAGTTTATAGTAGTGAGATCCCACCAGGATCAGCAGCCCTGAGATGAACTGTGAGCTCTGCACTGCACTTATGTCCTTGGGTCCAGGTCAGAGAAAGAGACCACAGGTGAAGACAGTGTGGAGGTGGTGTGTCCTCTGTCCAGCATTTTGAAAGGTCTGAGTGCATTCTGGCAACATTTCATGGTGCCCTCAGCCAGAAGCTATGCGTCCCCTATGTGACTGGGAGTGGGCATGCCATGTTCTACAAGATCCCTGTGGCCAGCTACCCATGCACATGTCATGCCAGCCTCCTCAGGAGTCTTGATAGGAGGGTAGAAAGTATGTACTCCAACTTTGCTGTTATGGGGCATCATTTCTACCAGTGAATAACTGGCTAATGAGCCTCTGATTCTGACCCCATCAAAGTAGGGACTTTTCTAGATGTGGATTTGAAAGAACCCTGTAGAGAGCCTAGGGGTGCCTACACCAGCGTCACCTTAGTGGTCTTATGTGCCTGAAATCTAAGTAGCCTAGAGTCTGGCCATGCCAGGGAAGAGTCCAGTTCCTGGAAGGAGCCAGGCCAGCTACAGAACCCAGCTGCCTGGAAACATCATTCTGGTTGATACGTGTCAGATTTTGTGTCTGTAGATATTTTGGCTACATCTTCCCACCCTGCAGAGCACCCGTAGAGAAAGTTCTATCCAAACCTAAAAATCTCCAACTTTGTACCTTTACCCAAAGCAGCAGAGCTTCCCATCTTCCTGGCCCTAAGGGCCAGCACACAGGCCTCTGTATCCACTGCCTTTCACCAAGCTTTAAGAGAGGATCACACTTGCTTGAAGAGGTTTCTGTGATCCTCTGATGGCTTTCTG
Organism: Nannospalax galili; assembly: GCF_000622305.1. Classification (NCBI taxonomy): domain Eukaryota; kingdom Metazoa; phylum Chordata; class Mammalia; order Rodentia; family Spalacidae; genus Nannospalax; species Nannospalax galili. Next base: position 3,410,647 of record NW_008353482.1, on the reverse strand, counting down.
TGGCCTGACCCCTCAGTGGAATTCATACTTTTTGACTGACGACCTCAAGGATGAGATGAGGGAGAGGTGGTCACCATCCTTCTCTACAGCCCACCTGTCACTCCTGTCTCCTCTTGACCAGATCATATTTCCACATTCTTTCCATGTCCCTGGAGGGCCTCAGAAATGGAGGGTATTCCCAAGACAACTGTTGGGCTCCTGTGGGACCTGGGCCCCACCTGAGCCCATCTGGGCCTGTTTGGGCCTCACAAGCTGCAGGGTAGCTTCCTTTCATGAGCACATACTTCTTGTCTGGCATATAACACTGCTTCCCCCCAGGAAGCTGGTGGATTTTATTGATAGTTCCTTCTGTCCTTTCCAATGGAAACTACCCTTCTGGTTGAGGGGATGCCTCTACTACCTCACCTTGGTCCTTCAAGGTTAACACCATCTTCACTCCAGGCTGATGGAATGGAGGGACACAGGAAGATGCAGCACACCCAGATGCCTGCTCTGAAACCCAACTCCTAGCAGCCCATCTTGAGCACGCTTTGTATGTTTTTGATTTTGTTTGGCTCACAATTGTTTTCAAATCACCTCTTTTCCTTTGATATTTAGTCTCTACATCACGCTCTGCCATGGCTGCCTGTCATCACCAGCTCTCACCCCCTGGTGACCCAGACACCTGGAAAATGGACCAACGGACCAAGCCAGAGGCCTTACAAACCGTCTCCAAAGAGCGGCCACACTCCTTGGTGGAAAGCAGGGCCTATGCAGACACTAGGGTCTTGGTGGCTAAATTTTTGGAACACTCACACTTTGCCCTCCCTCCAGAGGTGCGACATGTGATGGGCACCATCTGCTCAGCAGTCACCTCGGAGGAGCCCCAGGTGGAGGAGGCCATCTTTGATCCTAACGTCCTGGACCAGCTATGAAGCAGCTTTAGGCCTGGATGTGGACACTGATGGACTTGGCAGTTGCACAGCCTGGTCTTTCAGGAAGCCACCATGCTAGATACAGAGAGGCTTTTGGCCTAGTGGGCAGAGAACAATGGGGACACCCAGGAGGCACTCCAGTGGCTTGGGTGGGGAACTGTTAACGCCTTCTCCCATCAGTTGGCTTCCTGGGGATGGTTTGCTCCCTGTCCTAGTATTTCAGAGATGTTTCTCTCATGTTATTAGTGAACTCTGGTTGTATCAGGGGTGCAGCCCTTCACTGATGAGTATGACAGGAATACCAGTCCAGTGACAGGTGACACTTGAGGAACATAAAGATACCACATCTTCCAAGCCAGCAGTGTTAAGGCAGGGTTCTCCTCTACCCTCAGTAGAGTTCAGTGTTAAATGATAATGGTGACAGCAGCAATGGGACCATTTCCCATGTGGCTGTATCACTCCACAATGAAACCTTTATCAAAATCAGACCTGTTATTTCCTTTAAAAGGAAATGGGTGATGTTAGCACATCCTAGGCCCACCTTTTTGCCCACTGGGCTATCCTGTCAATAAATCCACATTGAAGGCTCCATCATGACCCAGGGATCCCCAGGCAGCAGGAGGGTGTTGGAAGGATTCAAAATACCCCCCAACTCCTTGTGTCCCAAGCCTCCATCCATGGGCTGTCATCCCCACTTCCTTCCTGGGCCCCCTTTCCTTCAAGGTCCCCTATCCTTTAACTGGAACAGACAGTTGTTACTTATCTCTTAACAATATGGACCTCTCTCAGTCTCTGAGAGGGTTTCTCATCATGTCTGACCTCACTTGATTGCCCTGGGTGAGTGACAGCCTGGGCAAAGAGGCCTTTGTATCTGGAATGTGTACACCTTCTGCTAAGGCATGCCTCTCCTGACCCCGAGTTATCCCTCAAGCAACCCAGGTGGAAGCAGACACATCTGCATTAGAGGATGCAGACTGTCAGTCTTTTCTTCCTGAAAGAATGCCTAGTGCGGTGGACATGCAGAGGCAGGGAAGCTCAGCTTGGGGATAACCTGGGCACCCCTGACTTTCTTGACTGTTCCAGACTCTCATTTTCTGGCAACATCTACAGCAACTACTTCCCAACTATTGCTCTGAAGCAACAACACTGCCTGCAAGACCTTCCTGCAGAAATGGAAACATTCTCATCTGGTTCATCCAAAACAGTAGCCACATGAGGCCACTGAACCCATGTGATGGCATGTGGACCCCAATGTAGGCACAGAAGCCCTGAGTCTGTGGGCAGTGCCAAAGTGGGCCAGAGTGTGTCCACCATTGTTCAGTGCCCAACTGGTGGCCCCCCTCTGTTCTGTTCTCTGTGCCCTGTGCGTGTCTTCATCTACTTCCCTGTTCTGGCCCCCAAATTCCCTGTAGCTAATATGCTGGGGACCTCTGTGTGTTTAGAAGCTGGGGGAGGGGCTCCTGCCCACATATAGTGTGGGAATCCCCCAGCAGCAGTCAGCTGCTAATGCCCTAACGGCTTTACCAATTATGTAGGTTGTTGCCTTCTTGAGGTTAGAGAGTTGGAAAATATAAATCAGGCCATTTGATGGCAGCCTTGCCTTTTCCACAAGAGACAGAGTAGAGATGAATTTGTGAGCACTTTATTCAGACTATAAAATGGGAAATCTATTCTCTAATTTTTCTCAAGTTAAGACTTTGGAAGGTCCCCAGAGCGAGTCCCCTTGAAGGTGGAAATAATTGATGGTTTTTCAGAATGACCTCCCCTCAGCCTCCGAGTGAAGCACTTAGACCGCCATGCCTAGGCCTGGGCACCAGGCATTTATATCACCTCAGAGGCAAGGTGAAATGAGGCAGCTGCAGGGTTTCACCTTCAGGCAATGCCCCTAAGCAGAGCCTTTGGCTGGGCTGTACTTGCAGATCCAAACAAGCTGTAGTCCAAGGGCAGCCAGTACCCACCACACCCAGTCTGACTCATGTACTAGGGCATTTTCATAATGTAGCCATGGTGAGCATCCAATGGCAATAGATGGGGTTCTGTAGCCTTCACTACACCTCTCCAACAGTCCCTGTTTATCTTCCAAGTGGCACTCCTCCCTGGTTGTGCCTCCTGTCAAGTGCAGACTGACATTGGCACCTGGAAACCTTTGGTCCCGGATATTTTCAAGAGAGTGGCATGCCCACACCACTCTAGCTCAATTCTATGTTGGCTCTCCTAACAAGTTTATCTTATGGATAAAGAAATTATACAACTTCATGCCTCTGATCAAGTGAGAACCTCTGCCTCACAGAGCAAGGCTGTTAAGAGGTTCTGGTCTCTCCTCAGTCCACCTTCTCAGGGCCCTAAATGGCCCATGTGGACACTAGGAAGCCCCAAGCTCCAGGCTTCCAGGAAAGACCCCCAGAAGGCTGAGGTACTTGGTTGGAGCCACTAGACAATGTGCTTTCAATGTAACTTGTCTCCTCTGGGTCCTTTGGCCTGGTCTCAGTGGCTTTCTGATACTAGGAGCCCTAGGCAGCATGTGGGTTCCCTATCCAAGGGTCCAGGGGAAAGCTGGCCTCCTCCCCTTGCTTGCACACCCTTTCCTCCTGGAAGGTTTTCCCTGCTTCCTGTGCTGTATCTGAGATGGGCTGAGTGGTGATCATTTAGGAGGTGACTCTCTCACCCCAATCTGGCCAGGTCCTGGGCCCCCAGCCAAAAAAAGCCAGCACCTTCTAGGACACTGTCCTTTGATCCTGCCTGGGGCACATGAAGATGCTGATGTGCGCAAACTCTGGGCCTCAGCTCTACTGCAAATAAGGGGGCTTATTCACAGGACTCAAGATCTCCTTCCGAGGGAGGCAGTGATACACTTGAAATGCTTAGAAGGGCGTGCTCATTTCTGATGTTTTTTTCCTCCCCCTCTGCTGTATCAACTCACAGATGCTGCTGAGGCAGGATTTATAGGAAATTGTTTTCAGGCCACCAGAGACCTGTTTGTACAACTCGAAAGGTTGTATTTATTTAATGTACCTCAAGGTGTTTTAATAATGATCAGTGTTTTAATAAAAAGTATTTCTGGCCTCTGTGTCTCTGAGATCTAACTGGGACTGAGACAGGCTGAGAGCTGTATGCAAGGCCAAGAGCAGGGTCCTGGAGGGCCTGGGTTCAGGGGAGCAAAAGGCCCCCACTGCTGCCCACCAGAAGCTGTGGGCCGGGGATTAAGGTGAGAAGGTGTCTTAGTTTGTTTCTCTGCAGCAGAAACACAAACTAGGTCAGAAGGTAGTCCCCCGTGCTCACGGGTCCTGCCTACACCAACTAAAGCCCCAGCTGCCCTTCTGTGGACCTGACCCACAAGGACTTCTGGGAACATGGGCCTGTAGGTCAAAGATTTCCATTGTCTCTAAATTATGTGTTCCAGGGGTCTGGGGAGATGGCTCAGTAGGTAAAGTATTTGTTGTACAAGCATGAGGACCTGAGTTCGGATCACAAGCTCCCATGTAAAAAGCCAGGCAGGAAGGTATTGTAACCCCAGTGCTGGGGATCCCTGGGGCTTCTTGGCCAGCAAGCCTAGCCAAAATAGTGAACACCCAGAGGTTGGGTGAAAGACCTTGTCTCAAGAAATAAAGTGTAACGTGACAGAGAAAGATACTCAATGATAACCTCTGACCTCCACATGGATACAAACAGGCATGTGTGCTTGTACATAGGTGCATATACTACATACACATGCAATATGTACCAGTAGGTAGGCATCATGCCCCCATGTCATCCGGCCATGAGTTTATTTCTAGAGATGGGCCACAAGCTTGTTCAGGCACACAGGGACGTCCCCTTGTCCTGAGCAGCAGGCTCCCCGGCTCTAGCTTTCACCCTGGGATCTATTCTTTTCATTCCTCAATGATGGGGGCTACTAGCTCACATTTTGAAGAACCGTATTTGCTTTCAGTGCCTCAGCATGTTTGGAGAATAGGGAGATAGGTGGGAAAACTGTCCTGTTGTGTTTCTGATGGCATTCCCACTGTATATTCCCACTGTACGGTCTGGGGTTGGAGTTCATGGTGAAAGGCTCTTTCTTACCTACTCCTGAAGGCCCAATGTGAAGCGAACATAAAATTCAGGCCCTTCAGTTCTGCAGAATCCAAGGTCATGAAAGCTACTGGCCAGCAGCTCAAAGAGTAGGGCATGCTCTGCTGTGGCAGGCCAGAAAGATGCGTCCTGTTTGCTGAGGTTCCCACCCACCCCCCACCCCTCCAACCTCCTAATGAAAGCTCACGTTTACCTCATGGCCTTCCCAGGTCAGGCAACAGCAGGCCACTGAGCTAGGCACAATGCTACCCTGTTGACATTCTAGGTGGGCTTCAAGGGGCCCGGCAGGTATGCAGAAGGCGGGGGGTTGGCCAACCTTTCACACATTCACAGGCTTCTAAGGAAATAGGCCTGGAGAAGCCCAAGACTATTCGCTCCCTTATTCAGTTGTCAGCAGTGTATAGCCCCATCTCTCCCCTGCAGCAGATGAGTAGGGAACTTGGAGCTGGGTGACCTGGCACCATCATGACACCCGGTGATCTTAGCACCTGTCCTCCAACCTTCTGGATAAGACCTGCCAAGGTCACAGACCAGGAAGGTCTGCTGTCACCACAAGGCAGACTCACAGAGTTACCATCCAGAGGGTGGAAATGAGAAGGCCACTAAGCACACACTACTCAGCTGACAAATGAGGCGGACAAAGAGCTTTTCATCACGACTTCAGGTTTATTAGCGATATGCGCGAAGTCTTCCTAGGGTCAGCTGCATGCAACACACAGGTTACTCCTCGAGTACAGTGATCCTAAAGCTTCAGCTACTGCATGGTAAGGCTTCTTAAGTCACAGTGTATTCTTCAAGGCCTGGGCCAAAAAAAAGAGACTTCCAGACAAAATGACGTCAGTTAACATTGATCTCTAATGAACTGAGCCAGCCGCTGTGCCCCGTGGTCCACACGTGCTAACACTGCTTGTGGTGGGCAGACACCTTGCTCACCAAGTAATCTGCACTCTAGGCTGGTCCCCTCAGGAAGGACAGAGATGGGTTTTCTGGTATGGGCTTGCTTTGTTGGGGACTGTGTGTGTGGCTATATATGTGTAGCTAGATTTTTAAAAATAGGGCAAGTCTCCCATGTCTCTGCCTCTGCCCCTGGAGGATGCTGCCCCCTGGTGGGGAGCCCTGTGATGGAGAAAGAGTTGGAGGGAGGAAGCCCAAGGAAGTTCACAGAGTCTCAGGGGACTCCAAACAGGCTAGGATAGGAGAAGCAGCTGTGGTCACAAGTCATCGGAAAACCTAAACATCTGAAGAACGGCTTGCTAAGGTCAATGTCCAAATAGTAATATTTGCTAAATAAATATGGAGTTTTGACATTGTGACCATCATTTTTTATTTAACTCGGGAGTATCCCCTTGCTGCATAAATACTTACAATCAATCACAGGTTCCCACATTCAGTACAAGTCTCATCCTGGGAGTCGTGCTCCCCTGCACCCATCAGGTGGAGGCAGCGCTGGTTCGTAGGCCCTATAGGACCCCAGGTGTCCCAGCGAGGGAGTAGAGAGGGTGTGCCCACAGCCCTGTGGGAGCTGTGACCAGCAGAGGCCTCCCTTCATGGCCACATGGGCAGGCTCCACATTCCCATTCTACAGCTTCAGGGAGGAATGACACACTACACCACACAGAGCTAACCGTGAGCACCCGTCATCAGCCGTAGTGAGAACGTGGCAGAATACCAGAATGTTTTACAAAGGATTGCTCCTGGGACTCTCCTTTGGTAAAGACATATCCTTTTTTTGGCAAAACAAAACAGAACTAAGCTCAAAACCAAAAGAACTAGGTGATGAGGGCACATTCTTCAGGGGTGCCAGTGTCCTTTGTTGGGCTGTGGGGTCAAGGGTCAGGGCTTTGTCCTGGCTTCTGGCTCCTCTGGGCCCAAGTGGGTCTGCTTAGTGTCACTGCTCCATGGTGAAATCTGGGTGAGCCTAGATGTACAGCGGGGTCTCTTGGCCTGTGAGGAGCCTGAACATGGCAGCAGGCATGGTCTTCATGTGAATCTGTAAACAGAGAGGAGAGGCTGAGCTGCCTGCCACTATGTAATCAAGTGCAATCAAGCAATAAAGACATAGTCTTCTGAGAGCCTCTCAGAGTGAAGGAAGAATGAGGTGAGGTGGAAGGTTCGTTCCAGGCCTTAAGAAGGTTTTACACACCATCCAGTAATAGTTTCTTTTCAGCTCCAGTTGATGCATGACAGTGAAATATTGGACTTTGGATGGAGACTACAATTTTCCCATTGGGCTGCAGACACCACCAGAAACTGCCAGGAGTGTTCTATGTTTCAGTGAAGGAAAGACCAAGAGAGGGAGACTTGTACCCTTTCCTTCCCACAATGCTGACACTGGATGAAGCAAGGGTTTTGTCTGGGGCTAGAAACTGGTCAAAAAGGCAAGTTCTCAAAGACCTTGTCCTTTGGGGACATTGAAAAAATGACTCTCAACAGCACAACATCTCTTGCTGCCTCCACATGGGACTGCTTCAAGGGCAACAGGTGGAGGGGACAATGAAGGCACTGAGCCCAAGGAAGCAGCCCCATGTGGAGCTCTTGCTCTCCCCTCAACTCAGGGCCACAGTCCCAAGCTCATACTGTGCTGTGCTCAGGCAGAAGCTGGCAGGGGTCCTCAGCTGCCTCCAGTTCTCTGCTGCCCCAGGCAAGCAGGCCCTGACTCTCTTCTGCCTAATTCATACAGTTCAGTTCTACAGGTTTGTTTGCTCCATTTAGATTTTGGCTCCCTCTTCACTCAGGATAGCATTTCCCCCAGAAACTTCATTCACTTTCAGTAATTCCTCACTTGAAACCTACCCCACACCCATGCAGGCGTCTTCAAACCTCCAGTCTTTACCAGTGACTCATTCTCCAATGTGCTCAGGCATAGTTGAAAACACCAGCAGACACTAATCTCCCAGCCTGTCCCATCCAGCAGGGCCAAGACCAGCACGCTGAAGGGACTCTGCACTCTCCCCCTGCTCTCTTGCCTCTTTGGATATTAATCCATCTTAGGCCTGAGGAGGCAGATTCATTTCTTGGGCTCCCAGGCCTGCTCCTTCATAGGATTGATTTCTTTAGGTGTGAGGCTGATTGCTCTCACGTGGGCAGCCATTTCTGAGAATCTACTTAGAAAAAGTGGATTTTTCTTTCTTGGAAGCCATTTTTTTAATATATTTTATTTATTATTTTTGTAGTCTGGTTTAGGATTAACTGACCCACATAGGGGTGTAGACCCAGTATTCTTTTGAGTTCTCCTGTTCATCAGACCCAAGCATGAGCTGTGAAAGCTTTTCACTATGTTTACATCAACAAATTTTTTACCAATATTACTGAGAACTGAGTTTATTTAGGATGTTGTTACTTAAAAATTTTATTTTTATTTTATGTGTATGTGTGTATTACCTGCGTGTAGGTAAGTGCACCTGTGTCGTGCAATGCCCGCGGAAGACAGAAGAGGCTGTCGGATCCCCTGGAACTGGAGTTACGGCAGTTGTTAGCTGCCATGTGAGTCCTGGGATTCGAACCTGGGTCTTCTGCAAGAACCACCAGTGTTGTTAACCACTGAGCCATCTTTCCAGCCCCTCTTGGAAGCCATTTGTAAGAAGCAGCTAATGGTTCCTTCCTGGCCTCTCTCCTTACGAATCAGCCATCACTACCACCAATCCAGAGCAATGTAGGTCCACCCTGGGCCCTGGCAGTTTGACAAGATGCTGTGTGTCAATGTGACCCCAAGAGGGGTGGTTAAAGGGACATGAATTCCCCCCCCCCCCCCCCCCCGAGGAAACAGCCATTCACACCTTTCTATCCTGCAGGAAATGGGTTTAGTCCATCTTCCATGCACAGCCACCAGGTGGCCACCAGAGGGAGCGCAGCAGACCATCCTGAGCCTTCAGGGACCAGACTCCAATCCCAGTGCCAGCTGGCACCCAACTAATTAATTGCTCTCTTCCCACACACCTCTCCAGCCCTGCCCCAGTGTCACCCATTACTGTCACCCACACTCCTCCAGAGACTTGGCCCCACTCACTGTGACCGCCCCTTCACAGCTCCCACATACCCACACACCCACACCTCCATATCCACACCTGTATTATGTGCACCCACTCACCCCACACATTCACAGATGCGCCACACACACCTACACCCATACACAGCCATTCATATACATTCATACATCACAAACACACCCTCACTCCACAAACTTCTGTGCCTTCACACCCACAGGCCTGTGTTCACACATTATCACCCACACTTAAACCCACTCTCACAGATGTACAGACCCACACATACACACTCATACCCACAACCTTATATATACATGAACATCCATACACACATACATGCACACTACCCACCCACCCATGCTCACTCCCATTCTCATACACATTCACACACCCTCCTGCACACCACAAACTTTACCCACACTGTGTAAGTCTTTCTGTGCAGCATGAAACTGCCCATACTAGCCTGCTCCACGCCCTGAGTGGTACTTCTTACTCTTGACGCCTTGAGGACAGGTATGCCCCTACCCTGGAGCCCTCGGCCATTCTCCCGTTACGATCGAGATGAGCCCAAAAAAGCTGGACTAGGGGAAGGTTAAAAGCCAGAGAAGCAGGAAAGGCTAAACAGCTTGGTCCTAGCATGGAAGGGGCAGGAGCTGCACATCTGTGGTGATGTGTCAGAGCCTCCTTCCCTGGAGGGGCAGATGTGCAGGATTCAGTTCAGAAACAGTGTCAGGATCTGTGCCCAATGACCTCTACCCTTCCATTCACTGAGAAATCAGAGGGACCTTGAGGACCACCTGCCACTCTGTTCATCCTATTCATGGACACTTTGAGGTAGAGACACAGCCTGAACCTCAGCTGACACCCAGTAGCCCCTGGAGGGGAGCTGGAATCACAGAAGTGAAGCTGGGGCATATATATATAACTGGCACATGGAGGTGAGGCCAAGGCCCTACAGGTCCAAGTTGTCCTGAGAAAGGTAGCTTTCCAAACACATCCATACCCCACAGGGTTAGTTGTTGGTCACAGAAATGTAGGGGTCCAGGGCCCTGGACTCAGGTCATAAACATGGTGGACTTTAGAATGAATTGGCAGACTCACCTCTCCCACTGAATTGGACAGAGCCTGGACTATCTTCTCATGGGCTGTGGCCACCACACTCTGCCCATTGATCTCGATGATGCGGTGACCAACGCGAACACCACCTCGCTCTGCAATACCCCCTCTCATGAGACTGCAGATCTAAAAGGACAGGTGAGGTCAGCATGTACATTCCTACCATTCCTTGAAGCTGCTCCGCCACAGTCCAAAGATGGGGGAAGAGCAATTACTCCTGGAGAGGAACCCAGCACTCCACTCCATCACCTATTACTATACACGTTATTAAGCAATGATTTAAGTCATTCCCCTCCAAAATAACTTAAGGGAATTTTATGCTGAAAGCATATGGCTTTCTGAAGATCCCGAACATGTTGATTCAGGGTAGCCCAGCCAGAGTTAAGATGTGCCCTAGAAAGTGATATTTTGATTAAATTCCTTGTGGCCACTAACTCTTTATTTTTGGAGATTCGAAAAAGACAAAGAGGGGAAAGGGCAGGGCAGTGACAGGAGGTTATACCTTGTGGGGGTGAAGCTGGTGGGCATACTCAGACGAAGGAATGCAAGCCATCGGAATCTTGGGGCAGAGAATGGAAGCAGGAGGTGCTGGGGGAGCTTGCCTGCATGTACACAGTGCTACTGGCCTTCCAAACTGAGGCCTACACTACAGAAACTTCTGCATGCTCTGACTCCCAGTGTACATTCTTGGGGAGGAAGACAGGGGTCTCCAAACTGGAGACTTCTTGACTCCTTAGGGGATATTGTAGGAAGAGAGAAGTGGAATCCATTTGGAAACATTAGTTGTGTCATTAGGGGCCTTTCTGCAAACACATACATTGCAGTTGGGGTACAATGAGGCTGAAAATGGAAAAGGCACTTATGCAAAACCACTCTGAGGTAAGCAAGCTTCTCCAGGAGACTTGGAGGACTGCAGCTTCGTGGAGCACAGCAGGAAATAGGCGCCATGTTCCCTGTGGGTTCAGTAGGAGAGACTGGCTGGCTGACTGGGGCCCAAGCCAGAACTAGGGGCCATATAATGCCAGATAATGCTTGGTGACTGGAATCCTGGGCCCCAGATATGAACAAATCAGTCCTACCTTGGCCACAGGTGTCCCCAAACCCACCCATGCCTACCACTGCCACCCTAACACAGCCTAAGTAGGGCCTTGAGGAAGTTTGGCACATTTCTTAGACAGGGAGGCTGAGAACAGAGGGTAGATAGGACTCAGTGGCAGGCAGGGCTTGGTGATGGAGGTTCTCCTCATCCATGCTGGTGTCCCATAGAAACCGTCAAGTTTCAAAGACACACCTGGCTGGGTCTTCATTGTCACCACTAACTCAGACCCTTGCCAGGGTCAGATACCCACTTCAGGACCTCCTCCTGCATACTGGTGGCCCTGGAGCCTAACAATTTTGTTCTCAAAATTACATGTTATTTCCAGGCGCTTCAGAACTGGGCCTCTGAACTCAGTACCTCCAAACTCCCACTACCCACCTTATAGTTCTCAGCATGATGGCTTCCCATCCCAAAGGTCCCCTCTGTGGTGAGGCTGGTGCAGACTCTTTGGCACCACATCAGAAGGGGGCTGGAAGACAGCCCACTGCTGCCACCTTGCCCTCTACCCTGGCATCTGAGGAGAGGGATCACAGTCCCACCTGGCTTACCATAGGGCCACCTTCCTTTCCCATCCATCTTAATTCAGCCCCTACAGACCCAAGTCAGAGCTTCTCCTACTTCCTACCACTGCCCCTTTTGCCAGCCCCCTTGGGCATAGAAAGCCTTTCAGGTGATGTGACCTGAGCAGACAGGGACCTGGACCCCAGACCCTGTGACTCTACCCAGGCTGTCACCATCCATAGCTTACAGATAACAGTGAGACAAGTTCTTTCATTGGTTGTCTTTCAAGCCATTTTAGTGTCTTTCCCCAGTGCTGTTGGCTAGCACCTGCATCTCCCCCTCTCTCTTACAAGGTCTCTCCTGCCTACCTTTAACACTGGTTTAAACAATTGGGTTTAATGGGCCCCCTCTGTACTCATTTAGTGGCAGCAGCTCTATCCATTGGGACATTTGCAGGAGGAAAACCAAGGATCCAGAGCTCTTGCCTGCCAAACACAGGTCAGAGAAGCTCAAACTGAGCTGAAGGATTTAGGCTTGGGGCTCAGGTATAGATGCTTGGCCAGGCCAGCACTCACTGGAGCCCAGCAGCCTTCCTGTCTCCTTAGTCTCCTTCCTGTCTCAGAACCAGACACAGAGCAGGTATTCCACACATGTCTACTGAATGGATGGGTGAATGAAGTGAACGAATGAGCCAATGGAAGTAGAGATGTGTTTGTTGAACACAATGAGTGTGATGGCAGCATTTGACTGTGTGTCCAAGCTACAATAGCTGACGTCCTGCTACCCTCCCTGCAACAAGCACTTGACGAGAACAGCCCTCACTGGAACTGGTCAGGGTTTGAGGGATGGCTCCCAGGGCTACACCCTGACCCTCCCTGTCTACCTTGGCCAGTATTCTCCATCCAGCTCTGTGAAACCTGGATGCTGTCCTGGCCAGCCCCGACTGGCCCTCCTCAGACAGAGTGGCACCCCGGCCTGCAAAACCCAGTCCCTACATGTAAAAGAGGTAACCCAGGTAGGGAGAAGGTGAACTCACAATTCCGTTCTGCACACTGAAGCCCAGCTGGTACTTGAGGTCTGGACGCTTGATGAGGACCGTAGTGACCGGGGGACAGCTGACAATGTTGAGCTTCACTTGTGTCTGGTTCTTCAGGCCCTACAAAGCATGGGGACAAGTCACTGGCTGGGCTCTAGCATCCTCTGGGAACATGCAAAGGGGAGTCAAGGAGCTGTGCACTAGGCTCACCCACAGCCGGCATGTGAGGGGCCTTCAGTAGGCTGCATGCAGGAGAACCTTCTCTTTGGAAGGACTGTGAAGACACTGTTGTCTAAACAAAGTATCTTCCACTGATGGATTCCCAAGAGGTACATGCTAGCTCAGGGGCTGCATCAGGGCAGGCTAGCCTGGTGCCAAGAGGGGCTACAAGTCTGTCAGCAGTGCCCCAAGCCAAAGGTAGGGGGAAGGGCCTGGCCTTACATGGTCACAGTTTCAGCTTCCCAGATATGGACATGCATACAGAGCCCCCAGTAGATGCAGCCCTGCAAAAGCCATTGGAAAGAAGCATCCCTGGGCTGGGTCCCAAAGCTCTTTCATGAACATCGTGGCTTTGGAAAAATCCATCAGGCTGAAATGCTTATTCTAGTTCCACGACAACTGGGGGCTGGCCAAGGACAGGTCATAGGTACTGCCACCAACAGTCAGTACCTACTGTCCGCTCCTCCTGAGGTGGGCAGGTATGAAGTCCTAACCTCTTATGTCCCCTCTGCTTCCAACATCCCCAAGAAAGCCAGCCTCCTAGCTCCCTGTCCATGTAAGACAACTCACTCTCCAGGCTGCCATGACTAAGGAGGCATCCAGAAGTGTTCCCTGCAGGGCTAACCTGGAAACATCCCAGGCACAGCAGGCTGAGTCATCATCCTACATATACAGCTCCTCAGCTCTCACCTGGAGTGAGATGACACCTCCCACTCTCCATCCCAGGGCTTGAGTCCTCTCTAATTTCAGTTGCGTGATACAATCTTGGGATCAGTTGACTGTCGTGGACCTGTCACCTAGGCTTCAATGTCCTCACGGGTCAAGTGAGGCAGGATTGGGAAGAACACCAGTAGAGGATCCCGGAGTACCCACCTTGATGATGCCCTGGCAGGTGGCAAGGGGCAGCCCCACCAGGCTGGTGCCATTGATGGACATGATCTGGTCTCCGATGCTCAGCTTCCCTGAGCGTGCCGCAGGGCCTCCATTCATCATGTTGGCTAGGATTACGGTGGGCAGAATGGAGCCCCAACCTGACTCCACAACCACCACGCCTAGAATCTCACCCTTGTGCTTTTCCAGCTGCAGCTGCACGAGAAGGGACAGTGTGGGAGAGACCACATGGGGCAAAGCACTTGTGGAAGGATTCGACTGGCCTTGGCCCCATGGGATCTGCCCTGACATGGGGCAAAGGTCATTTATTCTCAGCTACGAAAGGTTGGATCTGAAAGGACTGCCTTCTTTCACCTGGACTCACCCTGCTCAGACTTCCAAGGCTCTCTGGTCCCAGGAGCATTCTGGAAATCCAGAAGCACAGAATCCCTCTCCTGCCATGCTGTAAGCAAGGCTCCTGGGCCCTGACTCCAGTTTCCTCAATGCCAAACCCTCTGAAGCCAGAGGAACATCCTCTAGTGTCCATCATGTCCCGGTCTTTGCTCTTATCTTGAAAGTTTTATTTCTCTATTGCTTCAAGGATGGCTCTCTCAGAAAACCATCTGCTGTATGCATTCAAGAAGTCAGGATCAGCCATGTGATCAACAAGAATCTAAAATGATTCATTCACTCACTCCTTTCAACAAATATCCAGAATCATTCATTCACTCATTTCCATGAGAGCAGATTTATTCATTCCAAAGACCCTCAAGGGTCTAGAATCTACTAAAGCCTCTGCTACCCGCAACTTCAACACCACCCTGTTAGCACACTCAAGCTCCCAATTTTACAGATACCTCTCACAAGCTTTTTCCAGAAATATTTGTTAATGCTAAACCTAGTCAGTGATAACAGAGCATTAAAAGACACATCTGTAAGGTCATTAAGACTGACTGGAATCTGCTTCTCTATTGCAAGCACCTCATTTCACACCCACGTGCTCAGCTCTAAGGCAGAAGCAGGACATATTCTGAGTGGCCCTTGTTGGACACCGTGGTAAACATGAGGGCCCAAGTCTTGCTTTAGTCCTGGCTTGGCAAGCTGATGGGGAGACACTGGGGAAGCCCCTCACTGAAGCTGTCTTGCCCAGCTCTGCAGGGACTCAGCTTAGAGGGCAGAGCTTGGCAGAATGAGTTTGGGGGGAGGGGTGCCCAGCAGGTATGTGTGACTCACCTCCTTGCAGTTCTCTGAGTTTGAGAAGTGGATGAGGTCATCATTATACATCTCCTGGGTGTTGATAATGTCACTGTACTCCTTCTGGCTTAGATCTTCAGGATTGATGCCATTGGCCCGCAGGAATTCCTGGTAGGCCACGCTGAAAGCCTGCCCAATGGACTGGGCTATCAGCTGGGCCTGTGGGAAGAGAACAGGCCTGCTAGATACAGACATGGGCACACAGGCTCTATTAGGTACCCAAGTCTTCAAAAGAACCCTTGCTTGGGCTTAAAAGATGCAGAGAGCAAACTCTAGGCCCTGTGCTGGCTAAAGCTGTCTGCTAATAACATCATTCTACCATGGACTGCCATGGTGAGTCTTTCTACTGCTCTGTACCATTGGCATCTGGTCCTGGCTGGGCCGCTGTGTGCTGTTTTATGTCCTAGTCACTGGGACAAAGCATGGCTTCTAGTAGAATCAGGGAAAATGATGAAGTATACCATATTTTACTGCTTTAATTTGGAACCGTGTTTTCTTTTTACTAATTTTATCCTAAAATATATATTAGAGGTCTGTCTAGAGAAATATAATTTCTCTTTATTTATACATAGCTACAGAATCCAGGGCCAAATGGGTGGGGGCCAGTGTGTGTGCCCCATTGCTCTGGTATAGAAGGGTATGCCAGACTGTGGGCCACAAGAGGTGTGGACCTGGGGACTCCGCACATACTCCACTCCACAGAGCAGAACACTTCTTTCTGTGTCAGCAGATGCTTATGCTGTGAAGTCTGAACACTGATAGGCTGAGGCAGGGCCTTCCTGCCTGTGTGCAGACCAGACAGTCTGAGGCAAGCACTAAAGATCCCAGCTCCTGGACCATGGCAAGCGTGCTCCCAGCTGTGCAGCCCTGGGGGAGCTGTGGAACTTTCTGAAACACCTCAGTGCACAATAAGATCAACACCCCCACCAACCTTACACCAGGGTCCGAGCTCAGTTCTTCCCTATAATTCCCCTTCTCCCAGGCAACACTCCCCTATAACCTTGGTTCCTCAATATGATCTGAAAACAAGGGATGTGGCTTAAATCCTTTTCTCCCTCTGCAGAAAAATCGATTTAAGTGCTGCAAATGAATATGCATATATAAAACCAAGATGGGCCAGATCATAGTCTTAGCATGCAGGATCTTGCTTTAAATATGCACCGGGATTCTAGGTTGAACTGCCTGCCCAAATTAGGCCCTGAAGAGTTTAGAGGAAGGATGCCACAAAGTTCTCTCTTGCTGTTCCCACACCAGCGTGTTAGCTCTTGGTGAACTCGGCAGCTCATATACCACTAGGTGGCAGTGCCGGCATGGGTAGGAAAGGAGCTGGTACAGGAGCAGGTGGGGCTGAAGGATAAGCCAGAGAGCAGGGGACCAGGTGGGACCCACAAGGGAGGGCAAGGCCTCAGAGCAGGGTAGAGCTGGTAGGGCCACAGATTAGAGGGGGGCTGCACTAGCCTAACGGATCTCAGTGCTGCTGCCATCAAACCCTTCTGTAGTCTGACCACATCAGATTCCTTCACCACTAGATCTTTAGCCCCACTGTCCAATGCCCTGGGGCTCTTCTGAGACCCACTTCCCCAGCTGCCAGCCTATCCCATGGAAAAGCCTGGGAGACTCAAGTCAGCCACATACCCAGATCACCCACGTTGGCACAATGCAGGGAGCCTTGTGCTTCGTGCTATCCCTGCCCCCACCTCCCAAAATACACTTTCCACTATTGTTCCTGCTGTCTCCTACCTCCCTCTGCTCTCCCCTAATTCCTCTTGTGTCCACACTTTCCCCTTCTCCCTGTGCCCTGGCTTTCCTTCCATCTGAACAGGAGTCAACCCAGAGGACTCACTGGCTGTGACGCCACTCCAATCCTCAGACTGGGACTTGCTCCAGCTCGCAGCCAAGCCTGTGAGTATCTACTGCTGTAAGGCCCCAGGTAGGAACCTAAGTGAGCCAAAGTGCCTGGTGGCATCCTGCAGGTGGGCTGAGGACCCTAAGCAAGGCACAAGGAGGCCATACCCCACACTGCTCTGCCTGGCTCTGTCACCTACACAGCAGCCTCGACCTTTGCCTTAGCCCCAGAACTCTGAGCTCTACCTCACAGAGGGAACCCAGGACTCAGCATCCCACCTAAACAGAGCCACCACCATGTGCTCTCCCTGGGCAGCTGCTTTGGGGTGCTGCACACAACCCTTGTTCCTTCAAGGACTACTTGGGTCCTTCCCACTCTGTGTTCCCAGCCCTGTCTCCCACCAGTGGATGATGGCTAATGGTCACAAGGGCAGCTCCTGACTTCCACCTCCATTCACAGCACCGCCTGTACCTCAGGGGTTTGTCCTGTTCCCCACTCCTTTGAGACCTGAACACAAGATTTGCCACTTGGCCTGCTTCTTCCTTTCACTACCCATCATTTGAGGTCTATTCCACCAGGTCTCTAAGACATCCATTCAGAAATGTGTGTCAAAGTGTCCAAAGATCTCTGTGCAATGATGGAAAGCTAATGAATTAGTAGGTTTGTACAGGAATACTGGCCTCTCCTATAAATCTGCCATCACTCCAAAGCATTTCAAATTGATATCTTAGGGAAAAGATGACAGTTCTCTTACACAGGTTTGAACCATGTTTTCAAATATGGATTCTATATTGTATCTCACAATCAAGAAAATGTATGAACACTCCCCTACTGACCCAGGGATGCTTGTAAGCCCTCCTGTGAGCAAGCATGCCTTAGCCCTTTGGGGAATTGCTGCAGCCACAACAGGGTCACCATTGACAAAATTTTGGGATGCCACCTTCACAGGAGGGCCTGGTCAATGGAGAAGAGGTTAGAGTCTAGCAGCAGCCTTCCCGGGAGGCTCAAGTAAGGTCAGCCTTCAGGACACCAGGGCCCCTATCTCCCAAGCTCGCCGTTTCTTGTTATTACTGTTTCTTTGTTTTTGGTTTTTAGGCAGGTCTGGCTAAGCTACCTAGGCTTGCATATGCAATCATCCTACTTCAGCTTCTGAGTAGTTGGGATTACAGGCTTCTATCACTCTAGGGTCCCTTGGTGAGTCTGCAGTATTTAAGACTTCAAAGTGATTTTTTATTTGTTGTGCAGTAAAATGACACAGCAAAGGCAGAGCTCAGCCTAGGTGCAGATGCATCTCTCTTCTCTCTGTGTAATCTTGACATATAAATATATGCATTCTAACATCAGAACAGTTAGGCAAAGATTAGCTTTATTTTAGGAGTGAGAGGTTTTATAGAATGATTTCCTTGGATACAAAACTCCCCTTATATATTTGACAACTCCTGAAGCACCTGTTTTATGAAGGGAAATAAAACTGTTCACTCTCTTCACACAAGAGTGTATAAAGAATTGCTGAGCCCTCTCACAGTTTTCTTACTAGGGAGACCACGAATTGCGGGACTGTTGGCAGGGGAGGGCCAGACCCCAAGCATTTACTTACATCCTCTGATTCGAACACGTGGCAGATCATCTTGTACTGTTTCTTCCCCTCCTGGGCCCCAGGCGTGGTCTCAATGCAGTCTTGAGAGGCAGACCGTGGCATGCGGCGCCGGGCCATCAGAACAACTATGTTCCCAATGTCTGCGATGTAAGAGATGGTGCGCAAGGCATGGTCCATCATGGTTTCCTGGTGGCAGAAGGAGAGGCCTGCATCAGGGTACACTGAGAGAACCTGCCACTAACCATCACTCTGGTTTAGTTTTGCAACCTTAACCCTATTGACATGTGGGGCTGGATCACTCCTTACTGCAGAGGGCAGGGCTGTCCTGTACACAGGAGGATGGCAGCAGCATCTCTGGCCTCTACCCACTGGATGTTAAAATCAAAAAATATCTCTGGCCATTGCCAAATGTTCCAGAGCTGGGGTGGGGGTTGCTGAAGTGGCCCTGGGTGAGAACCACATCTCTAGTAAACTGTCTTCCAGACTAGTTACTCTTGGACACAATAATCTGCATGATGTGGGGTGTGGCTCTCCATCCTTGGAGGATGAGCCTACATGTGCTGAGGCCCATCCCCATACAACTAGAGGCACCTGCGGCTCTAGAAGAAGGGGCTTTCCCTATAGCACAGATACACTGTCGTGTAGGCTGACCCCATGGCCTCCCAGATATTCCACATCAAGTTCGATGTTCTTCCCACTAGATGAGTTCATCACAAGTTGGGAAATGAGGCAGCAAGCTTGCACATTACTCTTGATGCCTTTTGCCACCTGACAGAAATCTTCTCCGGCATCTTGCCTATGACCCTTTCCTAACAAGGATGCACACAAAGGCTCTGAAAGAACTAATCAGTTGGTGCTTTGTGCCTTTGTTCTCTTTTCACAAAGGGAAATCTGGTGCTTCTATGGCTTTGCCGTCTGGAGCCCTCTTCCTCTGCACAGAATCCATCTCCTGCAGCGGATATTGCACATATTTGTCTAGGAGGTGATCTACTTTCTGGACAAGGTCATAGGAGGAGGGGGGGTCATCATTACAAGGCATAGGGATGGGACACAGGCAAAGCAAAGGTAGAGGCAGCTCTTCAGCATCTCCTGACTCCTAACCACTGTCAAGAGCTCCTGAATCATTCCCCAGCTGTGGCTCCTCATAGACAGAAGCTGCCTCCAACATGGCAGCCTTGCTATCATTGGTCCTGCCTGGCCACTTCAGTCTCTATTCAGTCACCTGTTCCTACTCTTCAGCCCTCTGCCAATGTTTCAGTTTTCCACTCAAACCAGATTCCTGCTGCCACCTCTTTTCCAGTTCCTTCTAAACAGTGACTTGGAGCAAGCTCACTAGCTACCAATGGTCCATCTTCCTGTCCCTGGGTGGTAGCATCCTGGCATAAGCATCATCCAGGGCTGGGGTACAGAGATGAGTTACCACCATAGGCTAAAGGGTGCTCCCAAGAAAGTCCTGCCTGCAAGACCCACCCTCAGCTGACATCTGAGAACTAGATTTCAGGAGCATTGCCACTACCCTAACAGCTGAGTGTGAGTCTTGCTGCCTGAACTGTTTGTACAAACAGTATGGCTGGCATAAGCTGGACACCTCTTTTCTTCCTGGGAGTCCAGTCTTTTTACATAATGGGCAGAGGGACCCTATGTGAACAAACCCCCTGGAAGGACCTTGGGCACTGGGACACCTCCCTGGCAGACACACGTCACATGGTGAGCACACTCATTCTGAGGGAACTCGAAGTCTATGGTAACAAGACTCCAGAAGTGTAGCAGGTCTCTCCTGGACTTCACAGACACCTTTCCCTTCTCTGATTGATACAGTAGGATCTGGAACATCCCAAAGGCTTCTTTGTTGAAGATCTGGCCCCACTGCAGGGCTATTACAAAGTGGTAGAATTTAAGAGGTAGGGCCTAGTGGAATAGGCAGATCACTGGGGGAGGGACTCACTCTTGAGAGGATAATTGGACCCTCAGACCTTCCTTTTCTCTCCCTTCACTTTCAAGCCACTATGCAATAATCAGCCAACTTCCTCTACTGCACACTTTTGCAGACTGCCTCAACACAGGTGTGAAAACAGTGGGACCAACAGGCTGGAGATGGAAACTGCCCAAACTGTGCGCCAAGCAAACCTTCCCTCTTTTGCAGTTGATCTCAGGCATTTTTTTCCAAGTGATGGAAAGTTAACTAAATTACAGAAACATGCTGATGCTGGGAACCAGAGTCTATACTACAAGACGAAGGCGTGTACAGATGTGGAAGGAGAGCTCTATAGTCCCCAATAGAGGAAAAAGTATGAATTCATCGCTTTTAAAAGTATATGCGCCATCTAGCTCCGTGAACTCACAGGGTCCAGGAGCGATGACACACCCCAGAAACAAGGCGCACAAGCCAGCACCCAGGTCCTTGTTTCTATATATCACTGTTCACTAAAGAAAACTATGGGGCCCAGAAAAAAATAGCTGGCTCAAGTCTAAGTAGAGTACAAGGTGAGCTCAGAACATTGTACTGTCTCAGCAAATGAGGAAATGTTCAATCACTGAAGGAAAGGGGCCAAAGTGATACCATAAATGACAACAAAAGTCCCAGAGGTAACAGTGGAAAAGGGGGAGGGGAAGAACAAAAACACAAAGCATGTTTTCATAGAAGAATGCTGATCAACAATAGAAAGTGTGACAACACTATAAAATCAATGTTTTTCACTCTCTATGTTGTAAGTGATGCAGGTAAAACCATGAGTGGATGGTAAAAATGTCAACCTGTTGGGAATCAGGGACCCAGAGGATCCAGTGTGTCACCGCCTGATTCCCTGACAAAGATAAAAAAACAAAGGTGCCTTTTCTCTGGGCATCAGCTCTTCTCACCTGGGCCAAGGTGGGTGGGGCTGTCCTCTCTTTGAGAAGGTCATGCCTGGGGGCCTTTCCCACCCCTGCACCTCACCAGCAGTCCCAGACTCTCACCATCTCACACCAGTATCAGCTCCCCTGTCCTATTTCTTAGATGGCCACTCTATCCCTATTTGTGTGTTTCCCTGTCGTCCCCACCAAAGGTACAGTCAACATAGTGATTTATGCCAGGGAAGGAAGCTAGACTGACAGTATGTGGAAACCACGGCCCTTGATATTTCCACTCTCCAGCTGGACTGGGGAACGTGGGGTTCAGGAGGTCCTTTGATAGCCCTAACTGGTGGAGCTCACACTCCCTCAGCCCTCAGCTTTGCCCTGCATTTCATGTCTCCATCAATTTAGCAGTAGCTTCCTCGTTCTCAGTGGCTTCTGTCCTTCTAGCCTGACACTCGTCAGGCCACAGCAGCTCATTCCAATTTCCACAGCCATAACCCACTCAAGACCGAGGTTGCATAGTCGCTGCCCTGGGGAAAGTACTCTGCAATGAGACTGCTCTCCTGAGGCCCTGGTCCTAGCGGTTGGCTTATATGATTCTGGAAAACGTGTCTTTCAAGAGCTTACCTGTGTGTCAGCATTTAAAACTTTGATCCTCTGGGTGGAGATGAAAAGGTCTACTTCCGTCAGCGTTTGAGCATCACCCTCAGAATTCTAAGACAGAACAGCAGACGCTGTTACAACTCAAATGTCCACTGCAGTGAAAGCCTGACATTTTACTATAGTTTTCCTGAGGCAACATGGAAAGAAACACAGGTCCAAAATGGGGTCGCCATTGTAAGCCTGAGGAAGCCACTCCTCCGTGTGAGTTCCTAAGACACAGAGAGCAGGGAGGCAAGGCAGCTTCCTGCAGCTGATGCCTGGGGTCTCAGTGCCTCTCCCCAGCAGCAAGTAGACCCCCCCCGCCTGCCCGGCTAACCCTTGCTGGATTCAGTGATGGAAGATTGTCATCAGTCACATTCTTGGTGTTGGAGATTCCAAGTCTCCCCAAGATATGAGGAAGATGTTCTCAAGGAAGTTTGATTTAAACAGCCTTCTCTTTTTAAAAAATGATCACAATTACATGGACCCCTTTGGCCAGGCCTTCAAAAAACCACAAGAAGAGACCCAGAACAAGACCTTCCTGACAGTGGCACGTAGGCATGGGGACAAGCTGTCACACCTGGTTTGTTGCTTCCACTGGAAGCTCAGCCTGTTGGCGATATTTCCATGGAAGCTTAGTAAGTTACTCAAGATCTGCCCCAAAGCAGGACATCTTTTAATTGGTTTTCACACGTATGAGGACCCTAATTACTGTGAGTGGCACTGAGAAAGAACAGACTCCTCTGCTTTGCTCACTGGTGTGAATAATTCAGTGTGGTCACTCAGGGCCCATGGTGATGTCTTCTACCTCAACACAGCAGAAACTGTGATTTAATTACTCACTAGAAAAACTTGAAATCAAAATTCTCCCTGCTGACAATTCCTCAAAAATTCTGAGTCTCAGAGAGGTCCTGTATTTTAACAGGTTTGTTTCTTCACTGCTGTGACAAAACACTCTGACCACTACCAACTTGGGGAGGAAAGGGTTTATTCAGCTTACATCTCCCAGGTCGTAGTTCATCAGGAGCCCAAGGTAGGAACTCAGGGCAGGAACTTGGAGGCAGGACCTGGAGCACAGGCCATGGAGGAACGCTGTTTACTGGCTTGCTCCCCTGGCCCCTGCTCAGCCTGCTTTCTTATGCAACACAGGGCCACCTGCCCAGGGTGGCACCACCCACAGTGGGCTGGGCCCTCCCACATCACTCATCAAGAAGATGCCCC
>NW_008353482.1:3367792-3387266 GCF_000622305.1 Nannospalax galili | reverse complement strand
GCCTGCTTTCTTATGCAACACAGGCCCACCTGCCCAGGGGTGGCACCACCCACAGTGGGCTGGCCCCTCCCACATCACTCATCAAGAAGATGCCCCTCAGACATGGCCACAGGCCAGTCCAATAGAGGCAATTCCCCAATTGAGGCTCCCTCAACCCAGGTGTGTCAAGTTGACACTAAAGCTATCCAGCACACTCAGTTTTCAAGGGTAAAGATCTTTGGGGCTGTTGGTCTACCACAAGATGATACTGTTTTGAACTATATAGAAAAAGGATAGATTCCTAAACAATCAAGCTGAAAAAGTCTCCAGGACAGTGAAGCAGTGAAGGATGTTTTTCTGTTTGTTTTTTTTTAAGTGGGTTATATTCAGCACCAATGGACTCATTTCCTAATTCAAAAAAAAAGAAGTAATTGTCTAGGTTAGCATACAAAATGATGGGTTTCATCATGGTATCTTCACACAAATGTGTAGCTACATTTTTAAAAGTTATATTCTGGGATTATAGCCCCAAACCCTCTTGCTTAAAGAAAACTTGCAGGTTAGTCTTGGTGTTAGGGAGTACAGTGAATAAACTTGAATCCTGTAATAAACAGACTCAGGTGGACTAGACTTGAACAGTGGGTAAATGGATGGAGCTGAAACTGGACAAGGGGGAGGGGGCAGGTTGTCTATCACCTACCCTGGCAGAAGATGGAATAGCTCAGATCCTACAGAGAGACACCAGAGAACAGGGCATGCTGAGACTCAGCCAGCGCTGTTTGCCTTACTACTTTGGCCAGCCCAGAAATGGGGACCTGGGTAATGACTCCAAGCACCTCACTGCCCTCAAATAAAGAACACTCCTTAATCAAAGGTGGCTTGGCCTGGATGCTAAGGCCTTTATGATGTGGGCTGGCCTATACCCAGCCTCACCAAAATCTGCAACTATAGGATTTCTGCACCTGAAGACCCAGGAACAAACTGCAACCCATAAAAACCCCAGTGTTCCTGCTGTCCTCAAGCCTGGGCAGCCCATGGGTAGACTGGCAGCTGCAGGGAAGGAGCCAGTTTTTTTGGGGGGGGGTGAAGCACACCCTAACTTCAGATCTGTAACTGGGACCCACTTTGCTTTGCCTGGAAGCTTTTAGCATCGGGCCTGCATGAGCAGAGGAAGAGTGAGTTTCCCCAGACAGGGGATCCAATGCAGGGAAAGGGAGCCCAGCAGGTAGGGTCCCCTACCTGGTCCCCTCAGCACCAGAAAGCATCACTTTGAGGACAGGGGAATTAGATCTCTTGCTGTTGAA
The DNA here is from genome assembly GCF_000622305.1 of Nannospalax galili. Classification (NCBI taxonomy): domain Eukaryota; kingdom Metazoa; phylum Chordata; class Mammalia; order Rodentia; family Spalacidae; genus Nannospalax; species Nannospalax galili. The sequence goes on along the minus strand of NW_008353482.1, from coordinate 3,385,983 downwards.
GCAGAAGGAAAGAGAAGAAAGGGGTAACAAACCAGTGCTGCCTCCATTGATTTGTCCAAGGACTTCTGACATCAAGCATGCTGATGTTTTATATGAGGACTTAGAAAATGTCCAGCATCTACCAAATAACTAGGTCAATAAATTAAGGACTAAAGGTCAACCCAATCTTTAAAAGTCTGCTCAAACTCAAAAGGCTACTTAATTTTAATTTTTCTTTTCTTTTCATGTGTATGTGCCAAATACTTCCTGCTCACTAGGCAAGTCTCTGCCATTGAGCTATACCCAGTAGAGAAGGCAGCTCCCAGACAAACTACATATTACCCTGGTTTAGTGGGTGAAGCCTAATGGGCTCAGATAGCAGAACAATATAATTAACACTATGCAGGAAGCTGAGTGCTAGACACACAACACTGTCATAGCAAATGCCACATTTAGAAATGTTTACCCAGGGGGCTGGAGAGATGGCTTAACAGTTAAAAGCACTGGCTGTTCTTGTAGAGGACCCAGGTTCAAATCCCAGCACCTAAATGGTAGTTAACAACCATACATAACTCCAGTTCCAGGGGATCTGACACCCTCTTCTGACCTTTACAGGGCATTGCATAACACGGGTGCACTTACATACATGCAGGTAATACACTCATACACATAAAATTTAAAAAATAATAAAAATTTTAAAATTAAGAAATGTTCATCTAACACAGGGATCCCCTCACATTAGCCATGCACCAGGACATATGAGACAGTAAAAAGAAAAATAACTAAAAATGCAACAATTAAATTCTTCTGCAAGTAGGCAGTCAAAAGTATGTGGGTTCATTCCAAAGTCTATCACTCTCCTAGAAAGGGAGGAGAAAACCAAGGCTGTGCAGTACTGTTTGGATTCCCACTGGAAGCCCTTCATGCACAGGGCAAGTCACACATTCACACACACACACACACAGACACATACGGACACACAGACACACGGGGACACACACACACACTCTTCCAGGCCCACAAAGGTCCTACACACCGCTTTTTTCTTGATCTTAGCAGCCTTTTGCATCCTCTGCGCAGCATGGAAGAGAAGAGAGAAGCAGGTGGGCACAAAAGGAAGGAAGGTGCGGCAAGGTTATTTCAGTCTTCTGCTTAATACCCAGGAATCCAACTCGGCACCCAGCAGAAGTCCCCTGCAGGGACGGGGCAGTCACAGCTGGGTTGAGCACACATCCTCTAGAGAAACCATGCATGTGTACTTCAAGTGTTAGAAATGACTGTCAATAGCCCTGTGTACAGAGGGCATACTCAAGGATAGGAGAAATGCATTCAGGACCAGGGAACAAGCCGAGACGTGTCAGGCGCCGGGATCCAAAGCCCTTGTTAAGAGGTACGACCAAGCTCAGCACTGCTCTTCTCTCCTTTTACTTCTTCTGACCAACACAGATTGTCTCATGGTACCCTCTGCTTCCATCCAAGGAGGTTAGTGTGCAGTGAGGAGAATGGAGGAGGCTGCCAGCCTTGCTCAGTTCCATGGGCTGGTAGCATATGTAGATATCACCTTGGCCAGTGTGGAGCAACCATCAGAACTGCCACATCCCCTCCACCTGATACCCCTTAGCTTTGCTGGTATAGCATCATGTTTCTCTTGTCCAGCCTCACCCACCATGAAAATCATATAACCAAGCCTGCCTACAGAGCTACAAGTAGGACAGTTTTTCTTGAGGCCATGCATTTGAGTAACACTTGATATATACCTCCCCATTTCTAGAAGCACTTTGGTGCTAAAAATACACACACATTTGTTAAGGCTCCAAACAAATACATTTGAAGGCTACAATGCTTGAGAACCATCAGTTATTTTTGAAAACTTGTATTTCCCAGAGACTGAGTAGACCATTTTCACCAATGAGCCAGTGGCCTCTGTGCTGAGCTGAGCACAGGCCAGCCATGGTGCAAGTCTCCTTTGGAATCCCTGGATTCTAGGTCATGCCTGCTTTCTGGACTGAACAGAATCCCTGTGCCTTACTGTGCTCACCTACTTCAGGCTCCCCAGAGGAGCCCACCCAAGTGGGAAGTCCTCAGGGCCCTGAAGCATCCCTACCTTGACCCTGCTGACGGCCTCCTGCGCCTGCATCATTCTGATGTTTTTGGATGGGTTGCGCTCAGAAAGCAGCTGGGTGGAGCCCAGGTAGTTGGCAGCGAAGATGATCCCATCAATAAGGTCTTCTGGCTCACAGGGCCCTGGAACTGAAGAGGTGTGGAGTGAGTGGCTTCCTAGAGGAGAACCACCAGGAACAAAGGGTTTGCACACCCAGTCCAGCACAAGGAACATGGCAACCAGAATGATAAAGGAGGAGGGCTGAGCTCTCTCAGATCTGCAGCTCCGGGGAGACCTGTGCATGTCACAGAACTCCACATGAATGGTATGATGAGAGTCACTCAGGGACCCCAAGCCATTGTCTCTCAAAGTAGCTCCACCTCCAGGGTACTACGCATACCTAGAATAGCTTTCCAAACAGTACAGCACTTTCCACCTTCCACAAAGGTGTATGCAAGTATGTGCTGACCTTTCGTTGGCCTTTCCCTCCTCCTTGATCCAGTGGGGCTTCTCTGACCTGCAGCTTCTCACCCCACCCAACCCGGACCCATGCTGGGCAACATGGTCCTCATTCCATCTGGTGCCTCTAGACCATGACAGCCCACCAGAAGCTCCACCATGATGGAAAGTTCCATCTCCTCTGTTCAAAGCATGCACCATGGACACATGTGCTTTGAACACTTCTGCTGAAGACTGAATCTGTTCCTGAAGCTGTGCAGCTGTTGCTCTGTATCAAGCGTTCTTAACCCAGCCTTGGATAATGTACTGAAATCATGCCCTGTGTAATTAGACCTATGCTGTGTGCATCTGTACTGAGTATGTACAGACATTTCCCTTTGTGGATATTCCCTAAACAACACTAAGTAAAAGTTGCTTACATGGCATTTTAGGCTACCTAGGAACAGTCTAGAACATGCAGGAGGATGTGTGCCAGTTCTATACAGACTACATTTTATACAAAGGATGTAAGCATCTGTGTATTTTAAGTTTCCAGAAGGGTCTTGAAACCAGTCCTCCATGCATACAATGACTGTAATTTTAATAAAATAAAATATAAAAAGTCACAAGTTAGTGGCTTGTGGCTCCTATACAGGGCAGTGTAGTTCTAGCAAGGGACTGGCCAACATGCTCTGTAAAGGGGCAGATCGTGACTATTGGTCAGGGTTTTCAACCCTGTTTCAGGGACCAACTTCTGCACTTGAGGGGCAAAAGCCACATGGGCAGTATGGAAATGAGGGGTAGGGTGTGTCCTACTGAACTTTCATATACAACAGCTGATGGACAACCAGGAGGATGGCCGTGGGGCTGCAGTCATCTGACAGACAACCTGGTGTAGGCCATGCATGTTTCCTCTTAGGCTCAAGAAACTGCTCCTGACGCTGCTCAGGACCTCCCTGACCCTTACAGATGAACCCTCCAATGACTTCCAGTCTGCTGGCAATGCCCTTACACCAGTGTGAAACCACTGAGCACCCCTACCACTGTGCATCCTCAGGGAAGAAGCATGCCTCACTTCAGAGCCCAAGGCAGATGGAAGGTGGTGTAGACACACCAGAGGCAGGGAGGTAGTCCTTTCTCAAGCCTTGTGTTCAGAGATGGTGATGTATCCAGTGACCACTCAGGCCTCTCAGCTGGCCCCACCAGGATGAACCATGAGGCCGACATAGCTCCATCTAGACAGTCTGTTGCTGGAGTCATGCTATGGGGCCATCACGAGGGCTCTGTAGCCTGCAGCTGTGTAAGAGCATGCTTGCCGAGTTCAAACAGGCAACCTAACAACAGCACACAGACCCCTGGCAAATGATCAGATCACAGGTTTCTCCTCCCATTGTCACTGTCACCTTCTGTCAGTGTAAGCTGCCATCTCCTGTTTCTGGGGTGGTGCCTGGTCACTACATTCCTCCCAGGCCCCCTACTCTGGCCCTTAGTGCTGTCTCTGGTAGGAAAGACCAACCTGGCTGAGGCTCCCTGGCAGATGTGAACCCAACAGGGACTCTCACAGAGGCCCTCCCACCTAGAACTCCATCCCAGGTCATCAGGCTCTTGTCTCCCAGTGCTTGCCACCAGTGCTCCCACCAACATGAGCACACAGGCACATGATGCATACACACACACACACACACACACACACACAATGGGGGCAGCCACTCATGGGGAGCTGTGCTGTGGCTCTGGCTCTCACACTCTGGCTCCATGATCCTGTAGAGAGTAGCAAGGATGTGAGCATGCAATGTGGAGTCTTGGCTCCTAGCGGAAAGTAACGACTTCCGTGGCAGGCACCTTAAATTATTAAAGCAATAAAATGTCCATGATTACCATAAGCCCAAACAGAGGGGAGAGGAAGATGGCCTGTAAGCCTGAGGACACTGCTGGTGCCAGAGGGAGGCAAGTCTGGGGGCCAGGAGCCGAGCAGAAGGTAACTCTACTCTATGAGCTGGCCACTTGAGGGAAGGAGGGAGCACTCCACTGGAGTCACAACACTCAGAGAAACTCCTGAGGTGAGAGCCACCCAAAAGGACTCATTTATGAACTCACACAGCTGTAGTGACCTGTAAAAACCTGCACAATACTGGGTCTGTCAATATTCCATCATGGAAGGAGGAGGGGCTTATGAGGTCCCACCCGCGAGGAGCAATTGTCTGTTAATGATTGCTGGGGAGGGGGAGTCATTTTCTTCAGTGGTATAACCACTGATAAATTGCCCATGTTCCAGTAAATAACCCCCTACTCATGCTCATGCAAGCAGTCCAAATTAAACTCAGTGAATCTCACACACAGAGATAGATAGATAGAGATAGAGATAGAGATAGAGATGAGAGAGAGCGAGAGAGATGAGAGAGAGAGCGAGAGAGAGCGAGCGAGCGAGAGAGAGAGAGAGAGAGAGAGAGAGAGAAGAAAATAGGATGAGAACTTGGGGAAAAAGAAGGGTTTCAGTAGGAGAGGGAGGAGGAGGAGGAGGTAAAGTAATGGAGGGGAGGATGACCAAAATTCATTATACACATGCATAAAATTGTCAAACAAGAAAGAAGTAAAAAGGAAGGAATCAAGGCTCAGCTCCCAAGCCTGCCACTCCTCAGGCCTGACACTTGCTCCAGGTGTACATCTGAGACTTAAGAATTGAGGCCTAGCCTTGCTTAGTATCAGGGCAGGCCTGGAGAAGTTATCAAGCCCTAGTATTATGATGGGCGTGCTCAGATTGACAGGCACCAGGGGACCTTCCCCAGGCAGGCACAGAGGGATGGAGCTTCCTCCCAAGTCAAGAATCTCCCAGGCCAAGCCTTCTAAGAGTCACAGGCCCACATTAGCTTCTTCAGGGCCTCCCATCACATCCTGACCCCCAAGGACAAGAAGGTCCCAAATCTCTCCATGTCTAATCAGGCTCTTTTATTTTTCCTATTAAAAGCATCACCCCTTGGTTTGGAGCTGTCCATTGGCAGCTGTAGTCTGCATGCAGGTGTCACCCTGACCCCTGGGACTTTGGACTGAAGGACCACTGTTTTGACTACCTTGGGCCACCTCATTCTTAGGCCTTGTTCTCTCCAGTGAACACAGTTCAGAGGTGTCTACCACTGGCCAAGGATCACCTTAGAGTGAGACCTGCAACCCCCAGGGGGGGCCCAATTCAATAACAACTACTGACCAGGAGATGGCGCTATTTGTCTTGTGGGTGATGCAGGTCTCCCATTTACCCTGGGTGAGACTGGCATCATACCTCCAGTCAGCACCTGGGTCTTCACTAGGTGAGTGTTGCCCTGTCTTAGAGGGGAGGGGGCTACATAGTACCCTGAGGATCCCAGTCCTTGGGGAGGAATGGGGACAGATTTTTGTCTTCGGGTTTCAACTCCACATTGGACGCTGCTGCCTTCTGACTCTTCTGTCAGTTTTCCAAGTGACCTTGGCCAGCTCTCTGGACTTTGCTGAGGCTCATGTGCCCATTTTAATACATGGGCACAAGAAGATGGATGACAGGACTGGCTGCTCCATGGGCCCCAGAAATCTGAGGCCAATCAAGGGCACAGTCCCCAGATGTCTACTTCTGTCCCCTGTCCTTTCATTCCTGCCTTGCCCTTTCCTCCAACCTGAAGCAATGCATGTGCAGTCCTTGGGGCATCCAGTCATCTCTCAGGGAAGGAAACCAATGAAGAGAAGACTGGTCAGGGGGCTGGGGGAGTATTCTGGACGCACATTCACAGCTCTCACCCCCAACTATGGAATGGAAAGTCAAGATCAAACAGCTTCCCTGGCCTTTGGAAGAGCTGGCCCCTCTTCTCTGATGGGAATTGTTTCTCTTTCACAAACCTTTCACTGAAACCAGCAGAGGGAGACAGATGACGACAGAACAATGGCAAATGCCTAAAGGACAGGCGCGTGTGCATCCCCAGAGGGCAATCTGTCCCCTTCCTGATGTACCTCTGACTCATAGCATATATCTCTGGTGTCTGCAGTTTGGAGAGGGGTAAGACACTCTTCATCCTTTCCTGCCTGAAGCACCGCTTAGGGACTCCTGCTGTCCCTTCCTGTGAGAGTCCTCATATTCTAAGTGTGGGGCTGGGGCTGCACTTGGACTTGGGCCTTCTCACCTGCTCTATAATGCAGAAGTGCTGGAGTCTCATAGAACTGTGCCTGGGAGCCCCTATTTCTGCCACCTGGGGAAGATGTTCCTGCATGTGAGAACTGGCCAGAGGCTGCCAATACACCAGCCTGGCTTCAGGCATTCTCTTTAGCTCCCAGACTGCTGACTCTCCCTGGTCTGAGAGGGTGTGGTTGTGAGGTTGCAGTGCCGCATCAAATGGAGCCTATCTGTACAAGGCCCACAGCACTCTGCACAGATGAGAGGCCCCCAGTGCAGATGCCATGTCTGACTCACCAGACTATGTGACAGCAGAGTCCCAGACACCAGTTCTTAACAATCCCTAAAACAGACTCCATCATCCCAATTTTAAGAGAAAGACCGTTCAAGTTAGGTCAAATGATCTCTCTCAAATCATTGTCCTGCCCTGTGAGGACCTGTGCTGTGACAAAACAAGGCTCACCAGCCAGAGGGCGAGGCTGACCAGTCCCACAGTCTATAAATTCATCTTGCTTAGCACCAGGAAGGGAGGATAGGCTCCAAAGGAAAACCAGCAGGCCCAGACTCTTGAGGAACCTGGACGTGGCTGCTTTTGACCTAAAGTCTATGGCATTAGCAGTATTATCAGTGAGTCAAAGAAGACAGCTTTCCAGAGGCAAGAACAGGTAGAAAGGCCCTGGGGTGGCAGAGAGAGCAGCAACTTAGGGGTACTAGAATTTGTCCACATTACCTGGTGCAAGGAATGGCCTAGAAGCTGGAATAAGTCAAAGTGCAGAGCAAGGCTGGCTAGATGTGAGGACTTTGGAGCCACTCCAAAGACTGTCACTCCAGTCCATCAATTAGGGAAGTGGCCCGATCACTCCACTTTCTGCAGAGACGAAGAATGAAAAGCACACAAATGGCCATTACAATGGTCCAAGCAAGCAAGCAATGATGCTGGTGTAGACCAAGAGGGTAATGCAGACAGAGGTTCAACCAAAAGTTGGACTGAGTATGAGGTGGTGATGAGGGTTGGAAAGCTGGACCATGGATAGCTGGATGGCGTTGTTATTCACTGTAATGGGCGCCTGACAAAGAACTGACCTCAGAGTGAGGATTCTGAACAAACCAGGCATTTTCCAAGTGCAGCTCAGTAGCAAGTTCAAGTTAGACAACAGGGTAAGAATAAACTGTGAGAGATGCCAACTGAAACTGCAGGTGTGTGTGTGTGTGTGTGTGTGTGTGTGTGTGTGTCATTGTGAGGAGGCCACGAGTGGAGGTGGCAGGAGAAAGGCCCAGCATCCAGCCCTGTCAGGCACCATGATGAGAAAGGGCTGGAGAAGGGAGATGTGTCCAACAGGACCCATGCTGGCAAGAGGCCATTTACAAGGGACTCCCATGTACTGGGCATGACAACAAGACAGCCAGTGGTGACCTTGGAATAGTTTCAGGGAGAGTGGGTGGGGGTCTGACTGTGGGGTGAGGAGTTTGGGCAGGTGTAGAATGTGAGCCAGTTCCCAGTTTTCGCTCCAACGAGAAGAGGCAGAGTACAGAGATGCAAGACAGAGATGGATTTAAAACCAGTGTGAAGGAGAGAGGAAGAAGAGGTGTTAGATCTGTGTCTCCACAGCCTCAGAGGGAGGGGCCACAGCTCTGATGGGTCAGCATGTGGGGACTCTAAGACCACATGTCAGGGCAACCACCAGGGCAGTGAAGATCTAGGACCTGGGAAGGGGCTCCCAAATGGGAAAGGAGTGAGAAGGGATGGAGATGGATCATGTAACTTGCTCTCACAGGCCTTCTGTGCAGAGCCAAGGAGCAGTCTCAAGTCTCAGGAAGGCTCTAGAACCTATAGTACCTCCCTCTCCACACCAGTCTATCCCAGAACAAGACCCTCTAGGCCTCTGAGAAGCCCCTGTGCAAAGTTATCCTGTGCCACTGATAGAAGGTGCCACCTGTAAATTCAGGCTGGTACAGGCAGGGCTACTATAGAATGGGAAGAATTGCAGTGGCACCATGTGGTGCTTCAGAACACAGTCAGTGACAGAGGTCAGTAGCTGCCAGTAGGAGGAAAAGCTTTGACAGAATGAGGGAAAGAAGGTCAAAGGCAAGTTCAATTCAGTCCCTAGTTCTGTCCATAACATCCTAAGCATAATAAGCTTTTGTCTAGGAGAATGACTTCCCAGAAAAAGGATAAATCAAAACCCTGGCCAAAATAGAAAAAGGTGCATGTCTGTTTGTAATGGGAAAAAAAAAAAACCTGGAAAGTACCCAATCGCTGCTGAATAGGAGCCATCCATCCAACAGTGGATCTCTGTGGAACAGCTCAGAAGACTGCTAAGCACCACGCAGAACCTAGATATAACAGGCAGGATTGGTGTTCAGTTTTAAACAAATGCATGAGAAGAAAGGGGATCTAAATTCATTACTACTTATCTAAAAGGGGGAAGATAAGCTCACAGTAAAGATATATGAAATGTTTAAACTTTGGACAATGTAGTATGCAATGAAACATCATAAAATTCCACATAAAATTCTATACAAAAAAAATAGCATTTTTGTCTCATGCATCCAATTAAAGGCTTATACAAAGATTAGGATATTTTGAAAATATGAACTAAAAACTATGGCAAATGTTTAAAATGGTTATTTATACAGAGAACTATAGAGGGAGGAGTGAGGCAATTGGACACCTCTCCATACACCTTGTGTTATATGTCTAACTTTAGACCCATGCAAGTATTTTACATAGTTACAGTGATAAACGCTTATTTCTAATAATTAAAAGAAAAGTGAAAGAATTAATCAAAACATGAATTTGTGACACCATCACAAAAGGAAACCCAATTCCCAAGAATTGTAAAACACAGTTATTCGGTGGTCAATCATTGCTGGGCTCCACTGTAAAGCTGGGAGTAAATGCAGAGAAATCATAACTAGACCTACAGTCATGTGTTGATACTGTTACTCTGGAAGTGGGGTCTGATGATCAGGGTAAAACAGATGCATGATCATGTTGAGAATCAGGACTTGGGACACAGGAACAAAAACATACAAACGGAAGAGCCCTGGGTCCTGACATAGTAACAATATGAATCATGATCCAATCAACTTGAAAATATAGCACACTAGTTATTGCTCATTGATTATAAATACACAACCAATTACCCCCAAATTTAGCAACTTAAAACATCAAACACTTATAATTTCCAGGATCTGGGTATGTCTCAGGTGGGACCTGTAGCAGGAGGCCTCCAAAGATGGAGCAGACCCAGAGCCCTGGGATTCAGCGAGAATTCACTTCACTTCTTGGTCTGCAAATAGCCCGCCAAAAGGAGCCCACGCCTCCGTACCCTGCTCGCGAGCCCAGTGACTGCTGACAGACTGCATGCCATGGACCAATCAGAAAACGATACGCTGACTAAAGGGACTTGGGGGCAGAGAAAAGGGAGATATAAGGCATGCCCCCTCCTCCATTAAACAAGCCTGCAGCACCTCGCCTAGTGCTTGCTTCTACCGACTCCCGGGGTTTGTGTGTTGTGACTCCGCGCCTCTTACCGTCCCCCGCCCCAATCAGCAGGGGACGCGATCCAGGTTAGGGTCTTCACAGCTGGCCTGAGGAGAACCCACAACAGGGACCTCTGGCTCAGGATCTCTGTAAACACGAGGTAGCCATGAAGGGTGTCACCATCTTAAGGCCTGAACAGGAAGGACCAATTCCAAGTTCCTTAGCAGGGCTGTTGGCAGAGACATCGGTCCCTTACACACTGCCCTCCCTGAAGAGCAGCTCATAACAACCATCTAGTAGGCTGGTTCACTTAGAGAAAAAGCAAGGATAAGTGAGACAGACACCACTGTCTTTCTGTAACCTAATTTTGGAAATGACATCCAAAATTTTGCCATCTTCTATTCACTAGAAGAAAGTCAAGTCTAGTCCACATTCAGAGTAAGGGCCTGTCCAAGGCTGTAGCTATCAAGAGGTGGATCCCTGGGAACCATGTTAGGTAATGTTCCTGTCACATTGCATACTTCCCAACCTTGCAGCAAGGAGACCTTTCCTCACCCAATAGTTTGCCGCCTAACTTCATGGAAAAAGAACTAATTGGCTCCATTCCCAGGGCAAGAGATATTTAAGATGATCTCAGAATTTCTAATTATACTAGAAAATATTAGAGCCATGAACAAGTATTGAGCCATCCTGGTAAGACTAAGGAACCAACACAGAGTCTCTTGCTAGCCAGAGATAAATGGAAGTATCCATAAGCACGGAATCTCCAGAGGACTACTGCACATCAACACGCGCAACCTGGGGGCTTCCAGTGACAGCACTGGTTACCTCTGTAGGTTCCTAGAGAAACCATCCATTTAAGCATTGTTGAAGAGAGGGCTTCAAGGTTTCATCAGCTTTTCTTACATGAACTATATTCAGAGTAACCAAATACTTGAAGAGGGAAAGTTTATCTGCATAGAAATCCAAAGAATCAATGGCCAGAAAAGACGGGATCAGAATAACTACTAAATGGAGCTGGACAATATCCATTAATTATTGCTAAAAAAAGAGGCAACCAGGTATCATGAGTCTCATGATGGAAGAATGCAATGTTATATATGAAGCTTTGCCTAAACAACCACACTAAATATCATCTACCTTGTGTCTAAACCTAATTTTCCTGGATACAGAGGACAGAGAACCACGGGGATACAGTCAACCATGCTCAGACTGCAGGAAATGCCACAGGATGACTGATACAGAGACTTCTACCACAGCATCAATTGTGAGAAAGAACACTGCCCAATTGGCTTTGTCAAGATGACAAAGCCTAGAATTATCTAAGAGAGAAGCTTCCATCAAGGCATTGCCTAGATCAGATTGACTTGTGCACATGTCAGTGGGGGCTTATCTTTATTATTAATGATCGAAGAAGGCCTAGCCTACTATGGACAGAACCATCCCTAGGTAGGTGGTCCTGGGCTATATAAGAAAGCTAGGTAATCATGGTTCTGGAACAGAACAACAGGCAACATCCCTCCATGGTTTCTGCTTGGGTTCCTACCCTGACTTTCCTCAATGATGGACTGTCACCCAAGGCAAATAAACCCTTTCCTCCCCTAAGTTGCTTCTGGTTAGAGTGTTTTATCACAGCAACAGAAAGGAAACTAGAATGAAAACAGAGATGGATGGAGAATCCATAAAAGACAGAAGAGAATTGTAAAATGTATCAACCAGTCTCAATAAGCGATCTTGGTCAGATTTCCATTCAGATAGGCACACTGTACATGGAGAAGTGGAAACACTAGCTGACATTTAATGACATAAACAAACAACTTCTAGTTTTGTTTTAATTGTGGCAATAACAATGGAAGTGTTTTCTTTAAAAAAAAAAAAGAGTTCCCACGGGGCTTGGTGGCACACACGTTTAATCCCAGCACTTGGGAGGCAGAGGCAGGTGGATCTCTGTGAGTTCAAGGCCAACCTGGTCTACATAGTGAGTTCCAGAACAGCTGGGGCTACAGGGAGACCCTGCCCCCCCCGCCAAAAAAAAGACAAAGAAAAAAGAGTTCCCTTATTTTATTTTTATTTATTTGTTTATTTATTTATTTATTATGTATTTTTGAGACAGGGTCTCCCTGCATCCCTAGCTGGCCTGGAATTCACTATGTAGACCAGGCTGGCCTTGAACTCACAGAGATCCACCTGCCCCTGCCTCCTGAGTGCTGGCATTAAAGGTACGCCCTACCATGCCCTGCCTAGAGTTCCTATATTTTAGTGATATTTATTTAAAATACTTAAAGGAAACATGGTATGAGGTCTGAGATTTTCTTTAGGAAATTTGGAGAGAGTTGAAGCACAGGTTAAACACTGCAGGACACAAGGAGGTGGACACTGGTGAATCTGAAACCGGTGAAGGGCACATGGCAGTGGGCGTGATGTTCACTCTACTTTTTACTATGTGTGAAATTTTTATGATAACAAAATTAAAAGAATGGAGCTTTCAAAATGATGTTTCTTTTTACTTTTTACTAATGGCCATATCTCATTATTATATAACACTGCTACTTACAGTTCACCCAATTCAATGAGAAAACAGGAAGTAACAGCATACAAGAAAGGAAAGTGAAAATCATTCTGATTTGCAGATGGTATGATTGTATACCAGGGAAAAGCCAAGGAAACAAATAAAAATGTATTTTTAAAAAGTTAAAAATTGGCTAAGCCAGTGGTTTTGAATTTAATCCACACAAAAACTCACAAAAAAATCAGTTTCTATGTACCTACAAACAAGTCAGAAAAATGTAACAAAGCCAAAGTTAACATTTATCAAAACAATAAATGGGGTCTGGCGTGGTGGCACATGCCTTTAATCCCAGCACTCAGGAGGCAGAGGCAGGCAGATCTCTGTGAGTTCGAGGCCAGCCTGGTCTACATAGCGAGTTCCAGGTCAGCTGGGGCTACGGGGAGACCCTGTCTCAAAAAATATCAAAAAAAAAAGTTCTGGATGAAGATCTTATTTATAAAATAATCTAAGAATCATATTGATCTTAAAAATTGAAAAAGATTGATCATTTTACCCCATAAAAGTTTCAGCAAAGTTAAAAAAAAAAGTGACACAGAAGAAAACAAAAGCTGGGTATAACTAGTCACATCAGTACTTGGGAGGCTGATGCAGGAGGGTTCCAAGTTCAAGGCCAGACTGTATTGCAGTCCAAACAAAACTAACAAAGCTACAAAAGCAAAGATAAGGGTAAACTGGGAAAAACTTGTCGTTATGAATTCAAGGGCTCATTTCCTTTAAGTAGAAACATGACACAAATCAGTAAGAAACAAAAGTCAAGCCAGGGGTTGAAGGGAACATTGGCCAATCTGTACAAACATTCAATTACAAGAGAGTAAACTCTGGGAACAGCTACAGCATAGTGACTGCAGCCAGCTACCCTCTATAGCCACAGGATCCACACCTGCAGTTTAACCAACTGTGGTTGAAATAAAAATTTTAAGCTGCATATGTATACTGATCATGTACAAACTTTTCTTGTCCCTATTCCCTAAACAATATGGCATGGTGACGACTTCTATAGCATTCACCTTGTGTTATAAAGCATGCAGAGATGGTTTCAGACATACAAGAATATATGTACACATTCTATGTAAACACTAGTTATGCTGTGGAGAATGACCTTGAATCCCTGATCATGCTTCGTCTGCCTCCCAAGTTTTGGTACTATAGACATGCTCGACTACACCCAGATCTCTTTTAATAAACCTAATCATTTAGACTCATGGGACATACTAAAGCTTAACTGACAGGGAGCCATTGACTTGGAGGGAATAAGATAGTCGCTATTAGCCACTGGCCTCTTCCATAGAGCCCAGGCAGAAGCCCGTACGATGTCCACACAGCTGATCTAACTGGGATCCTGGGTAGCTCAGCTATAAGAGGACAAAATGCCCACCACACAGAGTACGTGGAGCTCATGCAGTTTAAGAATCTCCTGTTCCCAGGAGCTTTCACAACCACTCTTTTTGTGTAGCTTCTAGGGATCCCTCAAAGAGACATTCTCAGTCACAGGAGTGATCATTGTGGGAAGCCCAAAGTTCTGACACCTCTCAAAGACTATAATCCCCCCACCTAGATACAGTCTATCAGTCAGAGTCCTCTACCACAACAATGCTGCCCAGTGGCAGAATTGACATACTATTTTTCAGGTTACCCAGGAAACAGGCTAAGAAAGTTAAGAGAAAGTCAAAATCTCATCTCATACAAATAATTAATTCACCTTTGTGTGGGTGGTGTATAAACCTGTTCATGTGGGTATGTGCCTGCAGTTATGCATGTACATGTGCTTGCATGTGTGTGAAGGCCAGAGGTCAACAATAGGTGTCTTCCTCAATCACTCTCCACCTTATTTTGGGGGACAGGATCTCTCACTGAATCTGGAGCTTATCAATTCAGCTAGGTTAGCTGGTCAATGAGATTCGGGGATCCATCTGTCTCCACTCCCAGTACTGGGGTTACAGACACACATCTCTGCATCTGACTTTTTACATAGGTTCTGGGGATCATGACTCAGGTCTTCATGCTTGCATGGCAAGCACTTCACCAACTGAGCCATCTCCTAAGCCCTCTTTTCACAAAAATCCTTTGCTTCCTCAATATAAAGAGGTAGACAACAAAGTTGGTTTAAACATTTCCCCTTCTTTCTTCTTCCTGCCTGGAACAGGGAGCAATTGATGGAGCCAACCAGACATCATGTGAGAATGAGGTGATGTGGTTTGAATGGGAAATGTTTCCCAGGGGCTCAAAGATTTCAACACTTAGTTCTCAGTTGGTAGCACTGTTTGAGCGAGGTCATGGAACCTTTAGGAAGAGTGGCCTGGCTGGAGGAAGCTTGACACACTTGTGGCAAACTCTGAGAGTCTCCCTCTCCCTCTGCTCCATTTTTGCTGCTGGAGATGTGAGCTCTCAGCTTTTCATCTCCTGCCACCATGCCTGCTGCTTGCTGCCATGCCTCCTTGTCATGATGGGCTCTGATCTCTCTAGAGCTGCAAGCCAAAATAAACTCTTTCTTCTGTAAGTTGTCTTAGTCATCGTGTTTTATCTCAGAAACAGAAAAGTAACTGATACAGGTGACAAGCCTGAAGACAAGGCCAAAAGAAGCAAAGATGATGATCTGACCTCACACAGTCACTGAATGGTCACCTCTAGACGTCCTTATAACACACACACACACACACACACACACACACACACACACACTTTCCTACTATATAATTTAATAGCAGGTAGGTCCCAGCTGGCAAAGATGCCTATTTGCAGATGGTTCTTTCATGCTCATTACATTAGAGGGTTTTTTGTCATCCCCATGACTACCTATTCCTAGTGTTTAACAGGATTTTTTGGTTAATAAAGATTTGTTGAATGTGAATTCTATAATATAAAGGGATGGGCTTTGCTTAACATCTCTGTATTTTCACTGTGATCAAAGGGCTTCTCTCCTAAATTAGGGCTCAAGCCTAATTCTAGTTGTTCACATTGGTGTGAGTGGGTCACAAGCAGTTTTAGGCAGTCTGAGTCAGTATGTGGTGCTAAATCTTATTTTGGTTTGGTTAGGTACAGTCTGAGTTGGTCCAGAGAAATAAGCCTTTTGGAAAACTAAGAGCTATAGTCAGATGCAATGTATGGAATCCTCTGTACTCTTCCCTCCTTGCTGAGGTAAGATTGGGAGGGATTTCTTTGCTTATTATGTCCCCGCCCACAAGAATTTGAAGTTCTTTCCAAATGATGCGATGATTTATTGGCAATAAGAGGTTCATTTAGGTCTATAAGACCCCATTGCCCTGGAGCACTGTGACTGACACATGTCCACCCTAGTTTCAGACCACCAAGGAATATGATAGAGATATGTGCTGCTTTTCTGTGATCAGGACCCCAGGCATACCCCACTGTGGTAACATGTGGGATGACATGTGGTGACATGAAGAAGAGACCACATGGTCTCTTCCTGCCAATCAGTGGATGCTGAAAAACTATAGCCAGCCAGGTGACTGGAATCATTATGTAGTCTGTTGTGATCAGACGAAAATCAGCTTGAACCAGCTGAAACCAGAAAAAGCATAACAAAACCACATGTGAACTGCTGGTCGAAACCCATTTGAGCCTATTCGTATTAGGCAAAATGGAGTCCAGTCTATTTAGGTTTTAAATATTCGTTCTTACACTTAAAACATGATTCTCAACCAAATTAAATGACACTGAATTAGTCAAAGTAGTCATTGTAGGGGGCCAGTTAGAACTTGTTAAGCCTGGTTCAGACTCATCGTTAAAGGAAAACTTGGAGGCTTCCATTATTTATTATAAAAGAAAAGCTGAATGGGCAAGGTTTCAAGCAATTTATTTCTAAAGATCCATTTACTTTGTTTCTGTAAATATTCATAAGAATTAATTATCAGCTTATTGAAAGAATTAATAAAATTCACATTGTCTATTGTAACACATTAGCAGAGATAGGAAAATCCTCCTGTCAGAAAAAAGTCCTACTGAAGATGTTCTTGCTTGGCTGTTGTACCCCACAGGGTCCAAGTGGGGCATCTGGTACATGCAGACTACACCAAGTCACTCCATCAAATGCCAAGCAGGAGTGTCCACACACCAAAAGGTGACACAGAACCAATCAAGCAGTTCAATCAATTTTGTTCTTTATCAAATGTGGAATGTACTGCTAATCCAGAAAAAGACTGTGTGTGCGTGTGTGTGAGTGTGTGTGTGTGTGTGTGTGTGTGTGTGTGTGTTAAGTGGAACCAGGGCATGAAAAAGAACAGCCTGATCAAAGAGGATCATAATGAACTGCTTAAACAGACACATTTCAGTGCATTAATTCAGTCCCCAGTGTCATCTGTGATGCAATTAGCCAGGGTGTATTAAATGAATGGTCCCTACTGGTCCTTGCATCAAAGCAGGCAGACAGGTTACAAGTCCCCCCTCTACAGTATGCTTATTCAGCACTCAAAGAGCCAAATGCCCAACAGCACCTTGCTGGAAATGGTGCTTTCTAAACAAGCTCCTTGGGAGAAAACACACACAGAACCACTTGCTTAGACGTAAAGTGCAACTGTCTCCCGAGAAACAAAGTTCTAAGTCACTTACCAGCCACAAAGCTTGGAAATGATGCCACCTTCTTTGTCTGTCAGGAAATAAGAAAGAGAATAAAACATTACTAGTTGCAAAAGGGTGACTTACAAGACCTGGTCTAAGATGTGTACCACCACTGGAAAAGCCCAACCTCAAGAGTGGCCTATGTTCCCAAGAAGTCAGCTGCACAGCATGCTAGTCATGATACTAACAACACATTGTTGAGATGGAGCACAAAATCCCATCAGTCAAACCTTGGGAGCCTCTAGGTTAGCATGTCATGTCTGAAAAGAGCCAATCAATTGAACGGCTCTCTGTGATGGCTAATCCTGGGTCAACTTGACTGGATCTGGGATTAACTGAAATGAAAGAGATCTTGATTGGATCATCTGAAGCTGGAAGACACACCCTAAATGTGGTGTTACCTTCTGATGGCAGCCAGTATAAAAGACCAAGGCAGAGGAGAACGCCTGGCTTCTTGCTGCTTGCCTTCTCTCTCGCTGGTGAGTTCATGTTGCTGCTGTAGACTGAAGATGAGCTGATATTTTGGAATTTGTCAGACCTTCAGCACCAGATTCGGACTACTGAGGCATCCAGCCTTGTGGACTGAGTGACTACAGATTCTCAGCCTCTCCAGCGTGGTGCAGCCATTGTTGGACTACTCAGACTCTATCCTGTGAGCTAAGCTGATAAATCTCTATACATATATATTCATTCTACCGGTTCTGTTTCTTTGGAGAACCCTGACTAATACAGATTGTGGTACCAGGAGTGGTTCTAGAGAAACAGAATTGAAAGGATGAATTTCTTTAAAGGGCTTGTTGGTATTTGGAGCAGGCTCTCCAACTCAGAGTCTTCAGATAGCATGGAGAGCACTGAAAATCCGTGGTGTAGACTATTTGAAACAATTATGAAAACAGACCCATTTGAATCT
>NW_008353482.1:3365480-3366983 GCF_000622305.1 Nannospalax galili | reverse complement strand
TGTTAAAAGTTTATTTGATTGGTTGGCTGAGGTAGTTATCAAAAGATGGTCTACTGACAGAGTGCTGGTGATACCTGATATCACTTGGCTTAGGGTTGATGAAGGGATTGTAAGGCTCAGGCAAATTGGTATGCTGGAGTGGATTTGCAGTGCAACACCAAATCCTCCACAATGGGAGGGCCCAGAGGACATACCTTTTACTGATTTTATAAGATGGAAAGTACTGAGAGAGACACCAGAACACTTGAAGAGTTTGTTTTTGCTCTTTTCCTTATGCCGAATCTTACAGTTGGAGATGCTGCTGCTCAATTGCATAAATAAAATATAAATACAATAGGTGTAACAGGACCTAGGGGTAGGAGTCAGGTGGCAGTATTTAATTACCAAAGACAAGATAAGCATACTTATTGAAATGGGCGGCAAAGGCAAAACAATACCTACAATGGCATGACTCCAATGGACCTGTGGTACTGGCTAGTCAATCGTGGTGTTTCCAGGGACCACATACATAAGAAGCCTACTAAGTTTTTATTTCATCTGTATAAGCAGAAAAGCTCTAGGACGAATGGCAGGAAGTCAGTATTGGATCGTAGCAGTAAAGAATCTCACTCAGTCAACCAATTTCCAGACTTAAGGCAGTTTACAGACCCAGAACCCCTTGAATGAAGGGAAGGCCGGGTGCCCTTGAGGAAGGACTTTGTCACAGTACCAAAGAGTTATGCTGTTTGCCTCTCACCCATCCTTCCCCAGAGGGACCTGTGGCCTTTTACTAGAGTAACTGTACACTGGGAGAAAGGAAATAATCAGACATTCTGGGCCTATTGGATACTGGTTCTGAGTTGACACTGATTCCAGGAGATCCTACAAAGCATTGTGGCCCTCTAGTTAAAGTAGGGGCTTATGGAGGTCAGGTTGATAAATGGAGTTTTGGCTGAAGTCCAACTGACAGTAGATCCAGTGGGTCTCCAAACTCATCCTACCAGAATGTATAATTGGGATAGATACACTTAGGAATTGGCAGAATCCCCACATTGGTTCCCTGACCTGTGGAGTGAGGGCTATTATGGTTGGAAAGGCCAAATGGAAACCACTGGAATTGCCTCTTCCAGGGAAAATAGTGAACCAAAACCAATATCGCATCCCTGAAGGGAATGCAGAAATTAATGCTACCATCAAGGATTTGAAAGATGCAGGGGTGGTGATTCCCACCACATCTCCCTTTAACTCTCCTATTTTGTCTGTGCAGAAGACAGATGGGTCATGGAGAATGACAGTTGACTATTGAAAATTTAATCAAGTAGTGACTCCAATGGCAGCTGCTGTACCAGATGTGGTTTCCTTACTCAAGCAGATTAATACATCTCCAGGTACCTGGTATGCAGCTATTGATTTGGCAAATGCTTTCTTCTCGATACTGGTTCATAAGGACCACCAGTAGCAATTTTCTTTCAGCTGGCAAGGTCAACAGTATACCTTTACTGTCCTGCCTCAAGGGTATATTAA
>NW_008353482.1:3362745-3365006 GCF_000622305.1 Nannospalax galili | reverse complement strand
TCGGAAGGCAGCTACCTTTGAGTGGGGCCTGGAACAGGAAAGGGCCCTTCAACAGGTCCAGGCTGCTGTGCAAGCTGCTCTGCTCCTTGGGTCATATGATCCAGCAGACCCAATGGTGCTTGAGGTATCAGTGGCAGATAAAGATGCTGTTTGGAGTCTCTGGCAGTCCTCCATAGGGGAATCACAGTGGAAGCCATTGGGATTTTGGAGTAAGGCTTTGCATTCATCTGTGGACAACTATTCTCCCTTTGAGAAACAGCTCTTAACCTGCTATTGGGCCTTAGTGGAAACTGAACATTTGACAATGGGCCACCAAGTCACCATGTGACTGGACCTGCCCGTCATGAGCTGGGTGTTATCTGACCCTCCAAGCCATAAAGTAGGCTGTGCACAGCAACAATCCATTATCAAATGGAAGTGGTATATACGTGATCGGGTTTGAGCAGGCCCGGAGGACACAAGCAGTTTCATGAAGAAGTTGCCCAAATGCCTATGGTTCCTACTCCTGTTACGATGCCTCCTGTTCTCAAGCATGCACCTATGTCTTTATGGGGTGTGCCCTCTGATAGGTTGACTGAGGAACAGAAGACTAGGGCTTGTTTTACAGATGGTTCTGGACGCTATGCAGGCACCACTCAGAAGTGGACAGCTGTGGCATTACAGCCAATTCCTGGAGGAACCCTGAAGGACACCGGGGAAGGAAAGTCTTCACAGTGGTCAGAACTTCGGGAAGTGCACGTGGTCGTGCATTTTGCTTGGAAGGAGAAATGTCCGGAAGTGAGATTGTATACTGATTCATGGGCTGTAACGAATGGTTTGGCTGGATGGTCAGGGACTTGGAAGGAGCATGAATGGAAAATTGGTGAGAAAGACATTTGGGGAAGAAGTATGTGGACAGAGCTCTCCAAACGGACAAAGGATGGGAACATACTTGTGTCTCACATAAACGCTCATCAAAAGGTGGCTTCAGCAGAAGATGAGTTCAATAGTCAAATACATCAGATGACCTGCTCTGTGGACTGTCAGCCTCTTTCTTCAGGTACCCCTGTCATTGCTCAATGGGCCCATGAACAAAGTGGCCATGGAGGCAGAGATGAGGTTATGCATGGGCTTGACAGCATGGACTCCCACTCACGAAAGCTGACCTGGCTACAGCTGCTGCTGAATGCCAGATCTGCCAACACTGAGCCTCCAATGTGGCACTATTCCCCGTGGTGACCAGCCTGCAACCTGGTGACAGGTTGGCTACACTGGACTACTTCCATCTTGGAGGGGACAGCATTTTGTCCTTACAGGAATAGACACTGATTCTGGTTATGGATTTACCTTTCCTGCACGTAATGCTTCTGCCAGGGACTAATGCTTAGTCCAGGGACTAACAGAATGCCTTATTCACCGTCATCGTATTCCGCACAGCATCACTTCTGACCAGGGAACTCACTTCACAGCCAAAGAAGTGCCACAGTGGGCCCAAGGTCATGGAATCCACTGGTTTTACCATGTTCCCCACCATCCTGAAGCAGCTGGCTTGACAGAACAATGGAATGACCTCTTAAAGACACAGTTACAGTGCCAATTAGGTGTCAATAGCCTGGAAGGCTGGGGCAGGGTCCTCCAGAAGGCAGTGTATGCTTTGAATCAGCATCCAATATATGGTACAGTTTCTCCTATAGCCAGGATTCACAGGTCCAGGAATCAAGGGGTGGAAGTGGGAATGTATCCACTATCACCCCTGGTGACCCACTAGGAAAATTTTTGCTTCCTGTACCCTCAATTTTGCACTCTGCTGGCATGGATGTTTTGGTTCCAGAGGAGGGAATGCTTCTGCCAGGAGAGACAACAAACATTCCGTTTAACTGGAAGCTAAGACTTCCCCCTGGACACTTTGGGCTTCTGATGCCCTTAAGTCAGCAGGCTAAGAAAGGAATAACAGTATTAGGAGGGGTGATTGACTCAGACTACCAGGGGGAAATTGGACTGGTTCTCCACAATGGAGGTAATAAGGATTCTATTTGGAAGGCAGGAGATTCCTTAGGGCGACTTCTGGTGTTACCATGACCTGTGATTAAGGTCAATAGGAAACTGCAACAACACAATCCAGACAGGACAACAAATGGCCCAGACCCTTCGGGGATGAAAGTATGGGTCACTCCTCCAGAGAAAGAGCCAAGACCTGCAGAGGTGCTTGCTGATGGTGGAGGAAATACAGAATGGGTAGTAGAGGAAGGTAGTTACAAATACCAACTTAGGCCACGTGACCA
>NW_008353482.1:3360083-3362587 GCF_000622305.1 Nannospalax galili | reverse complement strand
TCATACTGGGTTATGAGATACTAAAGGACTAAGCATTCCTTGAAGACCTTATTACCTACTCTAAGATATATAATGCACTGGTCATTGTATGATGGGATAGTTATATCATGTTAGGTGAAATTATGACCTCAACATTGTTTTCATTTGAAAATTAAGCATGACATAGAGAGATACTATCGGGCGTCAAGTTGACAGGGGGTGGACTTGTAATGGCTAATCCTGGGTGTCAATTTGACTGGATCTGGGATTAACTGAAATGAAAGAGATCTTGATTGGATCATCTGAAGCTAGAAGACATACCCTAAATGTGGGTGTTTGATGGCAGCCCATATAAAAGACCAAGGCAGAGGAGAACGCCTGGCTTCTTGCTGCTTGCCTTCTCTTTCGCTGGTGAGTTCATGTTACTGCTGTAGACTGAAGATGAGCTGATCTTTTGGAATTTGTCAGACCTTCAGCACCAGATTCGGACTACTGAGACATCCAGCCTTGTGGACTGAGTGACTACAGATTCTCAGCCTCTCCAGCGTGGTGCAGCCATTGTTGGACTACTCGGACTCTATCCTGTGAGCTAAGCTGATAAATCTATATACATATATATTCATTCTACCAGTTCTGTTTCTTTGGAGAACCCTGACTAATATACTCTCCAACCAGTGGGTATGGGAATTTCTTGGGTTTGTCTTCAAGAGAGATGAGTAGCACAACATGGATGACTGCAGTTATTTCAACAAAGCTAGAACATCTCATTTCAACTACTCAGAAATACCTTGCTTAAGTCCTCATTTTAATCACACATTACTTTATAAGGGATTTTTTGTGTGTGTGTTTTTGAGACTGGGTCTCCTTGTAGCTGTAGCTATCCTGGAACTCACTATGTAGACCAGGCTGGCCTCGAACTCACAAAGATCCACCTGCCTCTTCCTCCCAAGTGCTGGGATTAAAGGCGTGTGCCACCACACCTGGCATAAGGGATGTTTTTTTTAAAGCCATGTTGTTGGCTTAGAACAGTGGCTCTCAACCAGGATGACTTTTGTCCTCAGGGACATATTTGGCAATGTCTGGAGTCATTTCTAGTCATCATAACTGAGGTGTTAGGTAGTGGCTACTGATGTAAGTGGGTAGGGATACTCATAGACACCACAGTGTATAGGACAATACCCCTCCAAACAAATGACTGTCAATTCTAAATGTTAATGGTGTTGCTGATGAGAGATCCAGGTTGTATCTGAGCCTCTAACAAAACAGGGAGAACCAGGGATCCCATCCCATACATCAGCAGGGAGCACCAGGGATCCTGGCCCCACATCAGCAGTACAATATCCATGGTGCAACTGTGAGTTTTCAGGACACACCCTTCGCACCTAGGCCAGGGCACCCACTCCTCTTCCCCAAAGAGTGGTCCCAGGTTGGCTTGGTCTGGACTTCCTTTCTCCATGTCCTAGGTGAGATCAGAACTTTGTGAAGTAAGAGATCTGGCCAGGATGTTCAAGCAACTGTATCATATGAACACTTGCCCAGGGCTCTCATGCTTAGAAAACAATTACCTCTGGGATGTTGTTGTTGTCAATGGGTCCATTGAGATCAGAGCGCTGCTGCTTCCTTGGCTGCTCCAAACCATTGCAAACCTGGAAACCAGGAGGTTAAAATTGTGTTTTAACACATTAAAGAAATGAATCCAGACACAACTTTATAGACATTCAGTGGAATTCAGTCTTCTAATAAATGTGTGTATGTAGGGATATATATGTATGTGTGTCTGTGTACATGTATATACATATTTAACGAAGCCATTATACAATTAATATGTATTATATTTCTAAAATGTCTTAGCATCATTTAAGACTTTTATTAGTATTAATTTTATAAATACAATCATATAATTATCACATATAATTTACCATCTACGCTCTTTTCAGTTCAATAGCACAAATTACATTTGCATATGCAGCCAGCATCACCCACCATTCCCAGAACGCATTTCATGTTACAAAACTGAATCTCTGAACCCACAAAGCAACAATTTCACATTTCACAATCCCCATAGCTGTGGCAGCTTCCATTGTACTTTCTGAAACTATGAATTTGACTATACCTGGGATAGGTGGATTCAGAAATGGTTATCCTTCTGTAACTGGCCAGTTCATTTCACTTACCACAATGTCCTCAAGAGTCAAGCTGTTATACTACCTCTTGGAATCGCCCTCTTTTTTGAAAAAATATTTTTATTTTTCTTTCCTTTTAAAAGCTGAGTAGTGTACCACCATGCTTTGCTTAGTCAACCATTAAAGACCACTTGTGTGGGTCCTGCCTGGTGGGTATCATGAACAATACTGCTAAGAACACGGGTGTGCTAATGTGTCTTTGAGACTCTGCTTTCATGTCCTTTGGATGTATGTTCAGAGTTACAAATGCTGGATCAGACAGCAATTCTATTTTTAATTTTCTTGAAAGCTTTTCTGTACTATTCCCATGGTGGTTGTCTCATTGCACATCCCTCTAACAAT
>NW_008353482.1:3306415-3360066 GCF_000622305.1 Nannospalax galili | reverse complement strand
AGAATTAAAAGTGTATATAATATATATATATATATATATATATATATATATATATCCTTGAATGAGAATAAATTAAAATGACCCCATTTACTACTACAAAAATAAAATGCCCTATGAACCACAAACCTCCTCTAAAAAGATGTTATTAAATTGTACCTTTCTTCACTTCAAGCAATATGACAGTCTTATTTTCTCTTTTTAGTTCCTTACACCATCCAGAAGACATAAGCAAGGTCTACAGCACCAAAATCATTGCCCAAATCCAAGCAGTTCTGTTGAGTAGCTTGTCATGGCAAGTCCTAGGACTTCCTACAAGTCATTGCAAGCAGTAATGGAAGGATGATGGGCTCAATGACACCGTAACAGGAAGTCGCATTTACACAGCAGTTCACAGGACCTCTCCCTGCATGGTGGATATTTTCACTTGTTTCAAAGGTGAGGAAACTGAGGCTGCAAGTGTTTCTGGCAAGTGCCAGGCTCTCCCAGTGCTCAAGGAATGTGTCAGGGTATAGCTGCCCATCCTGGTCCTAGACTCTCATTGTTCCTTGATAGAAATCCAACCCTCTGGTGGGTTTACAATGTAGAGCCACCCTCTTCATTGATGAGAACAGGCATAAGCCCCAAGCAATCAGAATGACTCCTGGCTGTGTTCACCCCTGACCACAGGCACTACTGAACTCCAGAAGTGGGGAGGGGGTGAAAGGGGGACCTGAGGCTGGTCTTTAATGATGGGGAGAAATAAAGGGGTCATGCCACTTCCTAGCAAATGTGTACAGGACCCTTCTTCCTGGAGCTAATGGAGTACAGGGATACAACTGGGAACCAGGCAAGTTCAGGGTCAAGCTGGTCCCTCCTTTTCCCTGACCCTTCTAGAAGTCTGCATCAGTTCACTCAGCACAACACTATAGACTTGGGTATGTTTTAAAAAGAAGGTTCATTTGGGATCAAAGATCCAGAAGCCAAGAACATGCATCCATTGACAGTTTCTATCAGAGTCTTGAGGTGATGAGGTCTTCGCAAATCAAGAGACAGGGGGAAAGGCAATGGGTTTCTTCTGATCTCTATTTTCATAAAGTCACCAGGATCTAGTCATAGGGCCCCACCTTGATGACCTTATATTATCTAACCCTAACCATGTCCCAAAGGCCCACTTTTAAATGATGTAGTTGGATTAACTGTTTCTACCTTCTTAATGCTTCATGGTGGGGATTAAATGTCCAAACATACTCAAATGACATTCAAATCACATCAAAGCCCAAAGAACCATCCTGATCCCTGTGAGTTCTCAGGCCTGGCCAGACTACACAGGTGAGCCCTGACCTTGTCCTAGTATCCCAGTGTGTCCCAAGGCCAGCATCCAGCTAGTCTGAGGCTGCTGGAAGTTCTTTTTGCCCTCAATTTTAGGAACAGAACATACCCTTTTCCCAATAGCAGGTTATAATTGTTCTGGACTCCACATCACCCAACCCCATGCTGGCCAAGCCAGATTTGTGGACAGCACCCTTTTCTACAGGGTTGATGCTGACCTGGGGGAGCTCTCCATAAGTTGTTGAATGAAGGCAAGTTTCCTCAACACACTCCCAGTTGGCCATCATAACTCATGACTGAAAGTGCCCAAAGGAGTCACTGGGATGTCACCTCAAATGCTGGTCACATCTTCCTAAAAGAAAGCCTGGCTGGGAACACTCCCAAGGTTCTGGTGAGTACATTTTACTGTTTATAGGTGAATCAGAGTATTCCAGGCAAGCAAGTTCCCTAGTGGGCATCCTTTTCTGAAGGCCTGCCCTGACCTCCTGTTACTGATCAGCTCTGTGCATCCAAAAGAAATCCCTGGGAAAGCAACTACCAACTGACAAACAGCTGGTTTATCACATCTCCCACACATGTGATAGCTGGGGTATCTAAACTTCAGATAGAGGAAGGGTCTTTATACTAGATATAGGAAATGGGACCACATGAGAGAATACATCTCCCTAGGCTGGGGACAAACCAGCCATTAGGCCTTGGGGCAAGTTCAGGCTAGAGTTCGTGGCATGGCCAGGGTACTCAAGCTGGTTGTCAATACTCCATGTCCTACCTCTGGAACTGCTTGGTGTGGGACCACAGTATGGAGCATCCACAAATAATGCAGGGTCTTCCCTAGGCACCACCCCTCCTCCATGTCAGTGTCTTTTATAACTTCTTCCCTATTGGGCTGCCTATCACCATGACAACCACATCTCTCCATAAACAGCCAGGCTGATTTCCAAAGAGGCAGGAGGGTGGGCTTATAATGCTTCTCCTCAGGAGGCCCATCTGGTCTTCCATTTCTCACCCAGGGGGCTGAGGAGGGAAAGAGACCAGCTGCACAGGACCTAAAATTCACAAGGTGTTAAGCTCAACTGGATTTGGGCCACCAGACCTCCTGGGTGAAGAAGATACTTAAATCCAGTTAGGCATTCCCTGGGTACAGCAGCCAGACAAAATAAGATGTGGCCAGGCTTCCTCCACAACAAAGGGCAGCAGCATCCTCACCCTCGCTAGATTAACTATCCCGGAACATCCTTGATACCAATGACCAAAAACTCCATCAGCCATCTGCCAGAGACCATAAAGCACATGTGCAAAGTATGTAAAGTAAAATGTGCTCTTGGGTGGGGGACAATTGTAGAGAGTTGAGGGCAGAAAACCAGTGAATAATGTGGCATGGACTGGTCATAGCATACTGGGACCCAGGGACAGCTGCAGGGCAGACATAAAGGCCCCTAATAAAAAGACTAATGTGGATAAATCATCCTAATAAATATTTTGGCTCCAGCTGGTGTGAAATAAAGCTTAGAATTTTTAAAGTGTCAAATCTGATTTGTCTGCTTGACTAGACTGCAAATCCAGCAATATGGTTTATAACCCGCATTGCTCAGGATGAACTCACAGCAAACTAGCTCACACCCACTCAACTCACGCTATCTGGAACAACAGCTTTCCAGCCTTTTCCTGAATGACAAACACATTGGGAACAGACAACATCAGTTCAGATATGGGGAAGCCACAGTACCTCACTGTGTCATACCTCCCCCTCCAACATGATACTGCAACAGAGAAACGCCAGGGCTGATGGATGACTCAGGTGACCGTGTTCTCTGGGGACCAATTCTTACTCTATTTTTAAAGGAGCCAACCATCTCTGATCATCTGATATTTCAACAAAGACTTCTTACTCCATCCAACTCAGGTAGGTCAGCCCAGATCCTCTGCACAATGGCAGTTCTGAGCAGAGATGAGCCCAAATCCCTGGGGTCAAGGTAAAGGTCTAACTCGGGGGTGTGGACATAGTCTTTCAGAAGCCCTTGAATCTACTTCCTGATACAACACACACATACACACAAAAAAAATGGTATCACTCTTTTTCTCCATTCTTATAATTCATGCTGCCCCTGTGATATTTACCCTGAGGAGAATGGGAGCCTGGATAAAGCATTTATTCTTGTAATAGTCACACCCATAGAGTGGTCACTTTTGCAAAAAGAAAATCCATGGCCTAAAAGTGTCATGAAAAAAATGCAGTAGGGTATTGGCTGGTCAGTAAGCCTCTCTTTCAAAATCTGCAGGCAAGTCCATAAATGGGAGGGAAGGAAGGGCTTTTCCCCTACCCCAGACCAGGCATTTCACAGAATGTGTTGTACTAAAAATTACTCATCATCTACTTGAACTACAATTTTTCCATTGCATAAATTTTATTCTTTTAATTATAAATATATATATATATATATATATATATATATATATATATATATTATATATATATATATATATACCATTCAATAGCACTGAATACATTTATCATGTTAGGCAATTATCATTACCATCCTTTTATCTTGTAAAACCAAAACTGTGAAACCCATCTTTAGCCTTCAAACTTAATGGGGCATCCTCTAATGCCATTTGTGAATCTGTGCACCCTGCCAGGGACTGAGGGCTGCCGCCTCTTCTCCAGCTTGGCTTTGATCTCTGTGCCTGGCCTGCTGAAATCTCTCCTCCACTACTGACCACTGTAACCACCTGGACACACTGTCTATTTCGTTGCTCATGGTCTTTCCATAGAGCCTGGTCAAGTGCAGGCAGTGGTCCAGCGTTTCAGAGTACAATCGCATTTTTCCTAAATTCCCCTTTGCATGACCTTTGTAAAGGACCATCTGCAAGAGGCCAGTCTCTGAGCACTTACACATTCCACACTAAGCGAGGCACCTCTAACTGAGAAAGGAAGCTATGTAACACAGGCCCCACGTGTGCTCCCCTCATCCCATGGAATGTCATTTAGCCCCAAAGGAAGAGTTCTGACATACTGCTGCAACACAGATGAACCTTGAAATCAGACTAAGTGAGAGACACCAGACGTAGAAGGTGACACAGTGTAGGAGTCCATTTCCTTGAAATATCCAGAGTAGGCGAATACATAGAGAAGTAGCAATTTGTCATTGCAAGGGCTGAGAGAGGGGGAAAATGGGGGATGGACTGTTTAATGGGAAAGAGGTTTGCTTTTGAGGTGCTGAAGATATTCTGGGATTCAATGATGGTGGCAGCTGCTGAGCACTGATTAAAAGTCACTGAATAAACGTTTACTTCAAAATAGGTGCAAGGTCAAATTTTATGTTGTGTGTGTATTACTATAATTTCAAAATAATGGGGGCTGGGAGTGCAGATAGGTGGTTCAGCTCTTGCCTCATATAGATAAGGTCTTGGGTTCTATACACAGCATCGGGAAAAAATGTAAATAAAATGAAAATAATTAGGAAAAAATAAGTAGAATTCTCTACACGTCTAACATATTGCCTTCTTTGAGGTCAACTCCAACTCAGGACTGCCCAGCTGTGTGAAGGTCACCAACCAGCTTGGGCAGGACCAACCTTCCCACGATGGGCACAGAGGCAAAGTGCAGAGTGGTCAAGGGCAGGAATAGGTCACACAGACCCCTTAAGCCACAGAGGTGCTTATCATTGGTCATCTGCATCATATGTAGGATGCCAGGAGTTGTTAGTGCCAAAGCTTAATACAATGTGTGCTGCAGGCTGAGGGAGCATCTGGTTTGGTTCTGGTTAAGTCTCAAATGAGAAAATTGGCATCCACCCTTTCCAAAACGGCTGATTGGTTCTATTTTGGCGTCTTCTGCATGGGTTTTGCCAGTCTATAGCAAACAACTGCAGTTTTTCCCTCCTGATAATCTAAAGGTAAGAATCCCTATGGACAGAGTTCAATGCCAGCAACCCAGTAAGGCTCAAAAGTAATTGCCTGGGCAATTGACAATTCAAACCTAGGGTCCTCCTGGGGGCCTGGCCTGAACCATCCTCTGAATTCCCCCAGTTGCCCAGCACTTAGCCTAGAGCCCTTTGCACACAATCTGAGAAAACTAGCTTGACATCTGAATGAAACATGAAATTAAGGTGCCCAAGTCAAAAGGAAAGTAAATGACCAATACTAAGTCAATATTAGACTTCAATTTCCAGGGGGCATCTTCTGTATTTAACTTCTATTAGTGTGTGCAAGCCAGCATGCCCAGCATGGAATTGCTATTACCAGAGTTCTGTTCTCCTAATAGGAAAAGAAGTCCCCAGTTTGAGTCAATATGGTTAGTCCTCAATAATAAACAACCAATTTTAAATTCACAGGAACTGCCTAGGGCTGCAGAGGCTAAAACCAAATCTTGTGACTTAGAATTTAAAAGACACATCCACCAGGTAATATACTAAAATGATACCAATGGTCTACATATCTTCTATTAAATCTTTCTGTCCATCTTTTGTTAATGTAAAATGGATTTTTTCCCTTAAACTTGTAGGAAGGGAAAGAGAGTAGAATTAACATTCAATGTTAAATTTAACAGTGCAGAAGTCCTCAATTTATGATGGTCAGACTTCTCTATTTCTTGAATTTACATTGGGCCAAATATAACATTTGTTCAGGAGAAACTGTACTTCAGATTGTGGATTTGGACCTTTCCCAGGAAGGATGTTATGTAGTGCAGTTGTCTGTCAGGTTGCTGGCCATAGTAATGAGCCGTATCTCCCCCATCAGCTATGCAATCCAGGGTGGAAGCCACAGAGATCCACATTATACTATGCTGCTAGGCTGTAATGCTCTGTAGGTTGGGACTATGATAGACATTTTGATGTACCGATTTTTAAATTAAGGCTTATAGACATACTGGGCTGTAACTCAAGGCACACCTGTGTGCACTTTTAGTATTAACAAGGCATGATCTCTATCACCCCTCTCTGCCATTTACCTGTATGCTTTATATAAAAACTCAAAACATTTTCAACAATCATTTTTCTTTCAAGCTCCTGCCAAGGTAGAATCATGTTCAATACTGACCACAACCCAAGACCTAGAAGGAGAGAAAGGAAACTTTCCATTCTCATTTGGGAAGTGTTGAACAATGCACAGACCATCAGAGCCTCATTTCTTCCTCATGACCACCTGCACAGCCTCAGTGAAAATGGGCAGCTCAATTCTACAATGGCTCTCACTGAACTAGTTTGATTAACCCCTGATGATTTTGTCTATATGTGAGAGACACCACCTACTCACATTCAGAATGGTGCAGCTTGGTTATAGATGATCCAAATTTGTTCAAGACAATTAATAGCCCCAAACTCTTCTTTTTCTTTCTTTGACAATGATAAAGTTTATGATGCTAACCATTTTAACTGTATAATTGAGTAGCTTCAGGTAGACTCACCACCATCCACATCCAGAACGCTTGTCTTACACAACTGAAACTCCACACCTCTTAAACCACAATTCTCTACCTGCATTTCTCCCAGCCCCTGGAAACAGCCATTCTCCTTTCTGTCCTGGGTGCCTCATGTAGGTACAACCACACAGTACCCGTTCCTTTGTGCCTTATTTCACTCTGTACTCACATACTGTCCTCGGGGTTCATGTATGTATGCATGTAGTCATACCTGTGTCAGGATTTCCTTCCTTTTTAAAAATGCTGAATAATAACCAAATGTACAAAGGCCTTTTCTTTGTCTTTTTATCACTATGATTGTGGCAGAGATCAGTCAAAAAACCCTGAAAAAGTTACCAGACCATGATTTCTACTCAGAGGCCAGATTGACATATTACAATTATTCTGTTTTACTCTATCACATCCTTTTTGGACTTCAAAGGGAGGAAGTGAGATTCAATGTTAATAGTTATTAAGCAGGAGAAATCACTGCTTTTGTTTCTTTGGGTTTTGAGAACTAGTGAATGGCTGAATGATCCTCCCCTTCTTGAAACTTGACTGATGGTTGTGAAATTTGCTGTCATGCCACTTTTTACATACTTAGAGGTGAATGAATGAACAATGAAGGGGTTAGGGTTGAACTAAGTATTAAGAGTTCTTGTCTGGCATATACAAGATCCTGGGCCACCCCCGCCACTGCAAAAACTAAACTAAAAACAAATAAGTGCAGCAGAGAGCGGATCACAGCAAGGAGTGACAAAGAGACTTAGAGACACCCAAGAGTCCTGGCCTGGATGTGTAGTGGTCCCTGTCTGAGTCTTCTAGAGGAAGATGATGGTAGAAGAGCCCACACAGGAGTGCACATTGGCCAAAAGTCAGCAGACCCTGAGCACTCAGAATGAAGGTCAACAACCAATGTCTCCCAGCTGACTTCTAGAGTTACTTTGAGGAGAAGAGTGGCTGTTTGGGAAGTATCAGAGAGTTAGGGTGCATCAGAAATTAGTGCAGGCACACAGGTCTCCTAAGCTGAATCACAGGCTGCTTGCAAGAGAATGGGTCAAAGGGGAGGAGGAGAGTGAATAAGTTACGCCTCCTCCAACATTTGTCTAGTCAGACTCCTCCCCTTGAGCTGATATCCTGGACCAGCAATTTCACATCCAGTGTCCAGTGTCTGCTCACAGCTCAGCATAGGCAGGCTATAGTCAGAGCAGGCCACCAACAGGACACACTGCAGAATGTCAGCACCAAGGACAGCACCTGGCTGGTCTCAGTAACTGGCTCTTGGGTGGACCAGGACCACAGGCAGCCCTAGCCTCCATGTCAGCTGCTCAGAGGAGGCACTGGGCTTTTACAAACCCAGATATAGCCATCCTCCAACTCAAACTGTTTGGACCTTGGCTTGGTCTTGGGTGAAGAGACACCAGCTGCTCTGCTGTGAAGGTAGACTTCCTTTCTGTAAAAGTAGATGGTGCAATCTGCATGCAAACCTTGACTCAGCAGGTTCTAGAAGTCACCATCTGCTCCAGGGACACCATTACATCCCCCACACATCCCTTCTCAACATGTCTGAGTTGTGCTTGTTTTCCTTGGCTGTCTATGACACTGTCTGCCATAGAGTTGGGAGTAACCCTTGCTACCACAGTCCATGACTTTATTAGTGTCTGATTTAACACTGGGTGTGAAGAATGTTGTGGGGTAAAACCGTGTGATGGCCACGTCACACTGTCACATCTTGGGTGAACAGACTACGTGTGACATTATGTATTTCTGTATCATGTGTTTATCCATGTGGGCTTTCTTCCTGAACAGATGATGTTTCTAAAAATTCTTGCATGGAGACCTATACTTCCAAGTGAACACCATGTGACTAACTGATTTTGTCAGCTGGATAATGTAAGGTGTAATGCGAGGTGCTTTGGGCCATGAATGGGGGGCCTGAGCCATCCCAGAACCTGCCTCAGGTCCTGTATCTCCTGTTGTTCTACTGTATACACATACCACTGGAGAATTAGTATATTTGAGAAAGTATCATACATGTAGTGGGTGGTTCTCCTCTGCCTGCTGTTGTCTCTTCAGGTTCCTCCTTGTGAGTGCCTATGAACACTGCCCATCTCCCACTTCAATTTCCAAAGTTGACTCTGCCACCCAACCGCACAGAACCCTGAGGGCTACATAGCCTGTAAGTACTTTCTTCCTGATTAATGCTTCCCCCACACATACACCTGCTGACTTTGGCCTTCCTCGTGTCCCTGGCCCTTGGCTCCTTCTTCTGTAATGGCTTGTTTTAATGTCAACTTCCAACAAATTAGAATCACCTGAGTAGGGATCCTCAACTGAAGAACTGTCCTGATTAAGTGATATGGGAAGACCCACTCCAAATGTGTGTGGCACCTACTGGTAGTGGCCTAGATAGAAAGGGGCATGGCAGAAGGAAGATCATTCACCTTTGTTTGTTTGGCCTTCCCTCTTGATGCCGAGTTGATTACAGTTCTGTTGCTGCTGCTGCTGATTCTTTGCTGACACTGGAGACAGTGCTTCCAGGCCTCTATCACTGACTGAAGACCAGTGGTTCTTCAGGAACCCTCTGCTTTTTCAGCTCCAGATGGGGACTGTTGAGGTACTCAGCCTTGTGGACAGAGCAATTTCTAGGTTCCCACGGTCTCTGGTATGGGAAAGCCACTGTGGGATTGCTCCAACTGCTGGGGCACCCACCCAGCCTCAGGGACAGAGCAGCAACTGGGTTCTCAGCCTCTCAGGGATGTTTCAGCTCTTGTTTTAAATTCAAAATAAGCAGATTAATAATGTGTATATGTGTATTACACACACACACACACACACACATATGTAGGTGGTTTGAATGAGAATATCCCCCATAGGCTCCAAGCAGTCAGACATTTTGTCCCCAGTTGGTGGTGCTGTTTTGGGAGGCCTTAGAAAGTGTGGCCATGCTGAAGGAAGCACGTCATGGGGGGTGGGCTTACAGAGTTCTTAAGCCTTGCCAGATCTCCAGTCAAGCTCTGCTTCTTGTGCCTGCTTGAAGATGTGAGAGCTTAGCTTCTGCTCCTACTCTAGCCACCTCTACCACCAAGCCTTCCCACTATGATGGACTCTTGCACCTTTGGAATCATAAGCTCAATAAATTCTTCTTTTTATAAGTTCCCTTGGTCATGGTGTTTCTATCACAGCAACAGAAAAGTAACTAATACCCCACTCCATGAGGACACCCATGCATTGCTATGGTTAACCTCAAAAGTAACTAATACCCTACTCCATGCTTGAGGGCACCCATGAACTGCTATGGTTAACCTCATCTCATTGACTGACTTCCCAAAGCTTTCCTCAAAGTCCAACCATGCAGTCTGTCCTCTATGCCTACCTGAAGTCCTCAGATGGGTGAGCTCCTATCCTAAGTACCCAGCCCCAACTGATGGGAGGGGAGCAGTGCTCTCTTCTTATCTGTCTTCCTCCAGAATGGGTTCCAAAATGCAGGACTATGCCATCTTGATCTTGGCAGCCTCAATGCCTGGCACACTGCAGGTATCACTCTTAATGGGTGGAAGGGAATGTGGAGGCAGCCAGCTCAAGATAAAGAGGTGGCCTGATGGTGGAGAGTTGGCTTTGAAAGAGAGAAGGCTTTGTAAGCAGACATTGTGAGAAGTGCCCACTTTAAAGAGAGCCCCAGGCAACATTTGAAGTCAATGAGAGAGAAGCCCAGTGTGGGTCTGTGCGGATTCTCAGCTACTTTCCCACTAGAAAGCAGATGTGAGAAAATCAGGGAAGCCATGGTTGTGTGGGTGTTTTCTGTTCCCCATATTCAAAATCTAGAACCCTAGAGGAGAGAGGCCTAGGAGATGTCATGTGAGAATCTACCCATGGGGTAAATTCTGTAAAGAAGGGAAGCCGTCCCACTCGCCACACCCTGCTTCTCTGTGGCCCTGGCTAGTCCTGATCTTCCTCCTGTCCTGCCTCACCAGCTGGGCTTACCTCTCCCTATGTCACTCCCAATGACACAACAACCATTTTGCTCTGTTAGTATTCCCAGCCCTGGCCAGTACAGGCTGCTTCCCTGGTAGCCTCAAAGACTCCTGCAGACTTAAAATTTGTTGTCATCATGAGGGTAAGCCCTGCATGCATGTTGTCATCCATCTGGCACCTGGGTCAACATTCCTCTCTATAATCCCCAAAGATCAGTCTGGTCAGTACAGGTGACCTGTCCAAAATGCCCTGGACACCATGGTGAGGCCCAGGCTTCCTGCCTGTGGGAACTGTATTCCCAACCATCGTACCCTATGCTCTCTCCAGAGCTAAGGGGAGGATTCCTTCTGGATGATCATTAGTGGAAGGGCTTTATATGCATTGACACTCACCTGGGGAGTATATTTGTGTGTGTGTGTGTGTGTGTGTGTGTGTGTGTGTGCATGTAGGTGCACGTGCACAACTGTGCCCAAGAGTGTAAGGGCCAGAGGTTGACAATGGTTCTCTTCCTCCAGTGCGCTCCAATTTATTTGCTGAGGCATGGTCTCTTACTGAACCTGGAACCTAAAAATCCAGCTAATCTAGTGAGCCAGTTTGCCCTGGGAATCCCATCGTCACTTTCTGAGTATAGGAATTAAGGCCTCCATTTTTACATGGATGCTGAAGACTCAAACTGTGGTCCTCACACTTACGCAGTAAGTGCCTTCTGTGCTGGGCCATCTTATCATCCTCCATACTGACAATTATTACATATGAATCAAGAATGTTTGAAAACTTTAAGGACTCGGTAATGTTAAATGCTCTAATTTAACCATTATACGTTATGCACATGATGAAATTAGCACACTGCACCCATATGCACAATTAAAATAATATATTAATTGGTTAATTGACTTTTAAAAACCAAAAGAATATTTTAGAAACCCCAACTTTAGCAGCCCTGCACACAACCCCAATTCCTGCTACTAACTGCTACCTAACTATAACAGGCACCTCTGGTAACATCATCAAGTAGCTTCTTCAAAACCAAGCAGGCATTCTGCTAGCTCATCAGATAAGCCCAGAGCATCAGTCACAAGCTCAGGTAGAGGTGGTGAGCAACATCAAGCAGCACCCACAGGATTTCGCTTTTCAAGGCAGCCCTGGGAATTTGTAGAAGTAGGTACAGAGTTCACCCTGTCACTGCAAGCAGTGACAGCACTGCATGCCACAGAGACCTAGGGGCTGAAGAACTCCTTCCCCCAACAGAGCCAGGAGAGGTCCTCGTGAACCCTGAAAACCCCTCTCCTCAGAGCCACTTATAACACACTTTTCCAACTTCTCTCAGAACTGGGACAGCTCACTCCCTCATGGGCACAGTGCAAGCACAAAACCCTCTCCACTTGGCACCAACTTTACACCTGCTGCCCATTGCATGCAGATCAGGGTGGGTACCTGGATGCGAGCAACCCCACAGAGTTCCTCCTCAATTCTGTTCTGTAAAGTGGGGGCTAATGCTTTACATACCACCCAGATGGAACACTGAGGTACCTGGACAGAATGCACGCAATGCCACTGACTCCCACCAGGGGCAGGTCAGGGTTATCCAAGCAGACAGCACCATCGATGCCTGTTTGGCACAAGCATTTCAAGGCAACTTTTGAAGAGCACTTTGCAAAACAAGCTTCAGTGGGATCCCAGGTCCCAACCAGAACATCCTGGCAGTGAGTAGTGGTAGATGCAGCCCTCAATGTGGCCCAAAGCTCTGGACCACGTCTCCCTTTAGCTGTTGTATTAAGCTGGCTATGAGGTATTGATTTTCTTTTTTCCTATTATGGGAGGGATCTTTGTAGAAAACACTGCTGGGCTGGTGATAAACAGACATCATGAAAACTCCAAATAATCAAAACATGTATTTGGTTCACTGGACCCAAAGTGTGGAGCTGCTACACGTGGCTGCCATGTAAATCAAATACTATCAACTGACCTGTGTTAAGGTCCTAGACAGGGAATGGCTGCAGCCCTAGACTCTTCAAGGTCCAAAGGAGTAAGCCTCTAAAGGGAGAACCTTAAGCCCAGAGAGATGTCTTAGGGTTGACTTACTTCACAACAGACTTCACAAGGCATCAGGTAAAGGAAACAACAGGGACAGGGACTCCACAGCAATCTATTTAGCATATGCTAAACCCAGATGATCAGCAGAACACCCAGAGAACCTGCCATCCCAGGTCACCACATATCTTCATGGAACAGGATCTGTGGTGCTGGACAGAAATGTTCTTACACTGTCCACCAAGAGTACAAGTGAGCAGTCCCTTGCCTGCATGGATCAGCAAATTGCCCTATTCAAGGGAGGTTCACCAATGACTGGCCAGGTCCACAGAGCTCATCTATGGAGCCCTACGGCCACAGTCACATGATGAACGGCCAATTACGCCCCCCCCACACACACATGGAGGTTCACCAATGACTGGCCAGGTCCACAGAGCTCATCTATGGAGCCCTATGGCCACAGTCACATGATGAACGGCCAATTACGCCCCCCCCCCCACACACATACACTCTTTCATACCATACTCCCAGGTGACACAGGACCATGAATCCCACTAAGACACTCAAGTGTGAGTCTGAGAGGACCAACTCATGTATTCCTTAATTCCTTAATCACTGCATACAAAAATAAAATCAGCATGGCTGGGCTGCAGCTCAGTGGTATAGTACTTGCCTGTACGTGTGCATGGCCCTTAGTTTGATCCCCAGCTCTCTGGTGCTGTAACAGCTGAGCAGCAACTGCAGAGCAAGCCAGACATTTCAATACCAAAGAAACAGCACACTGAAGCACCCATTGCTCTCTAAAATCCACACTGTGTAGTGCACTCACATGCACAGGCCTTGGCTGGTGGACTCATGTACATGGTACAGAACTGGACATTATGTTTTCTGTAGGTCCTCCAATGGCTGTGTAGCTCAAAGGTTATAGGCAGGAGTTCTGGTGCCATGAAGTCTGTTAAGTTCTTTTAAGCTGTATACCAAAGGATGAGGTACTTATATATAGGACTCAACTACCTCACCTGTACAATGGAACCAACCTCAACCCCGTGTCTTTGAGTTATTCTAGAAATTCCTGAGATCAGAGACTTTGAGCCTATTGTACAGTGCCCTAAGTCTCCACTGCCACTTTCACAGTAACCCAGGAATTTTCCACAAATTGCAATCCAACCAACCAACCATTAAATTTTTAGATGTTGTGATGGCTAATCCTGGGTGTCAACTTGATTGGATCTGGGATTAACCAAAATGAAAGAGATCTTCTTGATTGGATCATCTAAAGCCGGAAGACACACCCTAAATGTGGGTGTTACCTTCTGATGGCAGCCGGTATAAAAGGCCAAGGCAGAGGAGAATGCCAGGCTTTTTGCAGCTTGCCTTCTCTCTCGCTGGTGAGTTCGTCTTGCTGCTGTAGACTGAAGACTAGCTGATCTTTTGGAATTTGTCAGACCTTCAGTGCCAGATTCGGACTACTGAGACATCCAGCCTTGTGGACTGAACGACTACAGAGTCTCAGCCTCTCCAGTGTGGTGCAGCCATTGTTGGACTACTCGGACTCTATCCTGTGAGCTAAGCTGATAAATCTCTATACATATTCATTCTACCAGTTCTGTGTCTTTGGAGAACCCTGACTAATACAGATGTAAAGGTTCCCAATGATTACAAGAGCGGTAAGTGTCCCTTATCACCATGTTGAGTTGATGCTAAATCCTCCTGAAATTGAGTCAGGGACTCTGGTCCCTAGGATGAGACTTGAGTTGCCAATTTCTTCACAGGCCCTAATAAAGAAATGAGGTCTTGATGACACAGAATATTGAGACCACTGGACAAGCAGCACTGTTGCATGTGCAAGAAATGAGTGAGCCTCAAAGAAGAGAGAAGTTGTGAAGGGAAATCTCCCAAACTCATCTGCCAACCAAACACAGTTGCCCCTCTGCATCTGTGGTCTCCACATTGGCTAATTCAAGAAACTATGGATGGAAAATATTCATAAAACAAAACTGCATCTGTTTTGAGCATGTAGGCACATCTTATTATTCCATTAAATAGTATGCTATAGCAATTTACATGGCATAACATTGTAGTAGGCATTATAAGCCATCTACAGATGATTTAAAGTAAGCTAAATGCAAATGCTAAATATAATACTTTTCTATGGGATTAGAGGACCCATGGATTTTGATATCCCCAGGGAATCCTGGAAGCAGTCTCCATCAATCTTCGTTTATACCATCATCTTCTGTGAAGTTCCTACAAGTGCTGAATTAGTGCCCACTGAACAGGGGCAGATACAGCAGTAGACGCTGGTGAACCTTGAGTCATGCTTTTTGTCAACCAATTGATACAGAACTTTGTCTTATGTATGCCTCTTCTTTTTAAAAACATCTCAACATATACATATATGTGTGTGTATATATGTGTGTATGTATATGTGTGTCTATATATGTGTATATACATATATATATGTATATATAGCACTATTTACAGTACTCTATGCTTTGAGAACTTGTGACATAGGTTTCCCAAGACAGATAGTTTGTCTTTTTTGGAAATTTTCTACAGTGGAATCCTACAAAGCAAATGGCAAAAGCATCTTTATATTTTTCACAAATAAACTTTTTAAAAAATGTGTATGAGTGTTTTGCCTACATGTCTTTAAGTGCATCTATGTCTTGCAATGTTCAAAGAGGACAGAAGAGGGCATCAGATCCTCTGAAACTGTAGTTAGCCACCATGTGGATGCTGGTAACAGAATCCAGATCCTCTACAAGAGTAGCCAGTGCTGTTAATACCACTGTCAACCACCTCTCTCCAGCCCCAAACCTTTTATTTTTTTTTTAAAGCCAGAAATGGTGCTGGGGAGATAGCTCCATTAGTATAGTGCATGTTACATAAGCATGAGTATAAACATGAATCTCATCCCTAGAACCTACGTGGAAAAAAAAAAAAACAGTTGGGTGGTATGTGCTTGTAATCCTAGAACTAGGAGGTAGAGACAGAAGGATCTTGGGGCTCACTATCCAGCAAATCTAGCCTATGTGGCAAGTCCCAGGC
Source organism: Nannospalax galili (assembly GCF_000622305.1). NCBI lineage: Eukaryota > Metazoa > Chordata > Mammalia > Rodentia > Spalacidae > Nannospalax > Nannospalax galili. Next base: position 3,344,300 of record NW_008353482.1, on the reverse strand, counting down.
AAGTAAGAAACCGTGTCTCAAAAAAACAAAGTAGACGGCCAGGTGTGATGGTGCATGCCTTTAATCCCTTTACCGGGGAGGCAGAGGCAGGCAGATTTCTGTGAGATCAAGCCAGCCTGGTCTACATAGTGAGCTCCATGCCAGCTGGGGCTACAGGGAGACCCTGTGCCCCCAAACAAAACCAAACAACAAAAACATGCTTGACAGCATCTGAGGACGATGTCTGAAGTTGACCTCTGGCCTCCACATACACAAACATGCCCATGCACATGCAGCATACGTGAACACACATGAACACAGAGCCACACATGCACATACAAACACATACACATATGCACCCCCCACGCACATGTATATGCACAGGAACAAAAAAATTTAAAAGTCAAGAAAAACTTAGAGATCTCTGTTCCCTATCACACATTCCTACCACTTTAGGGATCTTTGTTGTCTCTGACATCACACCCTCCTCCCAGAGCAGAGCTCTTGGTCCCATCAGACTGGATCCACTTGAGAACATACATAGCATCCTACAGCACAGGGGAAGCCCAGAGGCTACACATCTCACTTTCTGTCACATGGAGCAACTTTGGTTTCCACAGAGGCCGAAGTAAAGCTGTGACCACTGTGAACTCATCTCCCAAGTTTGGGAAGAAGGAATCATCTTTCTGACTTTCTCTGTAACAAAGGGGTGGGAGGATGATGGACAGGTCATCTACATCTTAAAAACAAAACAGAGAGGGAAATAACATGACCTGAATTCAAAAGGAACAGGTGCAGCACAAAGTGTATGAAGTGCTCCTATGGAACGGAATAGCACTAAAACTGCGAGGAAAAGAGGTGTGGACTGAACACTCACAGACGGAAAGAACACAGTAGATAAGTTAGTCATGGAGAAATGTAAACTGTCAACACTGATGTATGGCATAGGCATTTATCCTCAGGAAGTCGCCAAAAGACAGGAAACAGAACTCACACAAAGATGTCTAATATACAGGAGAAAACGCCACCCACAACCTGCATGTTCAATAGCAGAGTAGGCACAGACAAATAAATTATACAGCAATTATATGGGACATCACCCAAATGCAACATTAAAATGTCAGTAAAATAATCATGAAAATTATACAGGAACATGAAAAATTTTTATATGTCAGCTATTAAGAACTTGAATGGTGAAGTTCTATCTGGGCCATAACAACAGCTGCATGCTTTATGCTCAGTGCTACAATCTGAAAGGGAATGCAGAAAAATGAAAACAGTTCCCTATGTTGGTGGTGGGGACCATGGAAATGCATCTTTCATCCTCACACTGTGGACTCTTGTACTTACTAGCATCTGTGTGATAACGGAATGCGTTCTATTCAGTATAGGCTGAGTACCCTGCACAGAATGCTTGAGTCTGTGGCTGTTTATGACTTGGGATATTTTGTGACTCTGAAGTATTTGCAAGCACATAATGAGATATGCCAGGGATGAGACCCACTGCAAATATAAAGATTCATATATGTTTCATATACATGTATCAAGAAGGTAAACCAATAACAGAATTTTTAGCACACCTGTGTTTTGAATATAATTCATCTCAGGAGGTCAGGTGTGAAATTTTCCACTTATAGTAAGTACTACTGTCAGCACACAAGAAGTTTTAGACTTAGTGTTCTTTCACATTTTCAGATTAGGTATACTGAACCCATACTTTAAAAAGTAACCCTGACTATATTTGTCGAGTGAGGGACACTATGCTACTTCCCTCCAGCTGAAGACTTTGACAGCATTGCTTCTCCAACTTGAATGCATCATCTTGTTGAAATACAAATTAGGACTCAGCAGTCATGGGATGGGGACTGTATGATACCAATGCTGCTGCCAACGCTACACTTGAACAGTGCAGTGACAATCTATAAAGCACATGGGAGGCTAGGACACCAGCTTTCTGTTCAGATTAGCTTTTGTACAACCTCAGTTCTAAGTAGTGCTGCACTAACTATGCAGACAACACCTATAATACAGAGATAAGCTGGGGGCTCAGTGGCTCCCTAGTCCCCAGTCTTAGGTCAGGTTTTTGCTGGCTCCTGGTACAGCTTGCCTGTCCTGAGGGGAATAAGAGATTACTTTTAACAACTAGCTGTGGTTTTAAATAAGGTGCCTTCAGTGTATTCAGTGTCATGTCTTTTAGAGAATCTGACTTCCATGAGAATTTATATCACCAGTGGATATTATGGTCCAATATCTGAGCTTTTCCTGTGATCTGAGCTATTACTGTATACAGGACATGTATACGCTGCCAACCTGCACAAAGTCCAATACAATCTTCCAAAGAGGTACTTAGCCTACTATTATGAGGACCTGGTTAGCTAGGAGCTGGGAATTGCTAGACACTCCCTGAATGGGATTAATTTGTGAGTGAATGAATGAATAAATAAATACAAAAAAAACTGTATAATCATTAGCCAACTCTTTATGAGTTTTTGATAATTTCTTAGACAAGAATTTGCTTAAGGATACCTGGAACCAGACTGCTTTTCCATTCAATACCTTTTTCTGAAGAACACTCTTTTTTCCTGTCTTTCATGATGGCTTAGGACTTCCCCAACCTCTACCTGCCCTTCCAAATGGCCACCACCACTAATTCACTTAGGCCTTCCCATTTGTTCATTCACCAGCACTGTAACCTGACGTTCTATGGTATTTCATTCAACTTAGCATCTGGGTTAGTATGAAGCACAAAAAGCAAAGCACCAGGTCTTGCTCACTCCACACTAGGCCCTAAGATAATTTTCTCTTAACAGAGCTTTGATGGAGAAGACACTCATTACAACAAAGCACAGAATGTCACATGCTCTGCACAACCCACATCTGCCCCCTGCAGTGCCATCGCTATTGTTCGGGACAAGTTCATTTTCTGAAAATGTCCAGAGAAAGATGAGGGTGCTTTGGCCTGAACCCAGACCCAGGGCCAGAGGCTCTGCCCCCAATATTCACTAGCATAATAGTACTTTATATCTCACAGTCCCCCATGTGAATGTAGAATTGCTGTGAATAGCAGGCATACCTCCAAAGTGAAGTCAACTGGCACTTAATAACTTAGAACAGAAGGCACCAAAATGCAAGGATTGGCAATCTCACAGCAAGTCAACATGATTTATATTCCAAATACAAGTTTTCACTGTGTATGTCTGTGTGATGTGTATATGTATATACTGAATTCCATACATACTGAATTCATATTCAAACTCATGAAATCTTCTAGGGCTAAAATAATTAAGCCTTACAAACCATGAAAGAAGCCCACATAATGGGTCAAAGAGAAGCTCTTTCAACAAGTTCAGGAATCACATCTTCTTTACAAACTCATGGTGAGTTTTTTTTTTTTTTTTTGGAATGGAGGTTGGAATACCAGTTTTTCAAAGTGTGTTTGTTAGAATATATACTTGTTTGCTGTAATTAAAATAAAGCATAGTTATGTTTACATCCCTCACTCTCATTAGCATGTATTTCTTCTCTAAGACTTGGTCAAACTTTTTCAAATAATGATTTTTCAAAACAGAGCAGCTATTCACAACTAAGTACCCATCAGGCCAAGACAGTTTTGGAGACATGTCACCCAGCTGCAATGGCCACTGTGAAATGCACTCATCCCACTGGCCAGGGAAGGGAATGAACACCAGCATCCTCCTGCTGCTGCCCTCACTGCTGGCCTGAGGTGGCCACCTGAGGAAGCAGGAGGTCACATGGACACTTGCCTTCCATGAGCAGATTCAGGCAGTAGGCTACAGCCTGATCCTGGGGGCAGGGCATCTCCTAGGAGACATTAGTTGTCAATTGGCCCTCATTGGGAGAATCCCTTTTATGGGCTCCTGAATCTAAGGGATGGGCTTATGAGTGGCCACAATGTTCTTGAAACATGGCAGTAACTGAACAAATTAACAAAGCTCATATTGTACACTGGAAAGCAGCTGATCCCTCCTGTCTATCATCACCCCACCTGGGCTTTACTATCTTTTGGGTGATACCACAGCTCTCTGTGACCCTCTTCCCCTTTCCCTGGGAATGGCCAAGTCCTACCTGCTCTTGGGGCCACTTTGGCCTCTCCTCTGGGGTCCTGGTCTTGCTCTTGAGTTCTCTCTGGGGGTCTCCAGGGTGCTTGGCCTCAGAAGGGAGGTTCAGCGACTTGGGCCTTGCCTCATGCCTGCTGGGCCCATGGCTGGTGTTGCTGGGTAAACAGGCCTCTGTGGAGTCCCCGGGTCCCAGCTCTGGCATGTGCTCAGGACTGGCCTCGCTGGCGATGCTGGTCATGCTCAGGCTCATCTTGATCTCAGCCACGATCTGGTCAATATCCTCCTCCTGCTCCTCCAGGTCCCCGTCCCCACGCCTCAGGCGGTAGGGGGAGGCACCACCCGCATTCCCATTGGCCTCTGAGGGGTAGTAGTCCTGGTAGCTCTCCTTGCTAGGACAGTAGTGGCCATCTTCTTCCTGGTCATGGACCTCTAGGACAGAAGGCTCATCCTCTGGGATAGGTAGGTGGCTGTCTGGGTATTCCTGGCTACTTTCAGCCCCATGGCTACGGGCATGAGGGCCCACTGAGTCTGTCCACTCCTCTACCGCCTCTTGACACTCGTCAGTGTCCACGGGATGCACACCATGGGCCACATACTCCTCCCCATTACAGTCCATGCCCTCTAGATAGCTGTCATCCTCAGGGCAGTATCGGATGTAGTAGGTGATGCCCTCCTCCTCCTCGGGGAGGCCCTCATCATAGTCCTCCTCTTCGGATGTGTTATTCACATAGTCGGAGCTGGAATCCCCATCGGGGCTGTGGTTGTGGCACTCCTGCTCCTCAGGCGTGGGGCTCTCTGGCTGCAGAGTGCCCAGCTCCAGGCCTGTGGGCATGTAGCCTTCCAAAGGCAGTTCTGTGTCCTCGCTCTCAGGCTCTTGCTCATGGGGGATAGGACCTGGCCTAGCCCTGTGGTCCAACATGCTGCTTGTGCTCTGGCGCTTTCGGTGGGCCATGGTGGACACTCACACAGCCATAATTACCTAGATGCAGCCACTGTGGGGAGGAAGATGGAGAGAGCAGTCAGAACCACACAGACATGGCCAACCTAAGAATCACATGGCCTGCCACGTAGCCAGTGCCACAACTACCACCATGTCCTACAATATATTTTCTCAGAGTACTGTGAATGCACAGATATTCAAGGACTGTGACAGTCCCACGCAGATGCTTCATGTACTGGGAAGAGGCTGTGGCTATGCCACAGGGGCCTGCAGATAAGCAGAGCTTGAGTAAAGGCAGAGAGGAGAGGAGGATGCCCATCTTGGCCTTGTAAAGCATGGGCTCATTGATTTGCTTTGCTTCAGTGCTAGGGCTGGAACCCAGGCTTATGCATGTTTGGCAGGTGCTCTACTGCTAGCCACATGCAGCCTACAGGCTCATTCTTGACCTCTGTACAAGGTTTACTTTGGTAAGGGTGGCACAGTTGGCCAAGAGGAAGAGTCATAAGATTGGGGTAATTCTTCTCAAAAGAGAACAGGAGAACTATCTCTTCAAAAGACATCATGAAGACCAATGAGGAAGGACCTCAAGTCTTTCATCTAAACCCCTGCTGCATAACTCAAGATATACGGGCACTGAAGCATCATGCTATGACCCCAAATTCTTCTATTACTGTTCATCAACTATAAATTTTACAATTAAGTATAAGTACATTTAGGAAGACTGGGTGAGACTCAATACAGAACATTTTTAACCATGAAAATTATGCTATTGTCATTTTGTAGTAAATTATAAATAAAATTATATATTAAGATTAAAAATCAGGCCAGACCTGGTAGAACATGCCTTTAATCCCAGCACTCAGAAGACAGAGACTGTCTTCCTAGATCTCTGTGAGGCAGAGGCAGGTGAGTCTCTGTGAGATTGAGACCAGCCTGATCTACATAGTAAGTTCCAGGACATCTGGGGCTATAGGGAGACCCTGTCTCAAAAAATAAAAATAAAAAAGGATTTAAAAAAAATCAAACAAGTCTTGAATCTGCAGCTCTTTGCAATCCAGCTCAGTCTCCCTCTTCTGTAAGCTTGTCCTGTCCTTTCCCTCCTCCTCATTCCACAATCGCCTTCACCAAGGGGCCAATTTGTAGGAACTGTCTTAGCTGAGTAAAGTACAGACAATCAATACAAGTGGCCAGCCTCACAGACTCAGGGCTCAGCAGGCAGGGGAGAGCTGCCTGGCCAAGAGTACTAGAGGAACACAGAACAGGATGCAGCTGCAGCCTACAGGGGGAAGAGCAGGGAACCACTGCAACCTTGCTGATTTCCTGCACCCACAATGGGACAGTACTGTTCATCAGTCTGCACTTTAACCCCCAGCCAGGCAAGATCACTCGGCAACTGCTAGTGAGCATATGCCACCAAGGATTCCTCTTTTGGTCTCACCTCTACGGAACACAGAACAGGATGCAGCTGCAGCCTACAGGGGGAAGAGCAGGGAACCACTGCAACCTTGCTGATTTCCTGCACCCACAATGGGACAGTACTGTTCATCAGTCTGCACTTTAACCCCCAGCCAGGCAAGATCACTCGGCAACTGCTAGTGGATTCCTCTTTTGGTCTCACCTCTATGAACCTAGCATGGAGGAGATTTGAGGAAACAGAAGGGTGGAGGAATGGCAACTGGTAAAGAATTATCACAGTCCTCAACAGGAAAGGAGGAACTAGGTAGTCAAAAGTCTACTTAGGCTAAACGCTTACTCCAATAGTGACTTTAACGGTACAATGTGTTTCTGTTTACATCACAGGTACGTTTATTTATCTATTCTGTATCTGCGTGTCTGTGTGTCTGGGCATGTGCATTCCCCAGTGCGGCTGTGAAAGTCAGAGGACAATTTTCAGAAGTCAGTTTTCTCTTTTCGTCATGTGGGTGGCTTCAGTAGTCAAACTGAGGCTTGGTGGTGAGGAAGTATCTTTACCTACCCAGCCATCTTGAAGGACTATAGGACCATAGTTACTTTTTTTTTTTTTTTTTTGGTCTTTTTGAGCCAGGGTCTCCCTGTAGTCCCAGCTGTTCTGGAACTCACTATGTAGACCAGGCTGGCCTTGAACTCACAGAGATCCACCTGCTTCTGCCTCCCAAGTGCTGGGATTAAAGGCGTGCGCCACCACATTACTTACTTTTAAAAGCATATTCCAGTTATCTAGTTCAGAAATAAGATTTGCATATTTTATGTACATATTTTTCCTGCATTTATGGATATGCATCATGTGTGTGCAGTAACCACAGAGGCCAGAAGAGGGTGTTGGATCCCCTAGAACTTCAGTTACAGATGGTTGGAAGCCACCATGTGGATTCTGGAAACTGAACTCAGGTCCTCCGAAAGAACACCACACACTCTTAACCACTGGACCTTCTTTCCAGTACCAACACTTGCATATTTTTTCATATCTATTTTAGCACAGTTCAATAAAACTATAAAAAGGAAATGTGATCTTAAACTAGAGCAGTGGAGGTAAGTGAGAAAGGGCTGAGTGGAAAGTTAGGTGGTATAAGCAATGGGGTCAGACACAAGGAGGCCGAGGCTGAGCTCCATAGTCACTGCCCAGGCTCTGAGCTCCCATCCCTGAATATTCTCTTTATGAAGCTGTATCTCCCCCAAGGAGCTCATAAACTAGAAGCCATTTACATCCTGCATCCCAGAGTATCGAGCACAGCACTGTGCCTGTAGTGGTGCCCAAAACACATCCTGCAGTGAGACTGCTTCTACCAGATGGCCGAAGTCACATCATTGGGGTCATTTCCAAAAGAGCCGAGAAGATAATTATTCCATCCAGTAGACACTAAGGGTGTGGACATCCATATTGCTATAAACAGGTACTTCCAATGCATGAATTTACCACACAGAAACTCACCAGCAGTAGAGCAACATGGATCCCATCTGCAAGGAGCTCATGAATGACTGTCTCTCAGTGCTACATTGTTAAAGGGTCAGTTCCTCAGAGCAGTCCACAGACTACAGAGATGGCATACATCAGGACAACTACTACTGGGAAGGACTCTGTAGGGTCTAACATCCTGTAGACTCAGCCCATCACAAACTCTGAAGCTGGTTGGACAATTCCAAAACCTTTTTCCAAGTACATGATCAGATGTTCAACATCCACCAAGACAGGAACTAGAGGTCCCAAGAATACTGAGTTGCCTCCATGCCAAAACTCTACAACAAGATTCTGACATTTATAGAGGATAGTGAACCTCAGGGATGGTCTGTAGGAGTGACAAGAAAAATCTAGAAACCCAATTCCCCTGCACACAACCTCTAGAAAAAACAACCCCAAAGTGGACCCATATGCTAAAGACAGTGGCTAACATATGACCAGAGGTGTCCATGCCTTGATGTAGGATGGCAGGCAATAGAATTGGTGGTTACCAGGAGGTGAGCACATAGTTCCTGTTTCTTAGGGAGTGAAACTTCACTATAGCATTCTGCATCTCCTGGGTATTTGACAGCAGACGTGAATAACAGCAGTGTTAGCTTCCATATCTGTGGGTATCACACACAGATCTAACCAACTATGAACTGAAAATATTTTAAATAAAATTAATAAAAGTTTTTCTTGTCATAATTCCTTAAACTACAATGTGATTTATAGCAATCACAATGTAGTATTATAAGCCATCTAGAGACGATGTGAAGTATTCAAGAGGCTGTGTACAGGTCCTGTGCAGACGTTACACCATTTTATACAAGGTCCTCCAGACTTTGGTATAGGGGAGGATCCTGAAACAAATCTCCTGGGCATACTGAGGGACAACTATATTATCCTGTTAGAAGATACCAAAGTATATAGTACCTCTTAACATCTTCATTTCAAATTTGATGTGATTTTGAATCCAAAATCTGCATATGCAGTATACTTTTGTATACCAACACGTATACACAATACCCTCTAAGCCAATATAAGACTTAAGGATTGAAATGTACACATTACAATAATGTGGCACAGCTTCAATCCTATATGCATGTTACCCAAGCAGTTATTTATTTAATTTATAAGTTTTATTTGGTTCTGGGGATCACATTCAGAGCCTCATGCATGTTAAATACACACTCTACCACTAAACTACATCCCCAGCCCTATCCAAGTCTTTAAAACAAAACCCCTAATATGCTATTTCAGGAGAACAAGAATAGAAACACAGTTTGTTGTCTCCCTCTATTTGCTGTCCTCATTCCAAGGTTTCATTTAATTTCAGCAGAATTGATTCCAGGTGCCTAAGAGGCCCAGCACCAAAGCTTAGAACTATGGCCAATCCATTTGTTACTTGTCTCTGCTTTCCTACATTGTTTGGTATTTCTTTCTCTTAAAGTATCTGTTACCACATTTTCGTTTTACTACAGCAATTGCTAGGGGTTTTTCTGTTGTTTAGCTATATGTAATTTTGTTAGTTACAAGGTAAGCCTTTTGGTGTCTATCATATGGCTTCTGCTTTCAATGAGTATCTCTGCTGGGTATAATATTCTTGGATTGTGCTCTTATTTTCCATTGTCTACTGAGATTATTTTGTTGTCTTGGTATCATACAGCCATGAAGATGAGAAATTTATACTAACCTGATTCTTCTTACCTTGCTACAAAATTGATCCCTTGTCTGGATGCTTGTACAGGTTTTTCTATATCCTTAGAGTTCAGAAATCCCATCAGGATTTTCCTGGATAAGGCTCTTTTCTTTCCTTAATCCCTGTGGATTCATTTGGTAAACCTCTTCCATATCGAGCCTATATCTTACTTTAGATAAAGGTTTCTGTCTTTATTTTCATTTCTCTCTCACATAGTCTTTTTCTTGTATTGACTGACTTTCTGGGATCTTGTCCACAAATCACTAAACTTTACAGTTACAACGCCCATTTCATCATTTTTAAGCATGATGTGAATTAGCTTTTCTATTTGAACTTCCAAAATGCTAATTCAGTCTCCAGCAAGGCACAGTATGTGACCCGTCTTTGCTCTTTTCAGTGGCAAAAGGCTTTTGTGCCAGATAGGTATCAGCAAACAGTGGATTATGTGGCAGTTCTAGGGGTAGTGAAAGATTTCCAGATGACTTGGCAGGGTGCAGGCTGGCCATGCAGGGCTCTGTTGTGTTCCCTCTACTTTTTAGGTGTAGACAGAGATGAACTACCATCAGTCAGATCTGCCTCCTTAAGGAAAAAGTGCCTACCTCCCTCAACAATGTTAATCAGCTTCCCTGCACTGTGACAAAATACATGATATAATCAACTTATGCAAGAAAGATTCACTGTGGCTCACTGTTTCAAAGGTTTCAGCCCATGATCACTTGATCCTGTGCTGGCACAGCACATATGTATGGAATGTGTGTCAGTGAAAGGCTATTCATTTCATGGAAACCAGGAAGCATATAGAGACAGGAAGGGGTCAAGATCCAAATATCCCCTTGAGAACACCTCTCACTGACCTAGTGTCTTCCTACTAGGCACCACCTCTTAAAGATTCCACCATCTTCTGGTTGCTTTACAGGTTGACAACTAAACTCTTAACACATGGACCTTTGAGGAGTCCTTATCCAAAGCACAGCATCTTTCAAAGTCACAGGAAACAGGCATCCCCTGAATCTTTCTGGGTCTGTCTGCTGCACCCCACCTGCCAACGCCAATGGTTCCAGATTCCCATGGAAGGGGCTATACATTGTCCCTTACAGAAAGCAAATCTGACAATTGTCTAGAATCCTTTAATCTTCAACTTAAACCTGAAACATATAGATACACGAGAGGAAGCAGCTTAGTTTCTTTCCAAATGGTCAGTTTAGTGATTTCCAAACTTTGTTATTTAAAAAACAAAAACAAAAACAAAAACAAACCCCCCACACACACACACACAAAACCCAGATCACACCTGAAACCAATCAAACTGGAGCGTCTGTACAGGAGCCAGGCCCCAGGACAGGTAACAATTCCCAGGTGATTCCAGTACACAGCAATAACTAGGCACCACTACACCACTCTCCCAATGTCTTTTACTAAGTGGCCTAAAGTTAAGAGTATCTTAGAGGAACCAGCCATCACAACTTTAATGCTGCATGTCTCATGTACCAGGAAATCGCTCCACAGAAACACATTATGACAGCTGATGTATCATATGCAGATGCTCTTGGACATACAATGAAGTTAAATATTGATAAGCTCCTTGTAGTTTGAAAATATTGTAAGTAAAACATGCATTTAATACATCTACCCTGTTGATCATCAGCAGGTAACCTTGCCTACCTCAAACATGCTTAGAATACTTACATTCACCCACAGTTGGGCAAAATTGTCTAGCACCATTTCTCCCCTAATAAATGTTAAATCATTCATGTAGTTTATTAAATATTATGCTGACAGTGAGAGGCAGAATGGTAGCATGGGTATGTTTACACACCATCATAAAACTGAAAAATCCTAAGTCTTAAGACAGGGGCCCTCTGTACTAAATTCTTGTGTAAGCTTAGCTTTGTCTCCAGTCTTTCTAGATTAGACCTCTTCTATCTACTCAGTAACAGACATTTTTATTGCCATTTTAATTATAGTGCCTGTGATATTTTTAAAGTGTAAATCATTTCTTTTTATTTCTTTATTTTTACATTTATTTATTTACTTAGGAAAGTTGGCAGGTGCATGCCATACTGTGCATGTGGAAGTCAGAGGACAAGTGGTTGAAACTGATTCTCTTCTTCCATTGTTGTAAGTCTTGAGGTTTAAACTCGGGTTGTCATCTTGGTGGCAAGCACTTTTGCCTGCTGAGCCATCTTACCTACCCCAAATCTTGTCTTTATAATAATATCACAAGTATCAAAGAGTTTGATCATTATATTTATCTACGCACTGCCTCGGTTTCATTTATTGATTTTACATACAGATCTCAACAGAGCATGTTAATAAATTTTAAGGGTAAGTTAGAAGATGAATATTGTATTTCACACTAAATATAACTATAATCTTCATATTTTCTATTTTCCCACCAAGTATGACACAGATATGTGTGTATATATATATTTTTTTCCTTTTCTCACTTGCCACCCTGTCATCTTCTCCTTTGACATTTTCATTTTATCTTGAAACTTGAAACACACTCCCCAAATTCACAACAATCCTCCTGCCTCGGTTTCCTGAGTGCTAGCATTCCAAGCATGCATGACTCCACGAGGCTGGCAATTCCTTTCTTGAATATGTGCTTAGTTTACTCATCAGATATCCTCTATTTCTAGTCAGTGTAGATGCTTGTCACTAAGTCAAACCTGGGCTTTCGGTTACTGTGATATTTTAACACCTGGTAAGTCAATTCCCCTGTTACTCTCATTTTCAAATCTCCCCTAGCTATTTCCACATTTATTCTCCCAAGTGAACTTAAGAGTTATTGGGTCCAAGTGTCCTTCAATATTTTCCTTTTATTTTGGTTGGCATAACTTCAAATGATAGTTTACTTTAGAGAAATTGTCATATTGATGATGTTGGATTTTCACTTAAGAAATGTCTCTATATTTACCTAAATATTAAATGTCTTTCAGTGACTCGTTCTCTTCACAGTTATAGATATCTTTATTAAATTTACTATATTATTTTGTGGTTGCCAAGAATGGAGTTTCTTTTCCCTGATTTACCTTGTTATTGCTGGTATATAGTAAAATATCTGTATTGCTCATGTAAAATCACATCTTATTAACCTACTTATTCCTGATCATTTTAGTTGCTGATGTTTCCTAGGCAAATGACAGCACCTACACGACTTCACCATCTTGCTGCTTCTCCCATCCTGTCTCATCGTGATGACCACTGTCCTCCCTGTGAGAGTACCTAGAAACAACACTAACAGGCGTCCTTGGCCTAATCTGCATTTCAAAGGCTTATCCATTTATTGATTTGTGTGTGTGTGTGTGTCTGTCTGTCTGTCTGTCTGTCCGTGTCAGTGGACGCACATGTGTGCCGATGCACACAGGTGCTCATGTCTTTGGGTGTACACAGAGGCCAAAGAGGGTACCAGGTGTCCTCCTCTAACACTCTGTCTATTCCTTTGAGGCAGAATTTCTTCCTGAATCTGGAGCTTGCATTTTTCTTGGCTAGACTGAAAGCCAGCAAGCCTCAGTGGTCCTTGTTTCTGTCCCCCTCAGAGTTGGGGTTACAGGAGTGTGAAGGACACCTGGCTTTATTACATGGGTTGCTGGGATCTGAATTCGGGTCCTCAAAATTGCTCAGCAAGCCCTCAACAGCAGAGCCATCGCTCTAGCACCCTTTTCCCCATTCCTAATCTCCATAAAAATTCTTTTTCTTTATGGGGGCTTTTCTAGGAGTGCTGAAACCAGTGAGACATCAAAAATCTCAAGAATTAAAATGATATTTTAACTTTAATGGTTTACCATAAAAGAGAGTAATCAAAAAATATATGACAAATATAAGAATGTTAAAGAAAGACAGGATTCATATTATTGATTTTTCCTTTTGCCTTGAACCACAATATGATTCTACTGGGCAGTGGCAAAGATCCTATTTTTATTCTTTTTTTTAATGTTTCACTATGAAATATAACTTTGGCATCTGGCTAATCACAGTCCTTTTCTAGACTTTGACATCATAGATGTTCTAATCTGGTTCTGTTTTCAGTGGAGACAAAAGGAAGGGACCTAAGGCCTCCATCTTGGAAGGAGCTGCATCTTCAAAGGATCCATTCCATTTCACTGGACACCCTCTATTAAGAGAGCAGGAGTGTTCCTGCTAAAGATGAACATGAAAGTCCTTATTCAAATTCAGCAGTGGTTTGCTGGGAGGCTTTGGGCAAATATTTGAGATGGCTTCCACACTTGGGAAACTGGAAATTACATACAGGCCTGCCTGCAGGCCTTAAAGAAGTTAAGTAGAAGAGTTTAATTAGTGTACTTTCTGTTATTGCAGTGATATGCCTGGGGCTGGGCAGCTTTATAATGGAAAGTGATTTATTTAGCTCACAGTTCTGGAGGGTCAAGGCCAAGGCACCTGTATCAGGTCAGTTCTAGTAAAAGTCTCAAAGTGGACAGCATCACTATGGTGAGAGTACAGTCAAAAAGAGGGACCACTCACCAGATAGGAAGCCAATGAGCACCCCCAAAGTCAGGCTTGCTCTTATAACAACTTGCTCTCTCAAAGATCAACTCAAGATCCCACAATATATACTTTGATCCTTCCTGAGAGAGCCTTCCACTACCCCCATCTCCTAACAGTTCCATCATCTCCTTCTTTTACCAACTTTCAACATATGACCTCTAGGGGAGCAAGCCACATTCACACCATAGCAGAGTGGCTGATGCAGACCTGAATGCAACAAACAATGGAGTTGAGGAAAGCTCCAAATGAATGTTAAGGGAGATAATGCCTGGTCAGAAGTGTGTCTTCAATGGCGCTACCAATACAGGAGGATGAGTGGCTGGGGCAGATGACACCAAACCTGAGATCCCCATATATATCGATAGATAGATATAGAATAGATAGATAGATAGATAGATAGATAGATGACAGATGATAGATATAGATATATCTCTTCCATGGTATATGAGGATATGTAGATGGCACTACAAAAAGGGGAGAAGCCTCAGTAGAAAGCCCAGAGTTATTTCCCCTATCAAAGTGCTGCACTCAGTGAGAAGCGTACGTACCCACTTGGGGACTGTGCATAGGAATGGCCCAAGATTCTGCCAAAGCTCAGCCTGGAGCTGCCAGAGGTTCTGACTGGAGAGGATCTAGGACTTGAACAGCCCATCTTTTTTTTAATATCTTATTATTTTATTTTATGTGTATGTGTGCATTGCCTGCATGTAGGTAAGTGCACTTGTGTCATGCAATGCCCATGGAGGACAGAGGAGGCTGTCAGATCCCCTGGAACTGCAGTTATGGACAGTTGTTAGCTGCCATGTGGGTGCTGGGAGTCCATCCTGGGTCTTCTGCAAGAACGTTCAGTGTTCTTAACCACTGAGCCATCTCTCCAGGCCCTGAAACAGGCCATCTTAAATAGCTATGAGTCTCTGGGGCCTCTCCACTGTCTATGGGATGTGTTTGACCCCTTTACAAAGCAACAGAGTACCCTTCTCTACATGCCCAGGCCCAGTATATATGAGCTTTCTCTTCCATTCATGGGGACCAGGAAGAGAAGATAACTCTATAGACTTTCCAGATTCAGCTTCTAGGTCACTTTCACTGCTACAAGCAGGGCAGTTGTGGATAGTCTGGCAGGACAGTTCTGTTCAGAGAATAGTAGACAACCCAACACCAGGAAGGCAAGGTGTGGCCAAAAGGCAATGAGTTGGAAAGATGGGCAAATGTAGGTGGAATGAAATGATTCTTTATAAGGAAATGGTTCTCCTATTTTATAATACCTTCTATGGCTTAAACAAAAAGTTTGCATGTTGGACTTAATCCTCAAAGTGATATGTCAATGGTATTTGGAGGAGGAAATTTGTGGAAATAATTGATTAGATAAGGTCATAACAGTGGAGCCCCCCCCCATGACATTATTGGAGCTTTATAAGAAGAGACATGAATTTACATAATTGCTGTCACTCCGTTTCACAATCCACCATGTCACACTACTGCAAGCAGGGCTTCAACAGGCACTAATGCCCTGCTCTTAGACTTCCTGGCTTCAAGAATGGTAGCCAAATACACTTCTGTTTTTCATAAATCCCTCATTCTGTGGTATCCAGTGACAGAACAGAAAAAAGATTAAAGCAATCGCCAATGAAGTTCAGCCCATGTGGACTCTAGCAAGGAATCAACAGACTTACTGCATGGAAGCAGTTGTCAGCCTGATCATACAGGTCACCATTTTCAACACTTCCAACTTGAAAGCAACTTTTTCAGGAAGTCCTTTAATGCCTAAAGGGAACTCTGACACAGCCCCAAATACCACCTGTTTGGCTGCCTTCCTCCTTGAACTCAGGCTGCTTCTAGTGGAAAGATTTTGATCGCTTCAACTGCACACCATGTCTGGGGGCACAACTGCTATGTGGGGACAGCTGTCCTGTAGGAGGCCTCGAAGAGCTTGCCTGCCTGCATTGGGAGACAGCCAGTGGTGTGAGCAATCTAACACATCATCCCCTACACTGATGTGGGAAGAGTCTGTATCAGAAGGCAGCTGCTTGTGAAGGCACATTACTTTCTGGTGAGGAAAAATGTGATCTGTTTTGTGCATTTAATAGGAAATACAGAGAAGAAATAATGCTCAGTAATGTTATTCAGCCAAAGATGTCCACTGCAGGCTTTGTGCTGTATTTCTTTCCTGTCTTCTTTCTATGTTTTAAAGTAAAAATATTTGTGGGAACCAAACCAGGGAGATACCTTCTAATTTCTCTCTCTCTCTCTCTCTCTCTCTCTCTCTCTCTCTGAATCAGGGTCTCTCTGTAGCCCCAGGTGTCCTGGAACTCACTATGTAGACCAGGCTGGCCTAGAATTAACAAAGATCCGCCTGCCTCTGCCTCCCAAGTGCTGGGATTAAAGGTGTGCACCACCACGCCTGGCTACACATCTCTTTTATACAACCAGACTCACAACCACCTGTAACTCCAGCTCCAGGGAATCCAACACCAAGGGTACACACACACACACACAAACATGCAGGCACACTCATATATCTGAATTAAAAAGTAGATAAATAAAATATTTTATTTTTAAGTGGGGAACTGGAGAGACAGCTCAGCAGTTAAGAGCATTGGCTGCTTTTTGAAAAGCATCAGGGTTTGGTTCCCACTTACATGGCAGCTAACAACCATCTGTAACTTCAGTTCCAGGGAATTCCACTCCCTCTTGTGGCCTCCATGGATATTGCAGGCCCAGGGGGGAATTACAGGCAATGCAGACAAAACACTCATACGCATAAAATAAAAATTAATAAATTTTTTAAAATTATTGTCCTCTTTTTCAATTTTTAAAATTTGCCTGCATGTATGTAATTCCCCCTGGGCCTGCAATGTCCATGGAGGCCACAAGAGGGACTGCAATTCCCTGGAACTGAAGTTACAGATGGTTGCTAGCTGCCGTGTAAGTGGGAACCAAACCCTGGTGCTTTTCAAAAAGCAGCCAATGCTTTTAACTGCTGAGCTGTCTCTCCAGTTCCCCACTTTAAAATAAAATATTTTATTTATCTACTTTTAAATTCAGATATATGAGTGTGCCGGTGTGTGTGTGTGTGTGTGTGTGTGTGTGTGTGTGGGTGGGTGGGTGTGTGTGTGTATACCCTTGGTGTTGGATCCCCTGGAGCTGGAGTTACAGGTGGTTGTGAGCTGCCCAACGTGGGTGCTGGGAACTGAATTCAGGTCCTCTGCAAGAGCAGCAAGTGCTCTTAACCACTGAGCCATCTCTCCAGCTCCTCTTCTTTTCTTTTAACAGAACATGATAATGAATATAAACTCTCCTTAAGTTTCATTTTAACGACTGCATCATATTTCCCAGATGAAGAGACAATCTATTACAGGCTGAATGTTTGACTCCCCCAGAAATTTTTGTGTTGAAATTCTAACCTCCTACAGGATGGCATTAGGAGGTGGAGACTTTGGGAGCTTGGGTCATAAAGGCAGAGTCTTCATGAGAAGGGCTAGCACACTTATAAAAGAGCCTCCAGGGACCTGCCTTATCCCTTCCTCTATGCAAGTGCTTAGTGAAAGGTGCCATGTATGAAGCAGAAGCATGGCCTCCCTCAGACAAACAGACCAGCATCTTGATCTCAGGCTCCCTAGTCAGCCTGAGAACTGAGGAATAAATACTACAAATTGATCCACCCCATCTCCAGGACATTTGTTTTTGAGATGCTGTCACACTATGTACACCTGAAGTATTTTTGTTAGAGCAACCTCATTGGACAATGAAACCATTCCCCTGCTGAATATAGGGACTATGTCCTGCTCTTATATAAGTGATGCTGTGATGCTTCCTAAGGATACACTAGAGCCCTTGCCTTTCCCATGACCTCTGTCCAGGTCCATTTAAAATTTTGCTGCATATGGTGGCCCACATCCCCAGATGAGCCCAGAAGAAATGTGGCCAGGAGACAGTTAACTGTGCACCCAGAGGGGGTGTGGGGCTTTGCATTGCAGAGAATGTGCACAAACATATTGAGGTCCTTTGCTTCTGATTAATCATATTAAAGATAAATCCTTCACAGCAGACCATCTGGAAAGCTATTTGAATGTACAGGAGAAGCACGATTACCTGCTACATGTCCAAGAAAATAAGACCTTGTGTCCAGACTCAATTAATTCTGTAGCTGCTCATAAATCAACAGGAAACACAGCCCTGACACAGCTCAGCGCTTGCCTCCTGAAACATCCTAATGAGATGGGGGAATAAAGGATCTCTGTAAAAAAGGAAGCGCCGCAGTGTCCTTGTCATACACCACGCTGGTCTTCTGCATGGGAGAACAGCATTAGCTGGCTCAAGAGCTCATAATGTGGCAGGCCGAGATGAAGAGTAGCCAGTCAGCAGCCACTGTCCAGGCTGCACACAATCGTATCATACAGATGAGACGTGGACTCAGCCAGACTGTTGCCATGATCAATCCTGTCTTCTGGTTTGGTCTCACATGTTGTGAAGATGATATTCTTTTGTTCCTTTCAAATATAATTTAGTTGCTTTGACTATGTAGGAATCGTGTTAACAAAGTCCTAGAGTGTATGTGTATAATCAACTTACACATCTTGGATGGAAGTCACCAAGTATTTAGCTTCAAGATCATAGGCAACCCTGAACTCTGAGAAGCAATTCATAAATTCATCTTCTGGAACCCAGACTGATGTCCAACCCTGATGAGCAAGACCCTATTACTTGCTTAGGATCACTGGGGATGTACTTTTCTTTGAAATGGACAAAAACATCAAGCACACATTAAACCTTTGTTAACAGGAGCCTATTAAACTGATGCTGGCACAACCACAAGACAACGTGTGGCAACAGAAATATTTACAGTTTATCATAGAAAATACATTGATGTAATTCATTTACAGACAAATAAATTGAGGAAATATATCGAAATAATAGCAATAATGGCCTTTGAGTCATGGGAAAATGGCATTTACTCACTGCCTTCCTTCATTTCAAGGGACAGGGCTGCAGCAGCCAAAAACTATAAAAACAAGTGCCTTTCTGCAGTCTCCATGGAGTACAGGCAGCCACAACTTCAGGTGACTTTCTGCTGCAGGAAGCATGGTGGGTTCAGCACTCCTTAAGGGTCCTGGAGTGGGAGGATGAGTTAATTTGTTCCTTCTGGGATGTCATTTGTGCTTGGCTAGGTTTTCCACCATATTCTTATCTCAGAGAGTGTAGGCATATGGCCTTGCCTATGGACCCTGTCTGTCAGCAGCAAGGTTCCAACACCTGATACTTTAATAATCCTACAATATCATCTACACTGAAACCAGCATATGTCCATGGGGGCGTATGGATCCTGCAAGCTCGGCTGGGCTGCTACACTTTGGATCTTGAATGTTTCCTTGTGGCCCATGTGTTAAAAGCCTGGTCTCCAGAATGGTGCTACTGGGAGATGGTGAAACCTTTAGAGGAGTGGCCTGTGGGAAGTCTTTAGGTCGCTGGGGGCGTGCTCTTGAAGGAAATGTGGAATTCCTAGGCCCTTCTCCTTCCTTGTGCTTCCTGGTTATGAAGCAGATAGTTTTATCCTACCAGGTACCTCTAACCCGATGTGTTGCCTCAACATGAACCAAAAACAACAGGAATAATAAATGCAGTATCTAAAACCATAAACCAAAACCAACCTTTTCTCTTTATAAGCTGATCATTTCAGGTATTTGTTACAGTATGGAAAGCTGACTAAGGTAGGGAATAAGCAAGAGTCCTGGTAAGATGACAATTAAACAACACAAACAAAACTCTCCCAACACTCACCTTTTCCTCAATATGCTTGGGAAAGGAGAACAACTCCAGCAGTTAGCAAACCCACATTGCTAAGTGAATCCCTTCCTAGATCCATCCAGGAACAAAGAAACCCAGCACTCCCAGAGAAGGCAGTCACAAGATCACTTGGTTTGAAAGGAGTGTTTTGTGATGACTGGTTATTTTCACAATTTTCCAGTAATTTCCAAGCACATGCATCACAGTGAAGACTTAAAATAATCTAGAGAGATGTGGGCTGAATTCTGTGCCCTAATCCTGGCACAAATGTACATACTGAAGTCCTAACCCCAGGACCTAAGAATATGACTTTATTTAAAGTAGGGGTATGGCACTGGATGGATTCTAAGCCAAGAAGATTGTATCCTGAAAGGGAAATTTTGGGGGGTGGAGAGATGGCTCACTAGTTAAGAGCACTGGTTGCTCTTGCAGAGGACCAGTTCCCAGCACCTACATGGCAGCTAACAACCATCCTTAACTCCAGTTCTAGGAGATCTGATGTGCCCTTCTGACCTCCATGGGCACTGCACAACACAGGTGCACTTACACATAAAACAGATTTTTTGAAAAAAGGGAAATTTTGGAAACAGGTAGAGAAAAGGAAGCAGGCAGATCCCCTAGGAGTTCAGGAGGAATCAGCCCCGCCCACACCTCAATATTGGACACCGGCCTCCAGAGCTATAAGGCAATACCTTTCTGTGTCACCCACTGTGGAGACTTTGTTATGGGACCCTAGCAAACACAATCCATAAAGGCAATGTGCATGTCACTCAAGGTTAGGGGTTCTGGGAAATCCACAGGTAACTAGGACTGTAGCGTTCTCTCGGATCTGAACGTTGTTTCCGTTATTCAGTCTCCCTTGCCCTGCATAAATTTTAGATGCATTTCTCAGTATCTATTTTTTAAGTTCTGCTGGGTGTTTGATTGGTTAGAATTGTGTTGAATCCATAGAACAATCTGGAGAGAGTTCACATCTGAACTATATTGAGTCTTGAGGTGCATAAATAACAAAACTTTCCATTTATTTAGGTCATCCTCACTTTGTCTCCTCAGCATATTGTACTTTCCAGCACACACACTCTGCATGTTTTCTTCATAATTGCTCCCCCCCTCTTCTCTTCCTCCTTTTTCCCTCTCTCTTCTCTTCTTTCTTTTCTTTCTCATATTAATACGTCATTTTTTTACAACTGGCTATTGATTTTAGTACAAAAATATCACTGACTGTTGTATATTAACCTTACTAAGTTTATTCATTTGTACTAAGAACATTTTGTAGATGGCAAGTGTTTGCATACAATACAGTCTTCCAAGAGATGGGGTTTAATTCATTCCACTGCAATCTATGTATCTCTACCTCCCTCCTTCTCTCCCTCCCTCTGTCCTATCCTCCCTTCCTTCCTTCTCTATCTCTGTCTTCCTCCCTCTCTTCCTTCCTTCTTTTTCTTTCTTCCTCCCTTTCCTGTTTTCTAAATCATGAATGGACACTAATCCTTTTAAACAGATTTTTTAAAATATTTTATTCTGTTGCTGTGTTTTTTCCAAGGCTTCTCAGTCACATTTTCAGTGCTCACAGTAGCTGCATTCACGAAGCCAAAAACACGGCAACGGAAATAAAAAAGAGAAGTCATAGACTTTACAGACACCTTAGGATATGTGAACGCGGCTGAGCAGAAATGGCATCCGCACTGTGCACATGGACAGGAACAAATGCTGCCGCCTCTGGAACTCCAGCGCGGTGGACTGAACCCTGCTCTTGTGGACCAGTCACACCGAGACAGGACTTCCCGAAACACCAACTGTGACTAAAATAGAAAGACAGGAGAGACCAGAAACTTCCTGCTAGTCTCATGAGTATTCATTTGTGTAGCATACACACAAATGCGTATTACTTTTGAATGTTTTTGAAACGTGATTAAAATTAATTTTCCACTAAAAATTATTTTATTCATTATTTTTATTTTGTGTGTACGAGTGCAATGCCTGCATGTAGGTAGGTGCACCCATGTCATGCAATGCCCTCAGAGGTCAGAAGAGGGTGTAGGATTCCCTGGAACTGGAGTTAGTTGCCATGTGGGTGCTGGGAATCAAACCCAGGTCCTCTGCAGGAGCAGTCAGTGCTCTTAACTGCTGAGCCATCTCTAGCCCCATGGATGCTAAATTTCAATAAGTCTTTTTCACTGAGACACCCCCAGCTTTTCTCCTTTACTGTGTGACCATGGTGAAAAACTGATTAATTGTTGAATTCTGAACCTAGCTGTGTATACCTGATATTACCTTACTTAGCCATGGCATATTATCCTTAGATATTGCTGGATTCACTGTGAAAGATTCTTCACATCTACATTCCTGAGAGATACTTGATCTGATATTTTCTTACAATGTCCTTTATTTGTTTCTCATATGAGAGTGATGCTGCTCTCACTAAGTGGACTGCCTCTTTCCTCAAAGAGACTGTGGAGGATGGGTGCCATTATTATTCTTCCTTATTTCTCTTTGGAATGTTTGGAAGAATTCAGCAATAAAGCCATTTAAGCCTGGAATTGGGGGGGGGGGGTTATTGTTGTTTTGGTTTGTTTGTTTTGTTTGTTGGGAGTTAGGGTCTCCCTGTAGTACTGTAGTCCCAGCTGAACTGGAACTTGCTGTGTAGACCAGGATGGCCTCCATCTCACAGAGATCTGCCTGCCTCTTCCTCCCTCCTGAGTGCTGAGATTAAAGGTGTGCACTGCCACACCCAGTTTAGAAGGCTTTTTTGGTTGAGAGCTTGAGCCTTTAACAGCTGTGCCAGCAGAAGGCTTTTTTTAAACCACAATTTGACATAGGAAAATTTTTTTATTGATTCAAGAATTGTATACAGTGCATTCTGATCATATTCAGATGCCCTCCCCCATCTCCACCCTCACCCTACTACCACCACTTCCCCCTCGACTTCATGTCCTCTATGAGAAAATGAAAAATCCCATCTAACTTAGTCAACGCATCTGAACTGGGTGCCAGAGAAATTATATCTCATTAGAATGTCCGTGATCTACAATTCTTACACATAGATGGGCCAAAGAAGGGCCCACTCCCTTTCCTTTGTATGTGGTTTTGGGTCGGAATTCTCCCAGGTTTCTTGGGATGGAATTTTCACACTTGTCTTCTGTTTCTCTTACACACTGCTTAGGTTGTCAAGTAGGGCTTTCTCTCTTCCTCAATGAGCAGAAACACTTGAGTTTCCTCATCAAAATCAGTTTTTCACAGCCCAAGTATATGCAGGTTACAATGAGCCTCACTCAGCACACTCACCCCACTGAGGTCCAAGGTGTTCTCCAGCAAGGTTGATTCCCCACGGGGTTTATTAAAAGCAGAAACTAGGTCCTCACAGTAGGTAGCAGTTAACTCACCTCCAACCCAGGATTCTCTGAGTGGCAGTTGGAATGTTTCACAGCTTCACACGACAGCTTTACACCGGTGTCCTCTAGCTTATTTTCTGAGATCTGCAGACTTCTCCTATTGATGCTGAGGGCTGCAGCCAGGTCTTGACAGCCACTAGATTATGATGATGGCCTTGAAGCTCCAGCTCCCAGCTGGACCAGTGGCTGCTCGAAGGTCCAGCCCCCAGCAAGAGAGATGCAGCACAATGGGGTGATCACAACTACCTCCTGGCTGCTCCCACTGCCTTGCCACTGAGTCCATGGAGTGCAGGCAGCCAAGCCTGAGCGTTTTATTTTTCATGGTTGAGGATCTAGTTGGCTTTTCTGGTGTCTGCTGTTTTTGTGTCTTCCTCCATGTTCAGGGGGAACAAGTGAAGAGACATCTTCTTACTAGAGTTATGTTTTAAGTTCTCGCACTAAGAGATGCCACTGCCGCCACCATTGCTCCAGCACCTGCAGCTGCACTGCCGCTATCTTGGCTCTCCACTTTCTTTCTTGCCAAGTCCTGAGTTCAGAATTTTGAGATCAATACAGGTGCACCGAAGGTCAGGAAAATATTTATCCTGTATGATAAGGTTCCTCACATGGTCTACCACGTACACTCAGTCTCTTGGGAGCTGGCACACCCTGGGTCCCAAGGCCGGCTGTCCAGGGCATGCCTCATTCCACTGCCATCTTTTCTCCCACAGCCAGGTCATCTATTCTTTTATGAGGTTTGGTTGTTCATTTCATTAAATGAATTGGTCCATTGGTCTGGGCATAAGCTTAGGCTGATGGAGAGCATGTGTCTTTCATATAGTAACATAAAGTTCCCTAAAAGGCACCATTTTAGTTGCACAGCACAAGCTTTAACATATTACAACTTAATTCTCATTCATCTCAAAATATGTCATTTCTTGAGATTTTTCTGATGTGTGAGTCTTTTAGAAATATGTTGTTCAGTTTCTAAATAGTTGAGATTTTTTTATTCTACAATTTCCAGTTTAATCTTGCTATGATCAGACAACTTACTTTACAGAATTAATTCTTTTAAACCTGTTATGGTTTGTTTATGATACAGAATATGATCTCTGGTGCTGGCTCCACATTCCCTTTACAACAACATGTATTTTGTTGCTAATGGGTAGAGCTTCTACAGGTGCCCTTTAGGACATTTTGGTTGATAGAACTGTTCAGATTTTTGCATTTCTCTTATTTCTTGCCCCATTTGTTCTACCAGTTTCTGAGTGGGTACTGCCGAGACTTCTTACTCTGTTTCTCCCTGCAGTTCCATTCACATTCACTTTGAGTATTTAGGGGCTCTGTAGTTGGGTTTATACACATTTGAGTAATTATGTCAGTGAATTAGACCTTTTGTCCTATATAGTGCCCCTTTGTACTGCTGGTAACCCTCCTTGTCCCCGGATAGACTTTCTCTAACACTAAAATAAGCGCCACAACCTTCTTTAAGTTGAAATTGAAGAGTCTATGTTTCAGATTCCTTTTATAGTTATTGCTAGAGATCAAACTTGGGGAAGTGTGCAAGCTAAACAAGAGCTCCACCCCTGAGGTACAGCCCCAGCTCCCATCCTCTTACTTTAAACCTATTTTTTATTCTATTTTATTTTATTATTTTATTTTGGTCTTTTTGAGACAGGGTCTCCCTGTAGCCCCAGCTGTCCTGGAACTCACTATGTAGACCAGGCTGGCCTTGAACTCACAGAGATCCGCCTGCCTCTGCCTCCCGGGTGCTGGGATTAAAGGCATGCGCCACCACACCAGACTACTTTAAACCTCTCTAACTTGGTTTCATTAATACACATTCTTAGCTGACTTTTAGGCCACTTACATTTAATGTGTTTATTGACCTAGCAGGATTTACAGCTATCTTTTTACTATTATTATTTTCCTGTCAAAGTCTCTTTGACTTTATTTAGCTGTTTGTTGCTGTCACATTTTGTCTTTGGTTTTTGAAACAGGCTATCTCTACGTAGCCTGAGCAGGCCTCAAACTTTAGATCCTCCCATTTCAGAATCCTGAATGCTAGGATTATAGTCATATGCCACCACACCCAGACCTTTGCATCATTTTTAATGATACTGTATGGATTACAATATTCACACCTACTCGTTTATGGTCTACTTTGAGTTAATATTAATATTATGCCATGTTAAGTAATACATAGAAGCCTTACAACCACATGAATCCCCTTACCCATTTCTTCTGTTGCACTGTCCTATGTGCTGTATCTATGAGCATTTGCACACACACGAGGTCATGCTTGCTGAAAACACTCATGTATGTGTTCAGGAGCTTAAGCGGTAAAGACACACTGTTATGTCTTCTTGGGTATTCATCATCTCTGCTGCTCTTTTTTTAAAATCCTAATTTCAAGTCCCTTTGTATCACTTCCTGTCAGCTTGAAGAGCAATTATCACACAAGGGCAATATGTGACAGGGCCTAGTGATGCCACAGCCTTCATAGCTTGTATAAGTAGACACACAATGGTTTTACTAATGACACGCTTCAAAGGACAACCCCCAGCATGACATGATGCCTGTCTGTCCTTTCTTTAATCATTTTCTTAAAGCAGGGTTTCTGTAACCAAATCCTCTTAGTTTCCCTTCATTTGAGAAGTCTTCACTTTCATTCTTGAAGGGTTTATTTACAGGATACAGACTTCTGGGTTGATAACTTTTTGTTGTTGCTGTTTTAACATTAAAGACATTGTTCTACTATCTTTGACTTCCATGGTTTCTAAGGAGAAACCCAGTCATCTGAGTCTCTGTCTCTCCACTTACAGTTTGCTTGCTGTCAAGATATTCTCTTTATCCTCAGTTTTCAGAGGGATGATTACTGTGCAGCTCACTGTTATTTTTCTTTTGGCTTATCCTGTTGGGATTTTTCAGTCTCTTCAATAGGTAAGCATATATCTTTCACCAAATGAGATGTTTTATGGCTTGTATTTCCTCAAATATTTTGGGTTTGGATTGGATTGTTGTTTGAAATAACATTCTTTAGCCCAGCTAGCCTAGAACTCATGAAATCTCTGCCTCTGCCTTTGCCTCCATGTGTGTTGTGATTATGAGAATGCAGCAAGCCTCACACCTGCTTTAGAGGTATATGTGTCTGTGTGTACATGTGTACACATGCAACAGCTCTCATTTCATTCAGGAATGTCAGGAAAGATGGACTTAGCACTTCTGATATTAATCTAATAGTCTAAGGCTTTGCTATTTCCTGGATATGTTTTCTGTTATTTGTGTTCATTCTATTCATCAACTTATAGTTAATTTTTCCCTGTGTCACAACTGTTTTTGCCTCTGATCTCACCCAATGATGTTTTATTTTATATACATACATATATATGTTAGTTTTCAATTTTCTATTTTCTTCCTTTTGCGATCTATTTATTTGTATATATATGAGTGTTTTACCTGCTTGTTTGTAAGTGCACCCATGCATGTAATGCCTGTAGAGGCCAGAAAAGGGCAAAAGATACCCTGGAACTGGAAGGTTGTTAGCCACCATGTGGGTGCTGGGAACCAAACCCATTGCTCTTAACCACTGAGCCATTTATCCAGACCTATTATCTTCCTTTTTAAAGTTTATATTTCTCTGACAAAATGTCTTTCTTTCCATTCACTTCAAAAATGCTGGTGTTTACTCCCTTGAATGTGGCTAAAGCAGCATTCACTTTAAAGTCCTTGTTCCATGCAGCATCTAGGTCACCTCAGGGGTGATACTGATCGTCTTCCTACTTGATACCTGGTCACTTTTGGGAAAAATAAAAATTTTAATTGGCTGGGAATTGTGAAGATTTTCTTGGTGGTTTACAGATCAAATGCACTTGGATCGTCCCCTAGGCATTTTTAGTAGTCCCTTTTTGAGACTGATGAATGTTGGTGCTCCTTTTCTTGCTTGCTTGTTTAATCCATCCATGTAGGCATCACTGTCTTTAGGACGTGGTTCTGGTGTCAGTTCAGTTTCAAAGCTCTTTTGTGATAACTGGATCTGTGCCTCCACCAGCATCTTAAGATTAAATCAGATACTAAGGTGTGTCCCATGCATGCAGCTGGACCAGATTCATAGGTAGGGTCCCTCTTTTTCCAAAGCTCTCCTATCCAAGATTTCATCTGTATTCTGTAGCTACCAAAGACCCCTTTTCCTGGTTCCTCTCTCCACACAGGTGTAGTGCCCTTAGTATTTTAGCCTAACACCCAGTTCTACAGTTTTGTACAACTGCAAGTCCTGCTGAGGAAAAAGGATCAAGAAAAATGAAAAGAAAATGGGATTATTTGAGATAATTACATATTAATTAGTTCCCTGTCCAGACAGGTGAGTTTTCTCTGAGGATTTTATGTGCTGCTGCTCTGAGTCTGGCCAAGAAAGAGAGAAACAAAGACAACTGGGGTCCCATTTTCTGTCCTCTTGCCAAATCACAGGTTATCACAGAGTTTCACTTGCCTTCCTCACTAAGCCGTGCCCCAAGTCAGCCAGCACTCATATACAGGGGGAAATAAAAACCCCAAAGCAGAGCCTAGTGCAAAAGCCCTGGCATCTGAGCTCTGACCTCCCTCCTAAGGGTGTCTGTTGCTTTTCATTCTGTCCAGTCAGAGACCAGCCATGATGTGCTGACCCTATCTGGTGAGTATCGAGTGTTCACTATTGATTTGTTTATTGATTTTGAGAAGTACTTTAAGTTAAAATCCACTTATTTTTATTTCATTTAATTCATCAAACCAGTGCAGCTACCAGTTGATGTTTGGCTCAGCTGGGCAGCATCAGAATTATCTTCAGCGGGGAAGGACATCCCACAGGAACCTGGCAACCTCTACAAACCCTGAGGACCTCAGCCCAGGCTGCCTATTAGAATCAAGATGGGAGTTCTAAAAATATCAATTTGTAGGTCGGATCCTAGTGCCAGGTCAGAATGCTGAATGGGGTTTGAACATCAGCACTTTGCAGTCCCTGAGTAACTCTTAACATACAGTTAAAGCTACAAACACTGAGCTGGACATGAGGAAACCAGGAATAGTCCACGGCCCTTCAAGGTACCCCATAACTCCTGTGGGTTTCCAGTCCCTGAAGGGCAGCTCTGGGCCAGAAACCTAGGGAGAAGCTAACAAAGGACTGGGAGGATTGCTTTGTTGGCCAAAGCTCTTCCACTTCCCACTGCCACAGGCATCTGAGGTCTTTGGCATGTGTAATATGATGCTATCTTCTTCAATAACACATAAGCCCTCAAAGACTTTGTCTGACCCAGGTCCCTCATACTAATCTACCAACTGGACCCCAGACAAGAAGGCACCCACAACTTCATGCACACACAAGGAGCATGGCTTTCCCTTTTATGCCCTGACATGCCACTGAAATAAGGCTGGAAGATCAAGCAAGGAACACTAAGGCAGAGGTTCTATCCCTGACCTGATCAGTAATAGTACTATTACCACAAGGTCTTTTTAGAAAACACATGGATAGGCAAGAGGCCGAGACGCATAGGGGGTGGTGGTGTATGTACTGATGAACATCCCCTCCACATGGAGGAGCTGAGTTAGAGTTTCTGTCCTCACATTTAACACAGTACTTCATCTCAGGGACTTGAATCACAGGTCTGGGATGCTGAACTGTGCATTTTCACAGTGCAGCTTTGATAATTTGGTTCAGTGTTGGGTGGACAGGATAGGAACCCCACCCATGGCATGAAAACACATACAATCATCTTCCAAAGTTAACCAGACAAAGGTGGCCCATGTCTTCAATTCCCCACACCTCTGTGCTCCTCTATAGCTTAGGACACTATTTAGCTCCCAAGTGTCCCTCAAAAGCTAGGGCGCTAGAAGCCAGAAAAGGATATTTTTCAGGGGTGCTATGGAAGAAGGAATTGGAATGGGACTGGGGACTGGAGATCACAGCACCAACTGTACAGGCTATAGCAGTCCCAAAGGTTTATGCAGAAATACCAGTCAGAGCATGGACAGGGCCCAGGAAAAAGGAGACCATGACCCTTTGGAAGGGAAGTTTCTCTAACTCAGTCCAGCCCTGACTTCTCAGTCCCACTAAACTCTGGCAGCTTCTCCCTGCCTGCCCCAGGTCCTCACCCACAAGGGATCTTAATGACTTTCTACATAGCCCTGTATCCCCCAATTTTGGTAACAGTCAACCTGTGACCACTGAAAAGTATTCACATCACCCTTTTAGCAACTCAGGCAGAGTATCTGCCTGGCCCATGGAACATTCTGTTCATGGTGCCTTCATACCTACCCAATCCACAAGCCAGTGTAGCAGGAGCCTCCTGTTAGCATCTTCTGGTGTTACCCTAAGGGGCTCAGTGACGGCTGCTGACAGGGGAGTGAATGAAAACTCAAAATACTGAAATTAAATTCCCCAAATGAGTATATTATAGGCTACTCCATCACTTTTTCAAATCTTGTGAATAAAATTCTCCCAAAAGATGTCTTTAAACAACCAGCTTCCCTTTGTTTATTTGAAATGATTTAGTTTTATTTATGCACAACTGGATTTTCACAAAAGTTTCCTGTGGGAAGTAGGGAACTCTGAGATACTGAGCAAAGGACTATTGTAGACGTGATATGGGAATCACTGCGGGGCCTCTGGCTGCCTGTCTTCTGCAGGCTCCCAAGCCCTTGCCATGTTTCCCAGACCCGGGGGAACAGGGAGAGATGCTCATGGCCCTGGATAGACAGAGGCGGCCTCAACCTTCACCCAAGTTTCTGGGGTCAGTTGACAGACAGCACATGAGATCCCCATCGCTGGGCTCAGCAGGGCCATCCTCTCTCCTGCCTGTGTGCTCTGTGACCTCCTGGAACATTTCTGCCAATGCACCCCTTCCCAATACAGGTACCTAGATTTCCTTGAAGGACCCTTTGTCTCCTGAAGAACATGCTCCCCAAAGAATGCCTGTTAAGGGCAGAGGAAGTGAGTACTTTCAAGAAAAGGACCCAACTGTGGCTTTTCAAGGCAAAACCAGAAAAAACATCTGTCTGTCAAAGAGTGGGCTGTAGCTGAAAGGTTACGAGGAAGCATGGGGCTGGGGGCTCCCTGCAGGGACACATGGCCCTAGACTTCTCTATCTTCCTAGAACCCCATACCCCTCCCCCCCCTGCAAAGATGCTACCAGGACCAGACAGGGATGCCACCAGTGGTGGAGTCGCTTACGTTTGCCTTATGTCATCCTTGGTTGGCCTCATTCCAACTCATTTCTCCCTGACCCTTACAACATCTCTGTCATGCTTCACACCTCAACAGCTTCTTCAAGTGTGACAGCCACCTGAGAACCAGAAGGACCAGAGCAGGTCTGCTATGGCAGGGCTTGGGTGGGGCTGAGAATGTACCCTTTCAACATGTCTTCAAGAGCCATTGTTTTAAATGCAAAGTGCCATGCAGATTTCTTGTCCTATCATGAGTGACAACCTCCCTGACAACCCTTCAGCAGCTATATGTATGGAATCAATAATAAAAAGTCCATGGGATGGAGAGACGATTCAGCAGTTAAGGGTATTTGCTGCTCTTCCAGAAGACTTGGGTTTGGTTTCCAGCACCCACCTCAGGTGGCTCACAACTGTCAGTTCTAGGGGATTGGACATCTTCTGATCTCTATGGACACTGCACACATGTGGAACACAGCCATACACTCAGGAACAATCCCACCCCCACCCCCACAGACAAAATAAATAAACCTTTTCCAGTCATATCTGGCTCTCTCTCACCTCCTTTTTAGGTCTCTGGTGTTAAGTCAATGAAGCCTCTCTTGACAACTTTATTATTTAAATTTATTTTTTTTTTGGTCTTTTTGAGACAGGGTCTCCCTGTAGCCCCGGCTGGTCTGGAACTTGCTGTGTAGACCAGGCTGGCCTCAAACTCACAAAGATCCGCCTGCCTTTGCCTGCCAAGTACTGGGATTAAACGCATGTGCCACTACACCTGGCTAAATCTTTTTTTAAAAAATGGTCCACAATGACTTCTCAGAAAAGTGGTAGACAGGTTCCAGAGCTGAGAGAGACTAAAATGCAATTGATCCATAGCTCCTATCATGCCACTGATCTTGAGGGCAAAATTAGGATTTTATGGGCATGTCCAATGTCATGAACAAGATATATCTAGGTGACAGGACCCCCACCTAAGATAAAGGTCCATTCCCCATTTCCTGCCAAAACTAAACACACCAATTGCCCAGAGCAGCCCATTTTCAACACCTAGTGGCTATTTACTAAATTATTCTAATAAATCATCATGCAGTCCCAGAAGGTAGACTCTAAAAAATCAAGGTTAATGAGGCCCCTCTCTAGAGTGCGATATCTACTACTCCAGCAGTCAGAGGTAGCAGCCCACACGGGACCTGTCCCCACATGCCTGCCAACTTCTATCTCCATTCAGTGAGTCATGAGATCTGGGGCCTGAATGCCAACTGGCAGCTGGACAGAGGCCCCAGGAGAGACAGCATGGCAGGAAGGACGTGCTCACAGCTTACACGTAGAAGTGATCATTATTGCTGCCAAACTTTCCATTCTGCCATTGTAATGCAAAAGCTATGGCCAAGAATTCAAAGTAAAATGCCTCCAGAAGACCTATTTCAGTGGTTCTCAATGTGCGGTCCCTGGACCAGTAGCAGCAGCAGCACTTGGGAACTTGTCAGAGCTTTTGGAAACTTTCAGTACCCACCCAAGGTAAGACGAAACTCCAGGGCAGGAATGAGCAATCTGTTGCCAAGCTCCCACCATAACCAATATTCTGATATATGCCTACATCTGAGAACCATCATTCTATCTTAACATGCTATTACCCTGCTGGAATTGACCATTATGTGCTGAGAAGGCAGAAGGCAGCACATTCTTTGGAATAAACACATCTATGCATGTATCCTTCTCAATATCACCTAGTGATAGCAGTCAGTCTGTGTATATTAAGGAACTGGGTAGCCTCTGCCTCTTGTTCCTGGGAGGGAGATCCTGAGTCCTGGGGATTACCAACTGAAGGCAGTGTTTCTGTTATTCACAGTGGGTCCCTAAATTTATGACTCAAGGGTAGGGCTGCTTATCCTTAGGAGACCAACCAAGTCATTGAAGAATGGGGGCTTTGACTCTGAGATAACCTGATACAAGCTGATCTGTGAAAGGAAGGACAGGGAGGCTGGAGACCAAGTTCAGCCAGCGACTCAATCAATCATACCCACTTAATGAATCCCAAGAAAGACCCTGGTCAGCTGAGCTTTCCTTGAGCTTTTCCTATACTTTTTGTTTACTGCTGCACTTCAATGCCATTAAGTATAATATATCCCTGAGAGCAACAGAAGCCTTGAGCTTACAAGCCTCACAGACCACACTGTATGTCTTTTCATTTACCTTTAGTCATAATAAAACCTTTAAATAGTGTCTGCCTGAGTTCTGTGAGTCTTTCTAGAAAATTACCAAACCTAGGATTGATTATGAGAAGGCCTAGAGTTTGCAGCCAGCATGTAAGAAGCAAAGGTGGTCTTGTGGAATATGGGGCCCTTAACATTTAGCTTGGCTAATTCTAGACAGTTGATTACACAGGTTAAGAGCCATGAGTCTAAAAGGCAAGGGAATATGAGGATGGTGAAGAAGATAGACAATTTCTGGTGTAGAAAGAGGTCTTAGCAAGGATACCAAGAAAGGAAACTTGAAGAAATTATGTCAGGTACAAGAGAGACATCCAAGAGGAGAGGGCTGAGTGGCAGGCATGGGTCTTGTCAAGTTCTGGCCTTTGAAGGTGATTTAGTGCAGAGTTTCTCAACCTGCCACATGCACATGCATTGGTTGGGCATTTTGCTAATACACCAATTCTGATCCAAAGCGTATGGCAGTGGCCATGTGTAGCCTCAGAGTCAATCTCTTCAAAAAGGCAGAGATGGGAAGAACTCACATTCCTTAGTATGCAAAACCTTGCAAAGGAGCCATCTCAATACAGCAATGGACAGAGTTCACACCGCCCACACCATGGCTATTCATTCTATGTGTCTGATTGACTGTCTGCCCCATCTGCTTGTATTATCCACCCTTCATGTGATTTCCACTTCATAGGTAGATCAAGGCCCACAGAAAGGACTCTGCCTTCTGAAGGCTCAGGATCGGGACTCAGAGCTACGAAAGCTGATGAAATTAAGTGCTGAGCTGCATGCCTGTGGATGGAGAGCCCAGGGTACTGAACAGGGCAGACAGTGACATTTAGGGGATAATGGTTCCAAGAGACAGCTGGCTTCTGCTTGAAGATTGCTCCAAGCTAGACATTGGTAAGATAGTCAGATAGATCACCAGATAAAAAACTGTGGTACTAGTAAGAGTTATCCAAAAAAGAACCAATGGGATGTATAGAGAGAGCTGCTCTAAAAAACAGACTCACAAGATTCTGGAGGCTGGCAAGTCTGAAATCTGTAGAGAAAGGTGGCAGACTGGATATTACAGCAGGACCTGCTCTTGTTGTGTTGAGTCTGAAGGCCACACAGAGGTAGAATTCCTTTCTCTTTGTGGACTTTGGTCTTTCCTCCTAAGGCCTTCAATGAACTTAAGAGATTCATCCATCCCATGGAAGAATGCTTCACTCGAAGTCCAGTGATGTGTCTTCCCAGCTATATTTACACTGGTATTCAGACTAAGCACAAGGGCAACATATCCTAGCCAAGTTGACACATAAAATGAAACATCATAATTATGCATATATTACTCTGACCTTTGATATAGAGCAGCCCCAGGTACCAGGGGGCCAGGGGCAAGGCCTATGGTAGAGCCTTGGAAAAGGGCAGAGGGTTACTTTTCCAGTGTAGATGTCATCTGCTCCTGTTCTTACCAAGGTTGGGCATTCATCCTCCAACTAATCCTTCCGAGGAAAGCCTCTTGGTCTTACCTGTGGTTGTAGCCATGCTATTAACACACCATTCTTCTTCTCAGCACCAGGACAACATCCCCTCCACACCTGCCCTCCCCCTCTCCCTTCTTCTCCCCCACAGTAGGGGATGGCTATCCTGGGATTCAGAATTTAGAGATAATGCACACTGGCTGACAAAGGGCAGCTGTGTTTGGAAATGGGTACCAATCCCAAACTCAGTCACCTTTCACACCTACATAAGGAATAAGGGTCCCTCTTTTGGGTATGTCTTACAAGACCCAGACTTATTTATTTCACAGTAGAAATCTTTATCAGACATCAATTTAATCTTAAATATATATAATAAACATATACACATACACATAACATACACATACAAAATAGACACATAGATCTTTACCATCCACACACCAGAACACCCAGAGGTCTTTCATCTGTAAAATTTAGGGGAAGAGTCCCATAATTCATAAAAAATAAAATTGAAGTTAACACTAGTTATTGACTCTTGGAATTATATCCCATAAATAGTTTTGCCCACCCTAAGCTTCTGGAGTTCCCCACCTTGCAAGGACACCTAGAGATACTCTTTCTTTCTTTCTTTCTTTCTTTCTTTCTTTCTTTCTTTCTTTCTTTCTTTCTTTCTTTTTTTTTGTCTTTTTTGAGACATGGTCTCCTTGTATCCCTAGCTATCCTGGAACTCACTATGTAGACCAGGCTGGCCTAGAACTCACAAAGATCTGCTGCCTCTGCCTCCCAAGTGCTGGGATTAAAGGCGTGCAGTACCACGCCCAGCGAGATACTCTTCTTCTTAAAATGATTCTGAAGTAGACAGAAAGTCAAGGCAGTGACTAAAATACAATTTGGGGAGTGTTAGAAGGCAGGCCTCGGACTCTGCATGAAGAACAGCAGACAATTACTTACACAGAACCAATATTGTTAAAGTAAATAGAGGTAAGTCACAGTTCATGGCAGATGTGTATAGTTTGTATACAGATACTATGCGTCTTGTATAGGAACTTGAGTGTTCACAAATATTTGGCACCCATGGAAGTCCTGAAACCAATTCCCTGTAGGTACCAAGGGTGACTATACTGGTCTAAGGGCTCTCCCCTTATCTTCTTTTTTTAAACAGTGTTTTGCTATAAAGTCCAAGTTGTCCTGGAACTCATTATCCCCCTGCCTTAGACTCTTGAGTACTGAGATGACAGGGGTATGCCACCACACCTAGCCTAAGTTCATTCACCTTCTCATGAATGATGCGCCCACTTGAAAGTAACCAGGAACTTGTGAAGAAATGAATGTCCGTTGTTTAAGCAGCACAGCCTGAGGGTATTTGCTTTGGCATCCAGAGAACATGAGCACAGTATTTTTACATCCTCTTTCAGGTATCTGAAAAAGAGATTTTTCAGACTATTTTAGGAAACTCAGCCACGAGCTGCTTGGTCTCTTGTGTCTCTATGCCTATAACAAAACTGGTGAGACCTGCTGAAATGAGCAAATAGGAAAAAAATATACCAAACCAAATGCTAACAAGAATGAAACAGATATGGTTATTGATCAGACAAAATAGATATAAGCAGTAAAATAGATAAAGAGACCAAAAGAAACATTGCTGTTAATATAAAGAAATGATCCACCAAGAACACTGTGTATCTGGGTCCACTTAGTAATACACCCTCAATATAACATGAAACAAATGATGAGCAGCAAACGGGAGATTGATAGCCATTACCCACATAGCGAGATGTTCACAGAAATCAAGTGAACAAGATAAAAATAAACAGGAACACAAAAATTTAAATAACAATTAACAAGACTTATTTCTAACTCTGTACCAATACAATTTAAAAAGAGATTAAATTAACACACACACACACATGCATGCACACACACACATACACACAAACACTGAGCTTTAAGGAACCCTATGTAGCTAGCATCAAGCCTCAAAGAAAACCTTACATTTTATAAAGGACAGTTTATGCTAGCCACATTCACCAAACACAATATGGTAAAAATAAGAAATGATGAAAAGATTGTGCCAGCTAGAAGTTTATTGTCTTGCAATTCTGAACATGCCTTCCCTGCATGCTCTGTGATTAATGACAGAATTCCCTTAACACTTTTTCTTCCTTTACAGTAGGCACAACTCTAAGTTTCCTTGGCAGAGGGTGATGAAAGAACAACACAGGAAGAAGAGGTCTCCTGCGATTTCCAGCTCAGGTCACAAGCCTAAAACAGTTCTGCAACCTGGAAACCTTGGTTTAGCCTGTTGTACTCCCTCAACAAATGCCATGGTGCTGCTGGACTGGAGAGAGCACCTGTTCAGTCTGCATGTTCTGTACTCTCTGATGGCCTCTGCCCTGCTGTACCTGAATTGTCACCTCTAACTCCAGCCAAGAAACCTGGACACAATCTGTCCCAAACCCATGAAAGGGAGTGGGCCCATACTTTGGCCCATCTATGAGTAATAATTATAGAACTGTTCCTTCCTGCTGTCCTTAGGGTGGGTTACTGGTAGAACAGAAATCCAGATAGAGCAGATGGGGCCAACTGAAAACAGCAAGGTTCTCTGATCTGCACCTGCTGAATGCCTTCCCCATTTCCTTCCATGTTTCCTTTTCTTTGGGTACTCTTAGCCTACAGAATTCTATATTTTTCTGTTTGAATGTTTGTTTGGTTTTCAGTTTTGCTTGTCTCTTTGTTTTTGAGGCAAGGTCTCAATATAGTGCAGGCTAGTCTAGATCTCATGATCCCGCTGCCTCAGCCCCACAAGTGCAGGTATCACAAGCATGTGCAACCATGCCCTGCTACGTTTCTGGGTTTTGGGGGGTTTTTTTGTTTTTTGTTTTTTGTTTTCTTTGTCTCTTTGAAACAGGGTTTCCAATTCCAGCTGGTCTGGAACTCACAGAGATCTGCCTGCCTTTGTCTACCGAACACTGGGATTAAAGGCATGCGCTACCTCATCTGGCCATGTTTCTGTATCTTTTAATTACAATTTTATCATAGTTAATAATTCTCTACATGAATGCCTTTGGGATAGGAGACATCCAATAAACACTGTGAAACTGAAAACACTGTGAAGTGAATCTCTGGATTGGACCCAGGCTGCTGCAGAATTGCTGTCTGAAGAAAAAGACCCCTAGAGGTTGTATTTAGGACATTGTTTGGACATGTTCTTGGGTTTGAGTGCCATGCTGAACTCTTTGCCACTGGAAAATGGTATGCTAGTGCCCCACAGCACTAGCATGGGGTGGCAGTGCACCCCGCTGTTATGAAGAGAAAACTGAAGGGATATGAGGAATGCAAGTGCTTGTTGTGCTTGGCTGTTGAGGCAGGAGCCTTGGGTACAAGGATTGAGGGAGGGTGGATTCTCTTGAGCTCACTTGAGTACCTGACTCACCAAGTTGTGGTCCATAATTGTTGGAGACCTCTGTTATGCAAAGTAGAAGCCCCTTCACGACCAGACAGCTCATGCAGCTTGGGATCATGTGCTGCGGGCTCCTTTCATAAGCAGGGTGTCTTCCTGGCATCTTTCCTGTCTCTCCTTTTGAAGTGTCCACCACAAATGCCATAACATAAACATGGCCTTTGGCTCTGAAAGGTACCATGCCTTCCTGTAATTTCTCCAGGCAGACAACAGTCTAGCAGTGTGGCAGAAATCCACTTCCATATGTAAATAGAATGCCTCACAAAGCATCTAACAGCCAAAGCTTTTACCA
>NW_008353482.1:3291230-3306245 GCF_000622305.1 Nannospalax galili | reverse complement strand
CAGGGGGGGTGCACTCCCTCGTTACCGACTCACAGACATTCTAGCTTTCGCTGTCCTCGTACTCTTCCAGTGGACCTCGCATCCTGAGGAAAAGTACACGGGTGGATTAGGGACAGGATTCGGCAGGACAACGCTTCTGCAGCAGAGAAG
Source organism: Nannospalax galili (assembly GCF_000622305.1). NCBI lineage: Eukaryota > Metazoa > Chordata > Mammalia > Rodentia > Spalacidae > Nannospalax > Nannospalax galili. Next base: position 3,306,095 of record NW_008353482.1, on the reverse strand, counting down.
CTCCAGAGACATGGGGCACGAGCCGCCGGGAAAAGCCTGCAGGGCACCCGCCGCCGCAGCCAGAGACGCCTGTGGCCAGACCCGCCAGCGACTAGCCAGGTGTGGCGGGGGAGTGCCATTCTGGGAGTGCGCCCAGAGAGAGAGCGCGCACGCCCCATACATAATGACCCTAAAAGAATAATTTCTTGTAGTCACAAGACTAGTATTGCCAGAAGCCAAACACAGAATTGAGTTATAAAAAATGCTGAGTAATAACAAGAATTCACTACCTTGCCAAGTTTTATGAGGGGGGAAGTCAGAGCAACAATCAGGAAAGACTGAGATCTTGATACTTGGAACAGGAATTTCTGGTTGGATCCAGATGTACCTGAAGCCCAAGTGTGCTGGATAGCTTTAGTGTCAACTTGACTCACCTGGGTTGAGGGAGCCTCAACTGGGGAATTGCCTTCATTGGACTGGCCTGTGGCCATATCCATGGGGCATCTTCTTGATTGTTGAGTGATATGGGTGGTGCCACCCCTGGGCAGGTGGGCCTGTGTTACATAAGAAAGCAGGCTGATCAGGGGCCAGGGGAGCAAGCCAGTAAGCAGCATTCCTCCATGGCCTGTGGTCCAACTCCTGCCTCCAGGTTCCTGCCCTGAGTTCCTACTACCTTGGATTCCCTGATGAACTGTGACCCAGGAGATGTAAGCTAAATAAACCATTTCCCCCCTAAGTTGGTAGTGGTCAGAGTGTTTTGTCACAGCAATGGAGAAACAAACTAGGACACCCAAGCCATGATGACACTCCTTGAGCTCTCTGGTGTCTGAGGAGAGAAGCCTGCATGGAAAACTTGATGGTATCTGTTCTAGTTTGCCTTCCATTGCTGGGACAAAACACTCTGACCAATACCAGCCTGGCGAGGAAAGGGTTTATTTGGCTTACATCTCCTGGTCACAGTTCATCAGGGAGCCCAAGGTAGGAACTCAGGGCAGGAAGCTAGAGGCAGGAGCTGGAGCACAGGCCATGGAGGAATGCTGCTTACTGGCTTGCTCCCCTGGCCTGTGCTCAACCTGCTTTCTTATACAATATAGGACTACCTGCTCAGGGGTGGCACCACCCACAGTGGACTGAGCCCTCCCACATCACTCAACAACTAAGAAAATGCCCCACAGACATGGCCACAGGTTAGTCCAATGGAGGCAATTCCCCAACTGAGGCTCCCTCAACCCAAGTGTGTCAAGTTGACAACTAAAACTTTCCAGAACAGTATCTTTACTTGGGGGAGATGTTTTGAAAAGAGATGCTTATCCTTTTCAATGCCCCCATCACTCTTTGTTGTCATAACACTCATAACTTTGGATGATCCGAAAATGCCCTGTGGCCAGGTATACTCTACAACCCAGGAAGAAACAATTTATAGACTAAAGCATTGCAAGACCTAGCAAGATCCGACAGAAATCTGGAGAACACATGGGGGGATGCAGCTGGTACTTGTGCCCACTGTAGGGTTGTCTCCCCAAATTCCTGAATATTCTTTTGGAGTAGACATACTTTGCAACTAGCGGAGTCCACAGGATGCTTCTCTGACTCATGGGATGAGAAAGTCATTATTGTGGGAAGAGCTACATAGAAATTTCTTGAACTTCCTCTCACTCTCAATTTAATAAATTAGATATAAATATGTATCTTTGGGGGGAGACTGTAGAAACTAATGCTGCTAACAAAAACATAAACTGAGTATCATTGCCAATTCCTATCAGAGTTTTACTTAAGTCATTGATTTTTGTCTCTGAAAAATTCAATGACTTAGACAATAACTGTTGGCAATCACCGCCTCAAATATAAAGTGACTGATTACAGTGCTGTCTCAGGCATGGTATCTTTTCAAGAGAAAATCAACTCAGCCTCTGGTATATGGTGAGCAGCCACCTACCTGGTGAAAGCCTTTTCATTCACACCAATCTGTAAGGATCACCAGAAAACTGGCTGCCTTTTCCTGGTGGGGCCAGCAGTACATCTTCAGTGTTGTCCCCAGGCTAAGTCAATTCTACTCTCCACAGTGATGCTTGACGTTGAAATTCTGATCATCATAACCTTCCCCAAACCACCACATTTCCCACTACATTGACAGCTTTGTGCTAGTTAATTCTTGTTGGTAAGAAGGAAGTCTCTGTGTGAAGTGTCCTAGTAAGGCATCTGGAAATATGAAGAAAGGAAACAGACCCCATAACAATCCTGAGGCCGGCTCCTCTCTGAAGTTTGGGAGTTCTGAGGAACTCTGCCCATTTGCAGTGTCACCTGTATTTGAGTGGGGACCAGACCAGGCAGAGGCTCTGCAACATTCAGCTTACCAGCATCAACTGTCCAATTGTCCACCTGCTCTGCCACTCTGTGCTTCTCACACAACAAACAGGATTCACAGTATCTTGGTATCCAAGGCAAACAGCACTGCTCTGTAGAGGGTCTAACAAGTGCTCAAAAGGAGAATCCCAGGCTGATTTCTGGCCTAACAGAGCAAAACTATCTATGCTCTTGCCTGCTGGAAACCTTTCTCTTGAGAAACAGCTTCTAGCTTGCCACTGGGCTGCTATGGCTTAGCTATGGTTTGAGTGTGTACCCTAATTTGATGCAACTTAATCCCCATTATTAGATATTTCAGAGGGTAGAAACTTGATCTGAGGTGTGTGTGTGTGTGTGTGTGTGTGTGTGTGTCTGTGTGTCTGTGTGTCTGTGTGTGTGTGTTGCATGTTGGGGATTAAACCCAAAGATTTGCATGCACTAGACAAGTACTTTCCCTTGAGCTATACCCCCAGATTCATCTGTCACATTTAGAGGCAGGGTCTCTGGATAAAATTGCAGCTTCCATGATTTCACCCTAGTGGGTTTTGATGTGTGTGCGTATCTGAGTGTGTGTGTGTGTGTACACCTGTACATATGAAGGCCAGAGTTTGACATTAGGTATCTTCCTCAGTCATACTCTACTATTAAAAAAACTATTGGCCTGGGCGTGGTGGCGCACGCCTTTAGTCCTGGCACTTGGGAAGCAGAGGCAGGCGGATCTCTGTGAGTTCGAGGCCAGCCTGGTCTACATAGTGAGTTCCAGCCCAGCTGGAACTGTTTTGGAAAAAAGTAGTGGGGTGTGTGTGTGTGCGCGCGCGTGTGTGTGAGATGTGCTTGTGAGTGTGGGTGTGCAGGTCACAGCTCACGTATGGTGCGCAGAAGACAACTTTGTGGAGTTGGTTTTCTTCTTCCACCTTTATGTGGGTTCTAAGGATGGAGTTCAGGGTCCATCCTTGAATAGTATGGATGAAAGAGCTCATGTGATGAGACAAGAAAGAATGGGGAGGGCCAGCCTCACTCCTCAGTAGCAACTTCAGACTCAAAGGAACTATTCCACTCCCAGGAGATTCACAGCTCCCAGAGCTGAGCATTATAAGGTCATGACCCAATCACCTCCCACTGCATCCATTTTTGATAGGCCTCACCACTTGTCAGTACCACTAGCTAGAGGTGAAGCTTCTAGCACAGGAACCTTTGGAGACAAATGGCATTGAAACCACAGAACTTGAACACCTGCTCAGCCCTGCAATGGCACAAAGATTCCTCTATCTTACAGTCACTCTCTTATCATGCTATTAACATCTCACAGTTTAACTTACTATCTGGTTTCTACCCTGACTGACCCCAGAATGCTACAAAGAGGGTTAAAAACAAACAAGCATAAGACCCCCAACAGTGGATGACTGAGAAATTTTAAATGTTACTTTATAGATGACAGGTTTTCAAAGCCATCTAAATGTAAATTATAATTACATTACCTTACTGTTTTTATAATTGAGCAAAAAATGAGTAATTAGTGGAGTAGGCCAAAGAACTTGTTAGGAAATATTTACTAGAGGTTATATTTTTTATAAAGTTAGTTCAGTATAAAAAGAATATATGTGGGGCTGGAAAGATGGCTCGGTGGTTAAGAACACTGGTTGTTCTTGCAGAAGACCCGGGTTCGAATCCCAACACCCACATGGCAGCTAACAACTGTTTGTAACTCCAGTCCCAGGGGATCCAACAGCCTCTTCTGACCTCCATGGGCATCACACAACATGGGCAATACACACATACACATAAACTTTAAAAAAAATTTAAAAAAAGAATATATGTTAAATTAAATATGATCAAGAGATAAGTATCAAGAAAGAGAAAAAGCACAAATAACATTAGGACAGAAAAAGAGAACAGAAATTCAGTTGCAGAAAAGGTGAAAAAGTATAAAGAATCATTTTCAAAATTTATGGTCATTGTTTGCAAATCTAACTGAATGAAGTATAAGACTTTACTACAAAATATAAAACATCACAATTTACTCAGTAAGTAGGAAACCTGAAAGTCACAAATGATACTTTAGGTTAAACGACAGGTATAACCTAACTAAAGTGATAGGTCCAGGAGACCACAGAAGCAACTTTTATTAAAGTTTCAAGGGATAAAGGGCTGGGGAGATAGTTCAGTGGATAAAGCACTTGACACACAAACATGAGGATCTGAGTTCAGATCCCCAGGACCCACATAAAAAGCTGGGCATGTCAGTGCATGTCTGTATCCCCAGCACTGGGGCAGAGGGTTGGAGACAGATCTGTGGAGCCTAATGGATAGTCAGTCTAGCCAACTGGTGAGCTCCAGGTTCAGTGAAGAGACGCTGTCTAAATAAATAATAAATAAATAAATAAATAAATAAATAGGAGAGCAACAGAGGAAGATATCCAAGGTCAAGGTTAACTTCTAACCTCCATGTATGCATGCACACATGTGTATGCAATATGTACCCGTACTCATGTGTGCACACACATGAGCATATATACATGTATACATCACACATACACACAACATTGCAGGGCGTAGATAACTGTCAAGTCAGATCCCAGAAAAAGATGGAAATGAAAGCTAAAGGAACTCAACTTATAAAAGTTCAAATGGGAGTCAGACTCCAGCATGAACAGAGATGGGAAAGTCCCAAACAAAACTTGAAAAGAGTCACTGTGAGTACAAGAGGCTATTATGTCACAACCCAGAGGGGTCACATCAGAAAGGGAAGATGACTTCCTAGTCTCATAAAACTTATCAGACCATTAAAACCAGTTATTACCAATTTGTTAGGAAAATTAATAAGAAAAGGGGAATAAACAGTTAACCTGTTTTAATAATATAAAATTGTATGTCAGGGTAGTCTAATGACTCCAATTGCTGACAGGATTCTCTTTCTTTGCAGAAAAATGCCAACTGATAAGGAGAGGATTATAGAACCACCAGTTTAGAACAGTTATCTGATTCATGCCAAGATCATCAGTGGAAAATGCAAAGCTAGCTGGATATCCAACACAGGCAGGATGCCGAAGAACTACGCACAGATGACTTGTAAGTTTCAAGGGGAATAAACAACTTCATAATTTAGGGTTCAAGTTGTCGCCATCATAACCCCATGATTAACTCTAACTAATCAGATTAATTACAAAGGGCTACAGATGCAGCTCAATGGTAGAGTGCTGCCTAGCACCTGCATGACCCTAGCTTCAGTTTTCAGCTTCATAAAAGAAGGGGGGGGACAAGCAGAAAAACAACAGATCAGTTACTAATAGGACCATGTAGGGCTGGTCTTCCATATTCATGACTTCCACACCTGCTGATTCAAGCAACCTCAGACTGAAGATAGCCCCAAACCAAAACAATATCTTTAATGAACATGAACAGACTCTTATCCTTGTCTCAATTTCCTAAACAATACAGTGCACTATTTACACAGTATTTACATTGTGTCAGGTACCATCTGAGATGATAAGCTGATGAGAAACTATGTGTAGATCACATAGACATTGTGGCCTTTTAGATATGGAACCTTGGCATCCCTGTATTTTGTACCTACATGTTACATGTAGTCCTGAAATCCACTGAGGATGCTGAGGGACAACTGGATTGTGCACGAACCATTAGTTTGAAACACCAGCACCACTTCGGAAATATTCTTGTGAAACCCCTTAATCTGGACTTCAATATGATTGGGTAGATGAGCTTTATCACCCAGCAAATACCATTTCCTCCACGGGAGAAGTGTACTCAACCACTCCACTAACATTAGGCTTGCAAATGAATGTGAATAAACTGCAAATGCATAAATTGCAAGACCATGTCCTCTCATCAACACCCTCCTTCTGTGTTCCTATTATTCAAAATGAACATGCATACTCAGGTTACCCTGACCCCTCCAACCTGGGTCTCAAAAACACTGCAGGCAGAATGTAGTGCATACTTACACAGTTCTGCAGCCTCAGCATCCATTTGACCTGAAGCAGGGTGTGGGCATCTTTGCCTATTTCCAGTTCAGAGCCTCTTCCCAGTCCTTTGATATGGTGGGACCAATAGCTGCCTTATACAACTGCTTCCTGGTACTTCTTTCTGAACAACTAGGTACAACCTACTTGGTTGACCCTGCTGCCTCCCAACTGGATGAACTGTACACATATGCTGCTGAAATACATCTCATCACAGTACAACTCCAAGGAACCTGTCTGTACCTGCTCACTGTGGAGGATGCTGGAGGGCCTTGCACATGCTAAGTAAGCATTCTATCACTAAACCACAGCCCCAAGCATCTTTTTTTAAATTAAGACACAGTCTCACTAAGTTACTCAGGTAATTCGTGGACTCACTCTGTAGCTCACGTGGGTTTTGAACTCATGATCTTCCTGCCTCAGCTTCTACAGTAGCTGGAATACTTGCTTCCTTTAAATTCACCAATTAAAACTCTTTGGGGCTGGAGAGACAACTCAGCAGTTAAGAGTGCTTATTGTTCTTTGGGGGGACCCAGGTTTGGTTCCCAGCACTCATATAGTGGCTCAAAACTGCCTGGAACTCCAGTTTCAGGAGATCTGGTGACCCCTTCTGGCCTCCAAGGACTCCTGCATGAACATGGTGCATATAAACTCACACAGACATACACACATTAAAAATAACTAAGTAAATAAAAATATGTACATACTGGGGCTGGAGAGATGGCTTAGTGATTAAGAGCACTGGCTGCTCTTACAGAGGACCTGGATCAATTTCCAGCACTCACATGATGGCTAACAACCATCCATACCTCCAGTTCTAGGAGATCCAATGCGCTCTTCTGACCTCCAGGGCATTGTATGGCACAGGTGCACTTATAGACATGCAGATAATACGCTCATACATATAAAAAATAAATATAATAGAGAATAAGGCTGAGACCTTAGCAGACAGCCTGAGAGAGCCTGCTCCGACCTCCATCAGTGTAAGGGCTGAGATCTCATTAGACCTCCAGAGAGTGCCTGGTCTGGCCTTCCTCAGACATAGGGGCTGAGAACTCGGGATGGCCTGAGAATGCTTGGATCCTGCCTCCATGTGGTGGTGAGCTTCCCCAAATCCCGCCCTCCCCAATCCCCTAACTGGGATTATATGAGGCCCCTCCCACAGCCCCTAGGCAGACCTCTGCTCTTTGGTATAACAAGCAGAGACCTTACCAGACAGTCTGAGGGTGCCTGCTCTGACCTCCATCGCTGTAGAGGCTGAGATCTCAGCAGACCACCAGTGAGTGTGTGTTCTGGTCACCCTCTGACATAGGGGCTAAGAACTCAGCAGACTGCCTGAGAGTCCTAAAATTGGTCCCACATTAGGGAACTTCCCAAATTTTGCTCTGAGTTCCCGCTAGAAGGGGTTCAAAGTTTAGAAGGAAGCCCATGTGTACCTGTACCTAACCCTAACCCTAACCCTAACCCTAACCCTAACCCTAACCTTAACCCTAACCCTAGTAGGGGTTTAAACTTTAGAAAGAAGCCTGAGTGTACCTGACTGGAACCTAACTTAGGCTTCTGTGGGAGCTCCTGAGTAGCTGATTTGAAGCCATCAGTTCCCTCCAAAATAAAACCTGAGGGAACCTGAAACCTGGATAAACCAACTTTACATAACCAATAAGAAAATAACCAAGGCATAACAATAATACAAAAAGAAGCAAACTTCAACTTAATTTTCATATCAGAATCACAAACAACAAAAGAAATTCACATGCCAAAATTACACCGAAAGGATAACAAAATGGAAAGCCAAAACACTAGGTCCCCATCAAACTCAGTCTTGTAGAAGAGTTCTACAAGGAGAACTCCCTAGAGACAACCCAGGGCACTGAATTTAAAAGACCAATCATAAACATGATCAAGGAAGTCAATAAATCTAAAGACAACACAAACAAACAAATCAAAGAACTAAAAGAAGATAGGGATAAACTTCTGAATGAATTCACAAAAGACAGAAACACTAAAGAAAACTCAGGTGGAAATGAAGAAGGAAGTGCAAAACTCAACAAGCCAACTTGAAACAACAGGGGAAAGCCTCACTGCTAGAATGAATGAAATGGAAGACAGAATATCAATACTGGAGGATAAAGAAGAATTGGACCACTCAAGCAAAGATTATGAAAAATTTATAAAAACACAGGAATGGAATATGCAAGAGATGTGGGACACCATGAAAAGACCAAATCTACACATCATAGGCATAGAGGAAGGAGAAGACTCTCAGATCAATGGTATTGACCAGATCTTCAACAGGATTATAGGAGAAAACTTCCTCAACATCCCCATCCAGATAAAGGAAGCACACAGAACACCAAATAGACAGCATTAGAGAAGAAACTCCCCACGACTTATCATAGCAAAAACACTAAATGTACAGAACAAAGAGAGAATACTGAAAGCAGCTAAAGAAAAACAACAAGTCACATACAAAGGAAAGCCCATCAGAATTGCAGATGACTTATCAATGCAAACTATGAAAGCCAGAAGAGCCTGAACCAAGGTATTTGGTTCTATATGACAATATATGCCAGCCCAGAATACTTAACCAAGAAAAAATATCCATTATAGTTGAGGGGTAAAGAAAAATCTTCCATGACACAAATAGCCTGAAAGAACACATGTCCATGAAACCAGCCCTTCAAAGAATACTTGAAGCAATACAAAGAACAGAGAAAGGAACAACTGTACCCCAGGGGCAACAAAAGAAAATAAAGGTATAATCGAGGAAACACAAAATTCAACAAAGAATGCAAACAGCAATCAAAATGAAGGCAACCAATACACATCTTTGAATAATAACTTTAAATATGAATGGACTGAACTCTCCAGTAAAAGACGCAGGCTAAGTGAATGGATTAAGAAACAAAATCCATCTTTTTGCTCTCTGCAAGAAACCCATCTCACCTTCAAGGACAGGCACTACCTGAAGGTGAAAGGATGGAAAAAAATATTCCAAAAAAAATGGCACTAACAAACAAGCAGGGGTTGCAATTCTAATATCTGACAAAATATACAGGCTTCAAAGCAAAACTAATCAGAAGAGATAAGGGGGGGAGGTAACTTGATTCTAATCAAAGGAACAATTAACCAAGAAGATATTACAATCCTCAAGATAAATGCACCAAACTCCGGTGCACCCAAATTCATAAAAAAAACACTACAGGACTTTAAGACACAGATTAGCCCCAACTCAATAATAGAAGGGGACTTCAATATCCCACTGTCTCCATTAGATAGGTCAATTGGACAAAGAACAAACAGAGAGACATCTGAATTAAATGATACCATACATCAAATGGACTTAACAGACATTTTTCAAATATTCCACCCAAGCACCAAAGAATACATTTTCTACTCAGCACCCCATGGGACTTTTTCAAAAACTGATCACATACTGGGCCATAAAACAAACCTCAACAAATACAAAAGAATTGAAATAATTCCATGCATTCTATCACAACACAATGCAATAAAGCTCAAAACCAACACTGGAAGAAGCCTTAGTCGCCAAAAGAAATCATAGCAATTAAACAACACATTCCTGGGCTGAGCATGGTGTGCATGCCTTAAATCCCAGCACTCAGGAGGCAGAGACAGGCAGATCTCTGTGAGTTCAAGGCCAGCCTGGTCTACATAGTGAGTTCCAGGACAGTTGGGGCTACAGGGACACCCTGTCTCAAAAAGACCAAACAAACAAACAAACAAAAACAAAAAACACTCCTAAACAATGAGTTAGTTGGTCAAAGGAGAAATTAAGAAAGAAATAAAAGAATTCCAGGAAGTCAAAGAAAAGGAAATACAATACAACATAACCTCTGGGATACTTTAAAAGGAGTCCTAAGAGGGAAATTTATAGCTCTAAGTGCCTACATTAATCAAAAAGAGCACATGTAAATGATATTTAACAGTACAACTCAAGACTCTGGACAGGCAAGAAATAACCAACCCCAAACCTAGTATATGAGAAGAAATAACAAAAATCAAGGCAGAAATTAATGAATTAGAAACAAAGAAAACAATACAAAGAATCAAAGGATCTAATAGCCGGTTCTTCAAAAAGCTAAATAAGATAGACAGACCCTCAGCCCAGTTAACCAAAAGAAAGAAAGAGCAAATCCAAATCAACAAAATCAGAGATGACAGGAGAAATGTCAGAATGGATATCCAAAAGATACAGAACAAGGGAATATTTTAAAAACACATATGCTACTAAATTTGAAAATCTAAGAGAAATGGATAGATACCTAAAATCATGGAAACCATCAAAGTTAAACCAAGAAGAGATCAACAGTTTAAACAGACCCATAACATGTAAGGAAATAGAATCAGTAATACAAAGCCTCCCAAGAAAGAAAAGCCCAGGTCCAGATGGATTTACAGCAGAATTCCACCATACATTTAAAGAAAACCTCCAACCAATACTACTTAGATTATTCAAAATGATAGAAACAGAGGGAGAACTCCCAAATTCCTTCTATGAATGCCAGCATCACTCTAATACCCAAACAAGGTAAAGACACAACCAAGAAAGAAAACTATAGACCCCTATCCTTAATGAGCATAGATGCAAAAATTCTCAGCAAAATACTTGCAAACCTCATACAGATGTACATCAAAAAGATCATTCACCATGATCAAGTAGGCTTTATTCCAGAGATGCAGGGATGGTTCAATATACATAAGCCAATAAACATCATCAATCATACAAATGGACTCAAAAGACAAGAACCACATGGTCATCTCAACAGATGCAGAGAAGGACTTTGAAAAAATTCAGCATGCTTTTATGTTCAAAGTCCTAGAGGGTGTGGGGTCTCTCCCTCCCCTCGTGGGTTGTTGGCCACTGATCCACGAGAACAAAGGGAGCAGAAGCAACGAACGGGGTCAGGACGGCCAGTGAGCACTGACAGAAGAAAGCCCTTCTGAGGAGGCAGACTCAGTGATGCAGCTCCATTTAGTCAGTGGGGGTCAGGGAAAATATAGTGTGGAGGCAGCAGCCAAAGCTTCAGCTCATAGGTGCTCATAGTGTGCTTTATTTACATGTGGCAGGGGAACCTATCATCTGGCTATAGGGCAATGCCTAATTATCATATAGAAAAAAACCTGGGGACAGTTTTTATTGCAGGTAACTATGCCAAAGGTCATGTTTTCAATAAGGTCAGGCATCCATGCTTGGAGGAACTTTCCAGGTAAGGAAGCCCCTGCTGAGAAAGGAGCCTACCTTAACAGCAGGGTTCCCCAACAAGAGGGAACTGACTGAAGGGAACATACATCAACATAATTAAAGCCATATACAACAAACCCACAGCCAACATCATTCTAAATGGAGAAAAACTGGAAGCATTCCCATTAAAATCAGGAACAAGACAAGGATGTCCACTATCTCCACTCCTTTTCAACATAGTGCTTGAAACTCTCACTACAGCAATAAGACAAGAGAAGGAAATTAAAGGAGTACTAATTTGAAAAGAAGAGGTCAAACTATCACTTTTTGCAGACAATATGATACTATACCTGAGATCCCAAAAGTTACACCAGAAAACTCCTAGAACGGATCAACACTTTCAGTATACTGGCAGGTTATAAAATCAATCTACAAAAATCAGTAGACTTTCTATATACTAATAACAAGCAATTGGAGAAAGAGTACAAGGAAATGCTTTCATTCACAATAGCTGCAATACACACACACACACACACACACACACACACACACACACATCAGAACAAACTTGACCAAAGACACCAAAGAGCTCTACAATGAAAATTTTAAACCGTTAAAAAAAGAGATCAAGGAAGACACCAGGAGGTAGAAGGACCTCCCATGCCAATGGACTGGAAGAATTAATATTGTGAAAATGACCAGCCAGCCTACAAAAAGCAATATATAGATTCAATGCAATCCCAATCAAAATCCCCATGACATACTTCACAGAATTAGAAAAAAAAAAAAAGTCCTTAAATTCATATGGAAGCACAAAAGATCCCGGAGAGCCCAAGCAACCCTGAGCACAAAGAGCAATGTGGACAGATTACTATACCAGATCTCAAAGTACACTACAGAGCTACAGTCATAAAAACAGTGTGGTACTGGCACAAAAAAAGGCACATAGATCAATGGAACATCATTGAAGACACAAATCTAAGTACATGCAATTTTAGCCACCTGATATTTGACAAATGTAACAAGAACACACAATGGAGGAAAGACAGCATCTTCAACTAATGGTTCGGGCAAAACTGGATCTCCACTTGTAGAAGAATGAAACTAGATCCTTATCTTTCACCTTGTACAAAACTCAACTCCAAATAGATCAAAGACCTCAATGTGAAACTGAAAACCCTGAAACTATTACAAGAAAATATTGGCAGTAACTTACAAAATATAGGTGTAGGAAAGGATTTTCTAAATTGGAGAGAAATTGCGCAGGAATTAAGGCCAGCAATCAACAATCAACAAGTGGGACCTCATTAAACTAAAAAGCTTCTGTACAGCAAAAGAAACCATCAAAAAAGTCAAGAGAATACCCACAAGTTGGAAAAAGCCTTCACCAGTGACACATCTGACAATGGTTTAGTGTCAAGAATGTATAAAGAACTTCAAAAACAAAGAAGAGAGAAACCAAATGACCCAACTAAAAGATAGGCTAAAGACCTAAACAGAGAATTCTGAAAAGAAGAAATAAAGATGGGCAAGAAACATCTTAAAAAAAAGGAAATATCTCAAACTAATTCAACATCATTAGTAATTAGGGAAATGCAAATTAAAACCACCCTAAAGTAGCACTTTACCCCAATCAGACTGGCTAGGATCAAGAGAAAAAATGATACCAAATGCTGGTGAAGATGTGGAGAAAGGGGAATGCTCATTCACTGCTGGTGGGATTGCAAACTCATGCAGCCTCTATGGAAAACAGTGTGGAGAACTCTTAAAACACTAAAAATGAACCTACCATATGACCCAGCTATACTACTCCTTGGCATATTCCCAAAGGACTCATCCTATTGTGGAGATACTTGTACAGTCATGTTTGTTGCTGCTCTTTTCATAATAGCTAAGAGACAGAAGCAATCTAAGTGCCTCTCAACTGATGATTGGTTAACAAAAATGTGGTATATTTACACAATGGGGTTCTATTCAGCAGTAAAGAAAGATGAAATAATGAAATTTGCAGGTAAATGGATGATCTAGAAACTGTTATCCTAAGTGAACTAACACAGACTCAGAAAAACAAAAGAGGTATGTTCTCCCTCATTTGTGGATCCTAGCACCAAATCCTTTTAAATTCCAGGTCCTTTTAATAAGATGATGCTGTACAGTAGTCTCTTCTGTGTGAAATAACTACCATCATCATGACTTCAGCTGTGCCTGCTTGCTAAACATTGTCACGATTAGGCTTGTTTAAGGTTGTGCTCCTTCATGAAAGGAGGGGCAAGCAGGGTCATTGGACCCTCACTGGAGTATCCAGCCACTCTTCCCAGACAACTGTAAGTAATTTGGCCCTAATCACACATGGTCTCCTGGATTTAGGGATGAGTAAAGTATATAGTCTGGGGAAGGCTAGGAAGAGAAGGTTTGATTCATACTGGGTAAAGGCTTTCCAGTGTACATACCCTCAGGTCACTCACACACCTCAGCAACCCCTCAGTCATCTCTGAAAGTAAGCTCAGTAAATTCATTGATTCCCCAGGAAAACTTTAATCAAACATTGATTTGACATTAGAATCTTAGAAGAGGATAAACATTGCTTGTATCCCCAGGAAAAGAATTCTCACAACAGATGGAATATTTATTTGTTAATGTTATTATGTCCCGTAATAATTAAAAAAGAAAATATATGTCTAGGCAAGGTTTATTTGACAACCTTTGGTCTTCACCCAAGCTTTATCTACATAGCACATGGTTATTAAAAGTAGCAGAGTAGCTGGGCACTCAGGAGGCAGAGGCAGAGGCAGAGGCAGAGGCAGAGGCAGGCGGATCTCTGTTGAGTTCAAGACCAGCCTGGTCCACATAGTGAGTTCCAAGACAGCTAGGGCTACAGAGAAACCCTGTCTCAAAAAGACAAGTCAAAATATCTTTGGGCCCGTTAGCAACATACTCTGTTCTAAAGGCCAAAAGTGTCAAAAGTATTTGGGAGCTCTTATCTAACCCCTAAAAGGATTTTAGGGTTACCTCTTCAGGGGGGGAGTATGTTAGAGAAGGAAGGAAGGAAGGAAGGAAGGAAGGAAGGGAGGAAGGGAGGAAGGAAAAGCAAAGTACCAGAGTGGTGTAACTAACCTTCTTGGATTTTAACAGGCATATTCTAATTTGGTCAGAAGGACATAAAGGACACTTTTTGCTCCTTGCCCTCCTGCATCGACTAAGTTCCAGGGGACTATGAGCATCTTTCAAAATGTCCTGTAACTGTGGTGAGTCACCTGTTCTCTTGTTCAGGGAGGCCATGGAGACCCCACCAGATGGACCTGAAGCAGTGTTCAGTCCACAAAGAGGAGGGTCAACAGAGAGGAAACATTTCCTCGA
>NW_008353482.1:3228623-3291206 GCF_000622305.1 Nannospalax galili | reverse complement strand
AGGAAACATTTCCTCCATGCTTCCAAGTGAAGGCAGGACCTTTGACTTATCTTCACATAGATGGAACTGGTAAAAGAAAGGAGCCAGGGGCTCCTCCCAAGCCCATGTGACCCCTGAGGAACAGATCCTCAAATGATGTTAAGAGTAAAAATAAATTTATTTATCTTGGCCAACTATATGGTCTTAAACACTCAAAAGGAAAGCATAACCAAAGATTAAAGGGATCCATATAATTCTTTAAGAGTCCATGTGTATAGGTAAAGGCTACATAACAAGAAACAATTCCAGATAGGAGATATCTTCCTTTGAATTGTTGGCCAGGGTGGCCCAAGAGATTCCCTGATAGTAACTCAGCATGGAACTGGGAAAATGAACAGTAGACCCCAATCTTATCTAAAGGAATGTTGGCAACTGACTGCTGCTAGATGAGGAAGAGCTGATCTTCCTAAAACAAGGAACTCTAGAAGCTGACTAGACTCAGTGGATGGACTAGCACTGGGGAACGGCTAGAGTCACTGATAACACAGTGGACAGTAACAGGGATGACAGAGTATATGGGCTCCAGTCGGGTGGATGTGGGGAGGCTATGGGAGGGTGCCCTTTGGGATGTGGGTATAAAGATGAATAAGATTGTTTGGGATGTTCTGTATAAAATACAAAAAAAATCAATAAATAAAAAATGAGTTATACTTGAAAAATAAATAAAATAAAAATAATAAATAAAATATTAAGAAATAAATAAAGCTCCTTTCAGGAAACTAGTGTGGATAATGCCCGGGACCACAAAAAGGCACTGATCCAGAGATGCCTCTCTCCCTCTCCACCTTCTCCCTGACCTCTGTGCACACATGCATGAGCATGGCATGTATGTGGCCTCCAATTTACTGTGCATCCCAGCAGCTGCAGTAACACAATCTTTATTGCTACATGTGTCTCTCCTGATTGTTGGAATTATCCACTTAAGATGGCAATCTCCAATTTGAGGATGCCAGAGATATCCCAGTGGCTACAACCTGGACAATCCTGCCCTTTTACTTCCCCTGACTACAAATACAAATAAAAATGCTCATCATTATATCAGTGAGATTCTGTTATTGTCATACAGGAAATCTGACTAGTACACAAACTTTTGGGTCTAGATTCCAATTTTCAAGAACCACAAGGGAAAGATGCTATGAGAAAGCATTTAGGCAAATGTTAAAAACAGTACTGGATGCAGAAAATGGGTCAAATTCAGCCTTTGCAATGAGTCAAGGGGCAGAGGTTCTGGCCAAAAGAGGGGACTGGACACATGATCGCCTGGTGTTGTGGTTTCGGCTGTCTGGGATCTAATCTAGTCAAGAAATGAGCTGTAAAAGACATTTGTGGAACATGTGAGGACTATCAGTACACAGAACAGACTATGGATTTTGTTAGTGAAATGACACAGTGGAAATACAGGAAGATGTGCCTATTTTTATATCACACACTGAATTTTTATGGACAAATGATTATTGATGACTACTTTAAAATCTTCGGCAGAACAAAACAAACAAACAAAAAGATGAGGAAACAAATATGACAAAATGTTAACGACAAAGGCCAAGCAGCTTTGGTGAGCAGCATACATGTTCACTGTCCTGGCTTCTCTTTTCCTATGAATGATTATGTTTAGGTTCAGTCAAACAGTGTAATGACAGTGAGTTAAGAGAGCACTACCAGCAGCACCTCCTCTACCAATCTGTCACTGTCTTAGAGCAAAACAACAGCACAACAAACACTCCCTGGGACTGAGAGTTTGATGAAATCTAAGGACCCATTCCTGATTACAAATAATCCTTAAGGCCCAGCTGGGGCTACAAAATGAGACTTTGTCAATAAATAAATAGATATTAAAAAGTAGACTGAGAAGTAATCTTCTTAAATTGGTAAAGAATATCAAACAGCAAAATGCAGTAAAATGTTGTAAGTTACTTGAAGCAATAAAACCCTCCTTGTAATTCAGGAGCAAGACCAGGCCACAGGTGCCACTGTCTTTGCACAGCTTTGTGCTGGTCATCCCAGCTACAGCTCCTCACACAGGAAGAGCCTCAGCACTGGAGAGCTTGAAGGAAGAGGGGAGGAACTATTTTTCAGACAATAGGGCTGTCTTGCAGAATGAATACAAGAAGAAGAAAGTTCAGCCAGGGGGCTAGGTGTTCAGTATGCAGACTCAATGGCCAACCTATGCACCAGCAACAGGCAGGCAGAGAACGTAATGATGGGAAATACCTCATCCATAATAGGAACGAAACCATAAAACTTCTAAGAAAACAACAAAAATGTACAAGACTCTTCTGAAAATAAATACTATGTTCTTGGGTGGAAACAATACTGTAAATATTTTTAATTTGGCTTAAATCAATTTATAAAGTCAATGCAACCCCAAGAGAACCTCCAGTGAGAATAATAAAATTTGGTGGCAGAGGCAGTAACTCTAGAAACACTGTAAGACAGCAATGAAGGATATACAATAAAATAACTTAGGAGGTTTTTATCAGCATAGGCATTGACAAGTGGACAAAAGAAGACAGTCTGTAACAGCCCAGCCTATGTGGTAAGTTTGTATGTAATAGTAAGTTTTCTGATCACCGGAAGTGTGATGTGGTATAATTTGCAACCCTTTGAATTGAAAAGCTATATTCCCGATTCATACTTTTCCACAAAGATAAATTGCAGAGAGGCTAAGATGGAAATAGATGACTCTAGAACACTAGATACTTGTCCCAGGGAAGGCCTCTGTGACTGAGAGACACCATAGTCATCAAGGACAAGGACAAGGACAGCAGTCATCAGGGAAGAGCAAATGAAACCAACAAGAAATGTCCCTCATGTCTGTGAGAATGGCCGCTGTGGAAAACATAAGAGGAAGAAAATGTGGGTGAGGCTGAGGAGGAGAGGGGCCCCGTACACTGCTGGTAGGAATATAAATTGCCATAGCTACTATGGAGCAGTGTGGAGGTCCCCAAAAATTAAAACCAGGGGCTGGAGAGATGGTTCAGCGGTTAAGAACCCTTACTATTTTTGCAGAAGACCTGAGTCCCAGCACCACGTCATACAGCTCACAACTGTCTTTAACTCCAGCCCTGAGGATCCAATGCCTTCTCCTGGTCTCAGTGGGCATCTACACTCATGTGCACATACCCCACACAGACACATACATATATAATTAAAAATAAATCTTAAAAATGTTAAAAACAAAACTATGGCATATTCTACAATTCTAATCCTGGGCATATCCAAAGAAAATGAATTCAGTGTGTGGAAGAAATGTCTCCACACCCTTGTTCACTGCAGAAGCATTCACAATATTCAAGCTTTGGAGCCAGCCTACATATCCTTAGGCACTTAGAAATGGGAAAGGAGGATATGGTGTATGCCTGTGATAATGTTATTCAGTCTTGATAACTCCTGCCATTTACAGCAACAGGTACACCCAGGAAGCAACATGCTAAGTGGAGTAAGCCAGACACACAGTGATGTGCTGCATGCTGTCATTGTCATGGGTATTCGACAGCAGTCAAACTTGTAGCAGCCCAGAGTATGCAGCAGTGGCTGTTGGGGGGTTGAGGAAAGAGGGACAGGAAAATGTTGAGCAAAGGGAACAAATTTTCAGTTAAACTAGTTGAATGAGTTCTAGAGTTCTGCTAAAAAGTTAACATTGTTCTATATACCAAAACTGGCTAAGAAGCTAGATATTTTATTTAGCATTTTTAATCATTAAAAATGAAGAGCTGAGGGGGCATTTCTGCAGATGGGTGTTTATGGCACACATCACAGTGGCAGTAGTGCCTGCTCACACTCATTTCCAGAGTCATCAAGTTGTGCACACTCATAACACAGCTTCCGTTTCCCAGTCATACCTCAACACTGGTTTTTAGAAAAATAACATTAGTGATACTAATGAAAAGGAAAAATGCAAATTTCCTTTCTACCTTTCCTTACTTGTGGTCCCTAAATAACTATTAGGCCCACTATTTAACCACCACAACCAACAAATTTTGACCCTGCATTAGGAGAAAAACACCCACCTAAAACAACAAAAACAAGCAGTGGCCAGGGAGAACACAGTTGAAGTTCACGTACTAGAGGATTCTTCCCAGCATGCATCCAAACTTCTTGACTGACATATACAGACATCCACATGCATACCAAAATGCCTCGGTGCAAATCGATACATATCGGTGCAAAAAAGACAAGGGAAATAAACAGAAATTACAGAGAGATAATAGACAAAGTCAGTAAACATGGGCAAATATTGACCTCGTGCGGAATCCAGGGAATAAGACAGAGAGCCTCTGTGTCACATCAACAGTGTCCTGGTATCGGGAACGAATGGATGATGCTGCGCCACTCAGGAAGGGAGGCTGGCAGCATCTGTGAGGCTGTGAATGCAGATGAAACCCAGTCATCCCTCTTACTTGCTGCTTCCTCCTGAGAAACATTAACCCACAGCATCCTGTTTATGCAAGCAACATCAGGAAGCAATCTAAATGTTCATTAGCAGGAAAGTGTTCATTAAATGGTTCCTAGTACTGTACGCAGTCCCAGGTAGCCTCTGCTACAGTTAACACAAATGAGGCAGAGCTCATGATGGTGCCATTCCTACAGTTGGGACTCCAGGAGCAGAGGAACAGTGCAGACCCTGGGACTCTATCCCTGTAAAGTATACCACATCTATGTAGGATGCTAAGGATTGGATAACCCGCCCCCCTCCAGGTCTCAGGTGTTGAGATTTAATCACCACAATGAAGTTTTGTGGGGAAAGAAACAAACCATCCAACTACAGGCTGTGAAGAAAGGAAAGTGCTTCCCCTAATAGGGCTTAGAGGTGGGGCTTTGAGGTGAGTAATAGATAAGGTCTTTAGGACAGGGCCCGATGACTGAATCTTGGGGGTTTTATAAGAGAAGGGAGAGAAAACAGAAGGGATACCTGCATGCATACGCATGCATACACACACATGTGCACAGACATAGGCACACACATCAGGCATACATGCACAGTCACACACATGCACACATACACACATGCATGTGCACACACAAACACACACACATATTTTCACCACGATTTCACACAAAATTCAAATGTCTTGGAGTACAAGGGATGGAGAGAGATGGCTCAGCAGGTAAGAGCATGTACTGCTCTTGCAGAGGAGTTAAGTTTGATTCCCTGTACTCATGTCAGATGGCTCACAACTACCTGTAACTCTAGCTTCAGGGGGAATCTGACATCTCTCCATGGGCACATGCACTCATATGCCCACGCCCACACACACACACACACACACGCATAATTAAATAAAATAAATCCTTAAGAGAAAATATAGATTTCTGCCTATCTAACCTCTATACCTAAGGCTCACAGAACATAGTGGAACAGGGGGTAGAGAGAGTTCTAATGCATCTCTCAACTTTCATCAACAAAGCTTCCTCATGCAACAGATTGTGATGCACACAGAAGTCCACAGCTGGATAAAGTGCAGAGAATAAGAGACTGTAGAGTGTGTGTCCCTGTATAGGACTCCCATATTAAACCTTACCCACCCAGGGCACAGGGACCATTGCAGAAGAGGAGGTGGAAAGATTGTAAGAGCCAGTAGTGGATGAGCATAAGGAAAAAGAGTCTCCCAGATTACTAGGAGCTAGCTCATAAGAACTTATAGCAGTGGTGACAGAATGCCTAAGACCCATGCACACTCAATCAGACAAAAACCAACATAGAACTGGAGAAATGGGAAGAAAGCCCCACTCTTAGTCAAGAAACTATTGGCAGCTGATGACTGCTGGGCGAGGGAGAGTTGATCTTTGTTCTTCTTTAAGGGAGTGATGCTAGATAGGCTGGCCAAGTTCCAGCAAATAAACTCATACCAAGCGACATCTGGGTACATAAATTTGACTTGATAGGCCTTAACATATATGACAGAATGCATGAAATTTAGTGAGGGGGCTATGGAGAGTACAGATAGGGGAGGGGGCTCTAAATATTATTAAGATGTGCTGTATGAAATGCCCTTAATCAATACTCAATAAAAATATACATTGACTGAAAACAAAGGACAGTAAGTACCAAGTCAAAGGGAACTATAGAAGCGCCACTTTCTTCCTTGGGGAGCTGCAATGTTAGACCCAGGCCTGACAAGAGAGGGAAGAGATTGAACATGGTGCCTGTGAAGTTAGGCTACAGCATAACCTCAATCTCTCCTGCACTGGGGAAGGTTCCATCAGCCTCCAAGTGGCTGCATGAGCCTGTCTCCATGGCTACATCCCTGCCACTTCTCAGCCCCTTTGTGCCCCAGGCAGGAAGCAGTGAGCCTCATTCCCAAGCTTAGGACAGTGCAATTGACCCAAGGTCACAGTCAGGTAGTGTGGTGGTGCAGGCTGTGCCCCTCCCTTGGGGTGGAGTAGAGCTCTTGTTCTCTGGTGTTTCTCCAGGGTCAAGTTCTTTCTGTTTAGCTCTATCATCTCCCACTCCTCCTAAACACAGCTGTTTGCACAGAGACTGGAAAAAAAATAGTTGACTTCACCAGACTGAGAACCACTTCCTTGCATTCCTCCCCCATCCACATCTAGGCACTGCTCTTAGACCTCTCTGCCAACAGATGCTCTGTCCCAGACTCCATTCTCTGCAGCTGCACTTCCCACACTGCCTGTCCCCACAGTGAAGTTGCCTCTGGCAAGAGGACATCCCAGGCCCCTGGGACACCAGCTCAGTCCTCTTGCCCATAGATCCATGAAACTCTATTCACCAAACAGACCCTGTAGAGATATACACAATTCCTCCCACTCTGTAATGGGCCAAAGGAGCAGAAAGACAGAAAATCGGATGGATGCAATTAGTCTCCCAGGCACTTAGAGCAGTAAAAAGCATTAAAACGGTTTCATCACAAGGTAATTACACCACACCTCCAGAGGAACCGCATTGCCACACCCAGCTCTCATCCCTGGTTGCAGTGGGAATTACTGAGGAGTTAAAATTTATGCATCTCCATCAATATCTCTATATGTCAACTTATCCATACAGGAACTCCCTTCTAGGAGACTGCGGTCCAAAACTGGTCTGGGGCCTAGCTCAGGAACAGCAGCTATACAACCACAGACCAGCAGATTTCAGTCAGTTTTCAGTCTGCTCCCATATGACAATGAAGCACCACAGGCTGGGGAGACAAGCCTGAAAGAGGAAGGAGCTGCAGGCACACAAGCGTAAGCAACCAGAGGAAGCAAAAGCAGGCAGGAACAGCAGCAATTATCAAAAAGCAAGCAAGTACTAACAGATGCCTTCTAACGGATAGGAGAGGGCAAAGCTTCCCACATAGGCACAGGGAGGCCAAAAAATAAAGAAAGCAATAAGGAAGGAAAGGGAGGGAATAACAGCTCCTGAAAAGTAAAACAAAGGATAGAAGTCTCAATGCAGCAACTTAAAAATGAAGATAGCCAGGCGTGATGGTGCACACCTTTAATGCCAGCACTTGAGAGGCAGAGGCTGCTGGAGCTCTGTGAGACTGAGGCCACATTAGTCTACATAGTGAGGGCTACAGGGAGATCTTGTCTCAAAAAAAATCCAAAAGGAAGGCAAGGAAGGATGGATGGATGGAAGGAAGGAGGGAGGGAGGGAGGGAGGGAAAGAAGGAAGGAAGAAGGAAGGAAGGAAGGAAGGAAGGAAGGAAGGAAGGAAGGAAGGAAGGAAGGAAATCAATGGAACATACCAGAAAGGAAAAGAGAGAAAAACATAAATTAAAACATAAATTAAACATAAATTAAACAAGATGGAAGGTCAGAGCAAGAGGTGGAGCATCAGAAAATGTGAGCTCCTGGGAGAAAGAAAACCATTTCAAGATGTCGAGCAGGAGATCAGCAACAGAAGAGCGCAGAAGTTGTTCCAGGCTTGCTCTGAGCCATCTCTTCCTCTCTAGGTACAGAAGCCTCAGGGGTATCAGTCTGCAGTCTCCCATCCACAGTCATCAAGGAGTAGCCCGAGCGCACAGTCACTGCAAAGCTTCCCAGCACCCCCCAGCCTTCAAAATCTCAGCAGCACTGTCATCACAACTGTCGCTACAGTCTGAATTTGCACAATCATTTCAATTGGCTTTCTTGGAAAGAAACATACACATATTAATCACCACATCTGGGTTTTTTTTTTTAATTTCTACTAATGATGCTACAAAAGCTTACAGTGGGATGGTAAGATGGCTTAGTGGGTAAAGGTGCTTCCTGCCAAGGCTGACAACCTGAGTTCAATCCCAGGGACCCACACGGTGGAAGGAGAGAATCAATTCCCACAAGTTATCCTCTGGCCTCCACATGCATGCCATGGCATGTGAATGCTCAAACATACATGTATGTGCACACATCCATATGCACACATAATAAATGTAAAACAGAAAAAAATACAGTATCCTCTCTTACTGTAGTCTACCTGACTGCATCCACATTAATCACAAGAAAGCCGATGGTCCCAGACCCTGCCTCTCACCTCCAATAGCACTCAGGAGAGCACATCCCGGGCCCAACAATGTGGTTCAGATTCCTTTTCTCTGCTTCCCCTGACCACAGTAGCAGTCAGGTAACCACCAGTGTTGTCCTGCAGGCACAAATCCTCACCCACCAAACCTGGCTGTTCCCTCCCTTAGGCAACCTCACTGGAAGCCAAACCTTAGGGCACACTCCACACCTGTGTTTTAGTCTCATGGAGACAACAGAGGGAATACATTGCCTTAGAGAGTGGTTTTGTAAAGTTTACAAGGGGGTGTGCTCCAGTCTGATAGTAGATTCTAGAGCAGCTCTCTTCAACTGAACTTTCTGCAATGGTAGATTGTTAGCTTCATTGTTCCATAAAGTAACTAACCTTAAGGCACAGTCCAACTGAGGAACTAAAGCTTTAATGTTTTAACTTAATTCATTTAAATAGCCACATACAGTGGATGATGCCACATCAGACTGTCGAATTCTGGGATATACTTTTATTAAAGGGCTAATTTAAGAAAAGTAGAAATTATTAGAATTTAAGATGATCCCAGTAAGAATAAGTTTGTGAAGGCGTCCTAATTTCTTTTCCTGGGTAACTACAAAGGAAGGTAAGGTAAGGAAGAAATTTTAAGTATTGATGGATTTTTAGCAAGGTGTGTGACAGTTTCCCCTCAAAACTGCTGTGGACTGCACTGAAATACGTGAGCCAGAAGCAGTGAGATGAGACATGCTAGGCACTGGCTGACATGACACTCATGAGACCTTACTGAGTGGATAACTGTCAACGTGGGGATTTCCCCATCACTGGGTTCTTTTCAGTCCTGGATGATGAAAATAGCAGTTCCTCAGAACTGCAGGTGACAGGAAACTGGGGCACCAAAAGCCATCAGGCCCAGTGGGGGAGCTTTCTCACTAGATGTACCATCAAGAGGCACACAATCTCTGCAGTGGGTTCCACTCCAAGTCTACACAGAAAGTCTCAGTTTGCTTAGGGACTAACCAGAAATCTGTACCAGTAATTACCTGTCGTAAGATGTCTAAGGCTAAACAGGCATCTGAAGTAGCTCTCCCATTGCTTCTTTCATCAAAAGTCTCCAGGTCTTCAGCACCCAGATCTCATTTTCTTGGAATGATTGCTAGATCATAAGGTAGTTGTATCCATGAGTTCTGTTGAGGAACTGCCACACTATATCCATAGTTGTACTAACAAGCATTCTCACCCAGAGTGTCTAAGGGATCCTTTCCTCTACATCCTTGCCAGCACTTATTAACCTTTATTATCAGAGTATTCCCAGAATCCAAGATACAAATCATCCTAAATGTGCAATCAATGGGTGAACGAATAAGGAAAATGAAATATTATTAGTACTGGGAATTCTATTCAATCATTAGAAGGATGAAGTCCTTTCATTTGTGACAATATGAATCAGCCTGGAAGACAGTATGCTAAGTGAAACAAGCAGGCAAGAAAAGGTAACTTCTGCATGACATCCTCACTCACATGTGGACTCTAAAAAGTTTTTCTCATAGAAATAGAGAATAGAAGAGCAGCCACTGGAGAGAAGAGAAGAGGTGGATGGCTGGGGAGTAACTGGCCAATGAATACAAGCTATGATCAAATGGGAGAAACAAGTGCTGCTGTTCTGTTACATAGCGGGGCAGGTACATTGAACAGTAACTCACTGTACATTTCAAAATAACTGAGAGGATTCCTGAATGTTCTCACCACAAAGAAATGATAGGTGTATGAAGTGTCGGATGTGCCAGCTACCTTGATGTGAACTTTACACATGTATTAAACAGCACACTGTACCCCATAAATATGCACAGATATTATGTGTCAATTTTTTTAAAAAAGCTTTTATGACAGTGGTGATTGGATTGGATGAGATCATTATTTTTCCTTGTGTTAACAAGAAGGCAGAAGCCTTTGCTATGTGCAGCCCTATGATTTGGGGCAGAAGTGAAGGGATGCACAGAAGGACACACTATATGACACATAGTATCTGGGCTCTTTAGGGTAATTGATGCATGATTGCAAAGTGCGTGCCTGGTCCTGAAATACCACAAACATGCCCTAGCAGCAGCAGGAGAAAACAACACATCTGAGAGATGCCATGCCTAGCTATGATGCTCTAGCTTACATCCCATAATCCTCCCAGCAGACACAATCAGATGTTCCTGATGATGTTGAAAAGAGACATCTCTGTGTGAGCCAGAGCATCAGCAACTAGGACCTGGCTGAGGTTGGGCCAGCAGGAAAGCATGCTGCAGCAACTCAACACCCAGTGCTGCTTTTCCACTACTCAAGGTTTCAGGACTCAGGAGTGCCAGGAGTCAAAAGGTTATGGGGGGAAAGGAGGAGGTTGCAGTAGTAGGACCAAGCAGGACTTGCAGCGGTCTCAGAGGACTGAGGAAAGAGGAACTTGTAGCTTAGGGTTAACAAAGCAGTGAGAACTGAGAGCCAAGTTCTTAGTAGAGAAGGAACACAGAGGTGAGCCTAACCTGGGTATCTCAGAGAAGGGCTGAAGTGGGAGCCATGTGAACAGGGTGAACAGTACATGTTCACCTGAAATACTAGTGACCACAGGTGATTAAATTTCAGGATTGCTTGAGATTTGGGGATATTTGCACATACATAATAAGGCTCTGGAGGATGGAAACCAAATCTAGGCAGGACTCTTATCTGTGTTCATAGACGCCTTACACACAGAGTCTGAAGGTGTTTTTGGTGTCTTGGTTTCCTTTCTGTTGTGATAAGATATTCTGAAAAAAACAACCTAAGGGAGAAGGGAGTTATCTAGCTCACAGTTCTGGATTGTAGTCCATCGTGATGGGGAAGTCAAGGCAGCAGAAGCTTAAAACGGTCACATTCCGTCCACAGTCAGAAAAAGTGCATGCATGTCACTCAGCTCCTGTTCTCTCCCAGTCCAGGATTCCCTGCCTGGGGAATGGTGCCACCCACCGTAGGTTCTTCCCACCTCAGTCCATCTCCCAGGTAATTTTAGTGTGTGTGAAGTCGACAATTAACACTAATCATCACAACTTCCCTTGGTCAACTTGTTACTCAAATACATCAATTTGAAGTCATAAGTGTCCACCCTTATCCCCATAGGGTCTGATTTTTTGAACATTTATATTTAAAATTTTTAGATTTGAAATGCTCATATTATACTAAATAATAAACCAAAGTATAAAATGAATATGTCTGAGTCTATATGGATATAAATAAATTAGCAAATAAATAAATAAATAAATAGGAAGAATAGACATGGATTCCCACATAGAATTCCAAATCATCTGTGTGGATCCTGCCCTATCAGAGAGATGGCCCCAAGGTGGTCAGGATTACTATCTGTGGTATAAATGATGCACCCCTGACTTGATAGGATCAGAATGGCACTTTTCCAGATATGATCGTCTGTCCCCAAACCCATAGCTTGACTAGCCATAAGAAAAAAACAAAATCACAAGTTGTGCTGTTTCATGCCTGACTTGTGCTCTTCAAAATACAAGGAAAGTTGACACACCTGTTTAAGAGAGTCTTGGGAAGCGTAATTACTGGCCTTAATAAGGTCACAGGTAAAAACCTAAGAAACTGTGACTGCAGTGCAGACTCCAGTTAATAATCATGGATGGACTGGGTTCAGCCAGCTACAACATCTACACCATATCACAGGACGCTAATGGTAAGGAAAAGCAGACGTGTCCTACTCCCTCTGTCTCTAGTGTAAGCACCTCCATACGCCCGAAGATACTCCAAAGTAGCAAGCTTATTTTTCTTTATATGGCATCACCATGTTAGTAATTAGACAACCAGACTTCAGGAAAAGAAGTGTTCCCAGAGGAAAAGTGAAAGAATTCATGACTGAAAAGAAATGAGTTCTAAATTTTCAGGGGTCCAGGTACATGCTCTCTTCATAAAGGGAGAACTGGTGGGCCAGTAGGAAGTCCAGTCTGAAGTAACAAAGGCGTAATTTAGGTTTTCTCAGTAAATGATGCAACAAGCAGGTGAAATAATGAAAAGCAATCTCAGCACCACAATTTCCAAGTTCCACTCACCTCTGAACACCCCACTGAGCCAAGGAACTGCACATAGGTGCACACAGAACATTTGTCGAAGTTAATCATATGCTTACAAAATCTCAATCTAGTGTAAACAAATTTCAAAATACTGACATTGAAAGGTTATATTTCTGACTATGGTATAACTGAACTAGAAATAGACAAAATAACTAGAAAAATAGCAAAGCAGTTGCAAATTAACTCCTTTAAAATTACCCTTCGATCAAACAATAAATTGTAATAAATAAATTTTTAATTAGTTAATGAAAATATAAAGTGTCTGAGACTACACGTCACACATATGTAGTAGCAGCACTATACATGGTGGCCACAGGATGGAAGTGACCCAGTATCCATTGCTGGATGAATCTGCTCTATTCACACAATAGAATATTATTCAACCTTAAAAAGGAAGGGAATTGTGTCACAAGAGCCATTATATCAAGCAAAGAAAAGCTGAAAACAAAACTTTATTTCCACTTAAATGAGGAACCTGAAGTAGTCAGATTCATAGACTCAAAAAGCAGGGTGGTGGTTCCAGTGATGGGGAGGGATTTTCATTTATCATTTGATGGGCATAGAGTATCAGACTGGCAAGATGAAAAGTCTCTGTAGATTGGCTTCAAAGTATGATAACACTTTATCGACCTCCTCAGTTCAGGATGTTATGATTGTAAATTGTATATTATGCTTTTTTAAAACCATAATTTTATTTATTTATTTCCTAACCACAGTTTTAATTAGAGTGCTAACCTAGCTTAATAAGGTATTTGCAACTTTGAATTTATGCATTTGAAAATGCTAGAAAAAAGTACATATGTATTTACTTCTAGGCAGTTTTAAAATAACAGAAAATTTAATTCCAAATAAAGCTTACAAAAGGAAAGAAATATAAGAATCAGAGAAAAATGAAATGAATAACAAATCTACAATAGAAAAACTTGGGCTGAGGCAGGAGGGTTGATGAATGTTCAAGACCAGCCTAGGCTACACAGTGACTATCAGACTAGCCTGGCTACATACATAGGGGAAGTCCATTCTCAAAGAAAGGAAAGTCAACAGTCAAATATTTATTCCTTAGGGGAAATTAAATTAATAAGTCCTTAATGAGAATGACGAAAGTGCAATGTGGGAGGGAAAAGAACAGTGCAAGTGTGATATTAGCAGGAAAAGGTGGCTGTCACTCAAAAAAGACAACAGCAAACATGATGAGCAATTCAACACTCATAAACTAGTGAAAAGGTGGCCACCAATTATAAAAGATGGAAATTGCCGGGCATGGTGGTGCACACCTTTAATCCTAGCACTTGAGAGGCAGAGGCAAGAGGCTCTGTATATGATCAAAGTCAACCTGGTTTACATAGCAAGTTCCAGGCCAGCTGGTGCTACAGAGAGACCCTGTCTCAAAAAAATTAAAAAAGACCCCCCCCAAAAAATAGGACAGGAAATAGACATGAGAAATTCAACACCAATAAATGAGTGAAAAGGTGGCCATTGCTCATAAAATATCCAAATACTCAGAAGGACTCCAACAAAAGATGTTCTATATAAGACATTAAAGTAAACCCAAAGGAAATTCAAAAGAAACATGAGCAATTTAACACCAATAGGTATGGCATTTTAATTAAATGAACAAGTTCCTGAAAACAACAAACATCAAAACTTATACATCCCTCAACTCTCACCAGTAAAGCTTCCTTATACAACAGAGTGTGGTGCATGCAGAAGGCCACAATTGGCCAAGTTTTAAAGAATAAGAGACAGTAGACTGTACGATAGGACTCCTATGTGGAGGCTCATCCATCCACAGCTCAGGGACCATTGCAGAAGAGGGAGTAGAAATATTGTAAGAGCCAGGGCTGGTGCATCAACACAAGGAAGCAGAGGATTCCAGGTCACTGGAAGCTTGCACATGTGAACTTGTGGCAATGGTGGCATTGAGCATGGGCCCCATGTGGACTCAGTTGAGTGGTGGCCCAGAGGGGAGAAGAGAAATGGGTGGTGGGCTGGCACTAGGCTGAGAACTCACAGAGATCCTCTTGCCTCTGCCTCCCAAGTGCAGGGATTAAAGGTGTGCACCACCACACCTGAGTGAGGGAGAGTATGATTTACATAGGATCACTAGATGGGCTGTCTGGATTCCAGTGGACACATTAGCACTGAAGGACACTTGGGTACAAACACCTGAATGAATAGGACTTAGCATGTATGGTGGAATACATGAGGTTTAGTGGGGGGATAGGGGAGGCATGGATCGGGGAGGGGCGTCTGAATTTGATTAAGAACTGTTATATTAAGTTACAAAAGCTCAATGAAAAAAAATGGAGTTAGGATAAAAAATCCAAATCTTTACAAAAGAAACTGAACCTGCAGTTTAACATTCTCTTCTCTAACAACTCAGTCCAACAGCTTCACATCTGAATCCTTCCAAACATTTCAGCAAATAGAAAACAAACAAAGCTCACCAATATTACCCAAAATATTTCAAGGGGAAAAATGACAAAGCACTTCCAAATACTCAATAAAGTCCCCATTACTAGATCCCAAAACCCAAAGTAAAGAGAAATAGAAGGAATGATTCTGAATTTTATATTTGGGAAAGACTGAAAGAAAATAGGGGAAATAATCACAATATACAATGAAATACTGAAGGAATCTCCCTGAAGAGGAGAACTGGGATTATTCATCAGTGTAAAGGGATGGGGGTAGAGCACTCAGTCACCACAGAAAATATAGTTTTGCATATAGAAAATCCAAGACAACCTACAAATAAACTATTAGAATTGATAGTTAAATTTAGCAAGGTTGCTGGATACAAAGTAAATATTAAAAAATCATATTTATATATACCTATAAAATCAATTATAAGACTTTTTTAAAAACCAATATCCAAATACTCAGAAGAACGCCAAAAAAAGAGGTTCTCTATAAGAAATTAAAGTAAACCCAAATTAAATTCAAAATTCATTAACGGGAAGATAGTATCTTCTACTCACATGGACTCCCTCTAAACTACAGAGGAATCTCATCAAAATATCCTCAGGGTTCATGGTTATGATCAAGTATTTCGGTAGAAATGGCCAGAATGGACCTAAATTTTATATGGAAATGTATAGGGCCAAATGCAGTAAGATAATTTTAAAGAATACAACTGGGGGGAAATGTAGTATATGTAAATACTTTTGTAAAAATTGAAGTAATTAAGATGCTGCAACATTTGCATGCAGAGTAGTAAGCCAGTGAGACTGAGCTCTCATACACCAACTTCATTTGTGAAAAACATGACATCCTAGAGTGTGAGATCAATCCAAGGAAAATGGGATCAGCCCCACACCCAAACCCTCGTTCAAACCTGAATAGTGACAGCATGCAGGCATCAAGAGACTACAAAGGCACTTATTGTCCACATAATGAGGCTTTCTGAAGAGAACAAGGCAGGTATAAAAGCCACTGCACACATGGCCCTAGTAGGTTGACAGGAAGTGGGAGAGGCTCTGGTGGTTTGGTGGTATTGAAGGAGTCTGTGTACAGGAAAAGGGCTTATATGGTTTGAACCTCTGCTAGTGCCAAGGGAGATGGTGCTCTGCCTTCCTTAGATGCCCAGGTATCCTAAAAGCAGAAGGCAAAGTGAGCATGGGGTCTCAAAGCTTCAGAAATACAATGGAATCTTTACTGAGAGAGCAAAGGAGTGATAACAGTGCTGGGTCAACTATACACTCATAACAAGGAACAAGGACACAAACGACACTGACCTTAAAGAATGACTAGGCTTTCCCTTCATCAAAAGGCAGCTCTGAAACCAAGACAGAGGAGTCTAAGAAAATACTTGTAACATGTACATGTAACAAAGGCTGCACGTGCTGAATACGGGAATGCCAACTAAGTGCCAGAAGAGAAAAGCCAGCAGAAAAATGGGCAAAGTACTTACACAATAACTTCAAAAAAGATTTCCTAAAACAGTTTAAAATTCTAAAAGGGTATTTAGCTTTGGAAGAATGTTGAGAAGTGCAAATTTAAGTGATAGAATATTACTGCACATCTACCAAAATTAAAATTAAAAGTGATGACAGCAATTATTAGCAACATGTGAAACAAACTCAACTCTTACACTTATAGGTGGCACTGAAATCTGGAACAACTACTTCAAAAACTGGATTGGAGTGTTTCCTAAAGTATAAATATACCCAGATCCTACAACCTTCCAATTTGATTCTTAGATAGACTCCCTAGAAAAGTAATCATATGTGCACCAAATATACTGGAATATTCCTAGAAGAAATAATGACTCCACACTGGAAAAGATCCTAGATACATCAAATGAAGAAAATAGAAATCCTTATATATTTATACAATGTAAACCTTAAAACAGCAACCATCAGTGGATTACTGTCACATTCAACACTGATGAAAAACTCCCAAACACAATGTGGCATGAAAAAAAGCTACCTCAAAACAGTACACTCATTTATTTAAAAATTCTAAAATTAGCACCAATACCATACGGTGATAGGATTCTAATTCCATTGGGTGTGAAGGCTGTTGTAGTTTGCATGTGAAATGTTCCCTCATGGGCTCACATGTTTAAACATTTGGTCCTCGATGGTGGTGTTGTTTTAGAAGGCTGTGGAACTCTTTAGGAAGTAGAGCCTCACTACAGCAAGAGGGCCATTAGGTGTAGACATTGAAGTTTACAGTCTGGCCCTATTTCCTGTCCACTCTCTGCTCCCTGATCTGTCAACGTGTAAGGAAGCTGCATACTCCTGCCACCATGGTACCACCTGCCATCATGCCTTCTCATCATGAAGGACTATACCCTCAAACTAAGCCAAAATAAATCCTTGCTTCCTTGCTTACATTATTTTGTCAAAGCAATGAAAACATACCTAGTGTATAAAATTGGTACCAAGAGTGGGACTTGCTGTGATACACCTGATCATGTGGTTCTTGGGCCTCTGGAACTGGTTTGTGGGAGGAATGTGGGAGAGTGTAGAACTTTGGACTAGAAAAGCTTAAGAATGTTGGAAGCAGAGCCAAAAGGGTTATTCTGATGGGAGTTCAGAAGACTGGACTGCCAAGAAAAATACAGACAGTGGCAGTCTAGATTAGGGAGGCTTCAGAGGGAAACAAAGGTTATAACGAGTTCAAATAGAGGTCATTCATGTTAGATGCTGGCAAAAAAATCTGACTTCATTGAGCCTGTGTTCTGAGAACTTGAGACTGAATTCAAAAGTAATGAAATAATTTGTTTGGTGAAGAAAATTTCAAGGCAGGATAGCATTTAGCTTGTGGCATTGCTACTGCTCACTGCTTTGATCTAAGTCTACATTGAAGAAGAGCAACAAGTGGAATGGAAAGATATGGAAAAGTGTGAAGTTTCAGAGAAAAGTAAAGTCAATCTGAAGTTGCAGCAAGGCAGGTGTGAAAGCAATTATAAGTGCTAGAGATTAGCATCACTAAGGAGGATCCTGATACCTTTTGCACTGGGGCAATGGGAAAGGGGCACTGGCTGAGGGCAAGACCCCAGTCACTGAAGACTCCAGCTGGTAAAAATGAAAATTCATTTAAAAGTAGGAAGCCTAAACTGAGGATGCCACCACAAAAGTTTCTTGTTCAAAAATAACCACCCATGTAAGAGTTTCCCCAGAGTCAGTCTCAAAGGTCCATACAGACTGCTGAAACTGTAGTCCAAGAAGCCCAGGCCACATCTTGAGCTGGTAGCAGAGCTGGGCAGTGTCATCTGCGCAGAACTGGCTTTACAGACAAAAAGTATCCAAGAACAAGGATGTAACAGAGGCTTGCACCAAGGTTCCAGAAAGTCATTGAACCCAGGCAATATGTGACAGGGTCATATTCCATGCAGTAAGGCCCTCAGAGGCCACTTCATGAAGCTGCTAAGGAGAAACCTCAGTTTCAGTGAAAACCTAGGATGTTGGAGACAGTAGGACAGTGGTTGTCCATTGAGAAAACCTGCAAGCACATAGTGAAACTGGCCCAAGAGAGAGGTCTCTTGTGCTATAGGCAGAAGGGATGGGGTAAGGAGAGGCATCCCAAAGAAGCTGGAGCCCAGATGAGCCCATCACAAATCCCAGACGTTGGATAGGAAGTGGCAGAATTTGATGTTTGTCATGGTTTTTGGCCTGATCTTTCCATGCCATGTCCCCACTCATCTCTTTTAGAGTGGGACTTTTTATGCTATTGCACATTGGAAGCATGTAACATTTTTACATTTTACAGGCTCACAGCTAAGAGTTGTCTTGAGTTTCAAAAGAGACCTTAGACTTTGGAAGTGTTGTAAATGCTAGACCATTGGAGTTTTAAAGTTGGGCTGGGTATATTTTGCATTAACAGATGGCTGTGAGCCTTTGAGGGCCAGGAGTAGAATGCTGTAGTTTGAATTTGAAATGTTGCTCATGGGCTCATGTGTTTAAACACTTGGTTACCAGCTAGTGGAAAGCCATGGAACCCTTAGGAGGTAGAGCATTACTGAAGGGATCATGCCAAGGGAGCAGGCCTTGAGGCTTATATAGCCCAGTCCCACTTCTCATCCATTCCCTGCATTTTGTTCCACAAAACTGTGTGGAAGTGAGGAGTCCCAGTTCACACCCCTGCCACCATGGTGCCACCTGCCACCACACTGACCCCACCATAATGGACTATACCCTCAAACTGCAAGCCAAAATAAATTCTCCTTCCTTTAGTTATTTTTGCCAGGTATTTTATCACAGTAATAAGCAAAGTAACTAATACAAAGTTTATGTGGCAATGATGAGACACTGGGGGCGGGGGAAGTGATTCCTGGGTTCTGGTGATAATTTATTTTGTAATCTGGTTGGTAGTTCTATGAGTGTGTTCACACTAAGAACATTCATGGAACTGAATACAGAACTTTTTTCTTTTTTTATTAAACTAAAATTAAGAAGCTTATTTTTAAAGAATGTTTGGTTTATCGTGCTCACACTACACACTATTCAATTCAAAACAAAGATTTAGGTGAGCATAGTAGTTCACACCTAAAAAAAAAAACAAAAACAAAAACAAAAACAAAACAAATCCCAACACTCCAAGAGACCGAGGAAACTGAATCACTGGGAGTCCAAGGCCTGTGGAACAGTAAGTTCCAAGCCAATCTGGGTTATAGAGTAAGAACCTGTCTCAAACACACCACATACACACCAAGAAAAATCTAAATATTTCAACTCTTCTTCCTACTTTCCACCTCTGTTAATAACTCCAGTTCCTTGTTATCATGATATGGATAGTTACAGAGGAGAGAGTGAGTCTCCAAAAGATACCATCTCATCATAGGCAGAACCCATCATTTAAGGTTTTGCTTCAGATTTTATCCTGGCCATTGACTCTACCTGCTGTCATGGTGCTGTGAGCACTCTCCTGATTTCTGTGAGTCAGTTTTACTGGTGCCTTCTCTAGGATAACCAGGTTCACTGAGGGAGCCACAGCACTTGGGGCAGATCTTCATTCTAGTGTCACCTTTGATTGTCCGCCCTCTCTGGCAAACAGAGCCAGCTAGAATCCCCTCGAGAATAAATTTCCATCTGGCCAGATGATGTGGGGTAATCACATCTGGAGGAAAGCAACACCAGAGAGAAGGGGCCGGAGGGCAAGTCCCAGAGTGGAGTGAAGGAAGACATACAAAATAATTCTGTACAGAAAACATAAGTGCTGGATGTTCCTTTGACTTGCTGTGTTGGCTACCTTTCATATTGTTGTGATCAAATACCTCTCAAAAAGAAAAGCAAAGAAGGAAGGTTCACTTTGACCCACAGTTGAGAGGAATGTAGTCCATCATGGCAGGGAAGGCATGGCAGCAAGGAGCAGCTTGATCCTAGTGCCAACCAGGACACAGAGAAAGAGGAATCCCAGAGCTATGCTGGCTTTCTCCATTTTTCCTTTTCAACTCAGCTGGGATCCTCAGCCCATGGGATGATACTGCCCACATTCGGGGTAGGTCTTTCCTCCTTAGTTAAATCTCTCCAGAAACCCCCTCACAGACATGCCCAGAGGTAGGTCTGCTGGTGACTGTGAATTCATTTAAGTTGACAGACATGACCCTCACACTGACCCTGTGCTCTTAACATTACACAAAGTATCTGTTAGATATGCTGTCAAATTCTTTTTCTTAAATTGTGGTAAGAGGAATATAACATAAAACTTACCATCTGAACCCTTTGAACTGCACAGTTTACTGATTATGTACCATTTTGCATAGCCATCACTACCATCTACTCTAGAATGCTTCCCATTCTGGAAAACCAAAGCTCTGTACCCATAAAACACTAACTCTCCCTTCTCCTTGCCCCCAGCCCCTAGTAACCACCATTGGACTCTCTAACCCTATGAAACTGTCCCAGGAGGTAGGCAGATGGAACCATCACTTCCAAGACTGACATAAGGAAGTAAAGTCAGAAGGTGT
Source organism: Nannospalax galili (assembly GCF_000622305.1). Taxonomy (NCBI): domain Eukaryota; kingdom Metazoa; phylum Chordata; class Mammalia; order Rodentia; family Spalacidae; genus Nannospalax; species Nannospalax galili. The sequence goes on along the minus strand of NW_008353482.1, from coordinate 3,270,226 downwards.
GGGAATGACTTCTAGAAATGCTTTTTGTTACAAATGGAATCTTACCTAATCTTGTAACCAAAGTCAACATTATGTTTTGAGATCATTTAACAATATCTCAGTTTGTTTATAATATAAACAAGGTTACATAAACATACAGCTTTAATCCCTCATGACCATTCTTGGCCCTTGACTTTATGTGTGCATGCATGCATGCGTGCATGCATGGTGAAAATGTCACTGCTAAAAGCAGAAACATTGAAAGCAAGAATTATACCATTTATGCTGCAAACAACAGGTGGGATTAGATTGATAACATCTGTTTGTGACCTTGGTGCTGTTTTGGGTTAGTAGAGGTCAGGAAGGGTAAATCTTTCTCCAATAAGACAGGGTTCCACCTTTCCTTCCCCATTCCATGACAGATGGACTGTTTCAATAAAGAAAGAATGAGGCCTTTGTTCAGAATCACAGTTCTGGGAGAAATTGGAAGGAACAAGTTCTCAGAACAGATCAGGCACTTGGTTTCAACAGATGCTAAAAGTCAGGCTGTTTTATTCAGGCATCGCCACAATGTGGCACCACATCTTTTCCAAGAAGCCCTGCAGAATCTTTTGAACCCCCAAAATTCAGGTTCTTTCTGGAATTTGGCTCTACAATAGATTCTAAAACATCCTACATCTTCAGGAAAAAGGCCTCGACCCCAGATTCCCTCTTGAAAATATAGAACAAGTCTAGACAATCCATCATCCAATGCTGGCCCTGAAGTCAGAGGAAGAAGGAGGTGACCAGTGTCCTACCCTATAAATCTTGTTGCTGTGACAAAGCACCTGACAAAAACAACTTAAAGAAGGAAGGGTTTATTTTGGTTCACAGTTTGAATGGATACAGTCAATCATGGAGGAGGAGGCATGGTGGTGGAAGTACAAGGCAGCTGGATTCATACTGTTCATAGTCAGGAAGTGAAAAAGGTGAAGGCTGGTACTCTGCTCACTTCCTCCTTCTGTTTTTATTCAACTTGGGACCTTAGCTCATGGGACAGTGCCACCCACATTCAGGGTGAGCTTCCCTCTTTAATTAAACCTCTCTGGAAATATCCTCATAGATATGTCTAGAGATGTGTCTCCTAGGTGATTCTAAATCTATCTGAGTTGGCAATGAAGATAAACCACCATAAATGGTCCCCATTTATCCTCACAGGAAACTTTCTAAAACCTTTAGCAGATGCCTGAAACCACACACAGCACTGAGCCTATACAACTATGCTTTACTCAGCAGCAGGGACCTGTTCTGAGAAAGGCATCCCTAGGTAATCCCACCATTATGCGGACATCATAGAGCACACTTACAACCACTCTAGATGGAGTAAGCCATCACCATACAAGGACTCTTGATGCAGCTGTGTATGTGGTCTGCTGTTAACAAGAATATCATTAGCCTCACGACTGTGGATACTATGTTTTCTACTGTACATAAAACCTGTAATAAAGTTTAATTTAAAAATTAGGCAAAATGGGGTGGGGACATACATCAGTGGTAGAATGCTTGCCTACTGTGCACAAGACCAAGGTTCAATCCCTAGAACCACAAAGGCAGGATGAATAGCAACTATTAATAAAATAAAACAATTATAACAATGGTTATGATAATTTTCTCTTTCTTTTCCTCCCTCCATCTCAAACTCCCTTCTGTAGGTAAATCTTAGCAGTTTAAGCATGTGATTTTTTCTTCTTTGTTCCTAATTGGAGACTTTCACCTTTCACTTGAAGGAAGCCCATCACAACCACTCTTTAGAGTGGCTAAATTGCTGGAATTGAAGCTCCTACAATTTTGGCTATTAGTAGTTTAAATAGCTCATTTATGGAAGCTAAAAAAAAGTTGACTATGTAAACTTCAGGGTAGAACAGAGGTCACAAGAAGATGGGAGGGGTAGGAACAAGGGAGAAGGCCACGAGGGGGGAAATCAGTATCAAAATATAGATACAGGGAAGGAACCAGTCTAATGTTCTATAGCACTATAGATAATGCTGTCTGCTACAATCTAGCAGACACTTCTAAGAAACTAGAGAAGAGTCTGGTGATCCCCAGCACATGGAAATAGTAATCATTGAGGAGATGGAAATGCTGGTTAGTCTGTATTGATTACCACACTTTGCATGCATGTATTGCATTATAATACTGCAGCCCCAAAATAAGTACAAACGTGTGTCAGCTAACAGAAGTATTTGATTTTTTAAAAGGAATACCTGAATACAGGAGCTGCAATGCTGTGCATTACCCCCACAGACAATCTGATGACCAAGACAGCTACTAGGAGACCAATGGGGTGGGGGGGCAGTGTGCAATATCAAAAGGAATTGTCTGTTTCTAGAATTTTTCTATGTAATATTTTCTGGCCAAGGTTGGCTACAGGTAACTAAACTACGAAAAGTGTAATCACAGATTGAGGCAGCTGGGTACTGTACTACTGCTGCCATCGAGTCAGCTGATAGGGAGGAACTAGCAGAGAGCTATGAAATCACAAACAAGGTGTTTGGCTCCCAGCTGGGTGCCCAGGGCAGACACAGAGCCTCTCAGAGAAATGGGCAAGCAGGTGCTTTTAGCACATGAAAGAATCCTTGGTTTCACTAGGGCACACTCAGAGCAATGACCATGGACACAGCTGGAATGCTGTGGCCTCTGTCTGGCTTGTGCTCCACTGCTCCCTACCCCACTGAGACTCAGGAAAGGAAGCAGTTAGAACTGACACACTGCCTAATCATTCCCCAAACCCACCTGAAGTGGAAATGCATCTCAGACATCCCGAGGTAGACCTGCATGCACATTGTCATGGACCAGAGCTAGGTCCCCCCACTCCAAGAACTGACAGATCTCTCAACCAGTAATGATTTCCAATTTCTCTTTCCAGACAACACCCTGCTTTCCTGCAAGATCTGGAAGTAAGACTTGTCAAAACTCTAAACAACAACAACAAAAAAACAGACAGGCATCCAAATGAGTGCTGTTTTCCTTAGTCTTGACTCTGAGAAGTCACTGACATGCCAGGGTTTCGTGGCCAAAAATAACATTGGAGGCTGTCTTTGAGCTCCACTTTCATGATCTAATTCAGATGCATGAAATGCACCCTCCAAAGTGCACTGGCCACTACTGAAGGCCTCGGCCTGAAATGTCAACACAGCGGCTAGTGTATTTCCATGAGGGGATTCCTTTCTGCCCATAACAGATTAACTCTCACCTTTGAAGAAAGCAGCCTCCACCTGTGGAGATGCCTTCAGATTCTCCTTCTCCAATGGTTTCTTTTCATCAGTACCAATGCACACCCACCCTCCCTCTTTATCTGAATATGTTACATACCTTGCTTGTCTTCCCATCCCTGAAACGGCTTTCCATCTTTCTATCCTGTGGTGCACCCTTTAACTTCTAAAATCACTACAGAATCCACATGGATCTTAGGGTCCCTGGGTAGGGACGACAAGACTGGCAGTGTGGGGAGGACAGAACCAAGATGAGAGATGCTGAGAACAAAGAACCCAGCTGTGCAGGCAGTCCAGGTAAGTCGATGGTCAGTGGGAGCACAAGGTGAGAACTCAGAGGGAACAGGACCAGCTTGGAAAGGAAAGTAACTCCCCTCTGATGAAGACCTGGCAGGGGTTATCCATAAACACCCAAATGGGACCTGACCCCCACTACCTACTCTGCTCACCCATCCAAGTAAACCCATTCCTCAGCCTGTTCTTCCTGTCTCCAAGCTTTGTAAATTCATATATAATTTCCCCTATCCACTGCGGACACATTCCCGAAACTGAAGAGTACCAAACACTATATACAATGTTTTATACCATACATACACACTTTTAATAAAGTTTAATTTATAAATTAGGTGCAACGAGAGATTCTCAATAACTAATAATGATGGGAAAATTTCAACAATATACTACAGAAGAAGCTACGTGATTGTGCTCTCTCATAAAGTCAAGACAAATATCATTGTTTTCAGACTCCAGTTGGCCATGGTTGCTGAAACCAAATCCCCGGATGGGAAAGGGACTCTATTGTTTGTGCTTCTCTTCACCTGGAATTATCTGCGCCACCCCCACATCTCTCTCAGAAATCTGTGTTCTTCCTTTGGAATGGAAGATAAAACCCCACTTCCTCTTGGACACCTACAACTGATGAGTCCCCTCTCACCAGGGCCCACTGCATGTCTACCCTAATATTCAAGGTGTGCAGCTGCCAAAGCACCCTTCCCTGTGGTGGCTAGCTCTCACTGCAAGGACTGGGTACTTCCTCTCAAACCTCCACTGCCAAAATTGACAGTCTACCCACAATATTTTTTTTTGACAAAACTACTTTTTTGTCACTTACTAGTTTTTTATTTATTCATTGGGAATTTCATACAATGTATTCTGACCACTTTTAAATAAACTAAGAATAACAGTTCAATAAAGGACTCATACAGTAGGCACATCTAACATGCAGCCCAGAAAATGAGTGGGGATCTTCCCCTGCAGCCCCAGCTCTCTGGCCTCCTGAGCCAAGACATGGCAAAGGGTATGGTGTTCCCTATAAATGAGCGTCTCTTCACCATGGATTTGAGAAGCCTTCCCACAGGCCAGAGCAGGGGGAGCTTTTTCTGACCAAGATTCACCTTAACAGCTACCCTGACAGGTTAGCATGCTGTCACCAATGTCCTCTGCAGATGTACAAAGTGATTGAAGGGCATTAAGTGATTTTTCCAAGAAAAGGAATTAGGAGGAGGCAGCCCAGCTGTCTGGACATCAAACTCTTTACAGCATGTTCTGCCACAGGACACCCACAGTGTGGCTCTGGAGATGGACGGCTGCCTCCACTAAGATGTCTGCTATTATCCACCAATGCAGGACAGTTCAACAGTCCCCTATGTAACTAGCAGTAGGCATGGTAGAAGCTTGCAAATAGTAAGTTTGATTGAAAGAAATTGGCTTCTATCCTACAGAACTTCTCATGGCCTTTATTTAATAGTTCTTAAGGGACTGTCCAAGAAGGAGGGGTACAGACAGTCTTCCCTAGCTAGGTGTGTGGACTATTTTCAGGGCTGTCACGTGGGACTCCACAGAACACAGTTTGGGAATGCCTTCCTGAACACTGCTATCATTAATTAAAATTGGACATAATTAACCAGATCTGAGTCTCACTAATAAAAAATTACATACAGAAATGGCTGGCTTCCTTTGATTTAATCACACTAATTATGTTGGACTCAACCTAGCAGCAGTTCCCTGCACTATTTTCTTACACATTTTTCATCTTTTTTTTAAAAGGTGCTGATGAATTTTGTTCCCTTTTTTGTTAAAATTTTGCAAATGCATATAATGCATTTTGATCATACTTAGACCTTCTCCCCTATCTGCACCCCTTACTACCCCACACCAATTTCATGTACTCTATTATACATAATATATAATTATATAATATATAGAACCACTGAATTTATGTATCTTACTATTCACATTCTATTGAATAAGAGCCAATATGCATAATTAAAAATGAGGAACAGAATTTACTTATTCCAGAAAGAAGTAGAAAAGACCCCCAACTTTTCCTGCAAATGGAACATATTCATAAAGTCATTCCACTAGATCCCAGCTCCCCGTGGGTATTAGTATTATGAAGTTACAAAATGTTTCCTTTGCAGTGAAAAAATAAATAAAGCCAAGCCTTTTCTTTTCTTTGTGGCTCCCCTAGCAGAGATTCATTCTGACATAATTGACATTTAAAAATATCCATCTCATCACCACTTTCCTTTGCAAGAAGGAATATGCTTTTCTGTGTGGAAGCTGTAAGGAATCAAGTTGAGCACATTCACTTAAATAACAGGCTATTACACTGCAGATGGGTGAAAGCGCTCGGGAGAACACTGGCCCAGTCTACTGAAACAAATGTCAAGAAACATAAAAATTCCATCAGTTTTTTTTCTGGACTCAGAAGAAGAGAAAAATATCTTATACTTTAAAGGTATAAACTGAACTATCCCTGTGGCTCCATCAGACTGCAACAATACCCCAAGTTCATCAAGGAAAACTTGGAGGAGCCAATATCACAGTGGACCATTCTACAGGGGAAAAGGATGGGTTGGCTGCCTGACCCTAAGTGATCAAGATTTCAATTGAGTGTGTTAGGTTACTTCCTCATAAGTAAGGTTGCCCTTCACAAGCTGTCCCTATTGCCAGTTATGAACAAAACCACGTGCCCTTATAGAGTCTCCCCAAGTGCTCTAGCTTTTTGAGAGCTGAGAGAGGCCAGGGCATCACCTGAAGTTAAGGGAAAAGTCCATGCACAACTCTTAACATGGATCACATGAGGCAGAAAAGGCCTGTTGAGAGCACAGAAAATCCACAAAATACCTAGAAACTGACTACTGAGAAGCTACTCAGAAAACACTTAGCCAAGACCTATCAGAAATCACAAAACCACCCTGAAGCTTTGCCCTCCATCTCCCAGGACAGATGCTAATCGTTTTACACCTGAATGGTTTATGAATATGCCACAACCAAAAAACATCAAGAACATATCCAGGGTATTTGTGACAAAACAGCCCCATACTGTTGCACAGGAATTCCTGTCTGTGTACATGTGCCACTCAGACACAAGGTAGGTGGGAGATCAGAAAATGAAATAAAGAGCTTACATGCTTTACAAAAACTACTACCTGAGATTCATGGGCTTCTGCTACCCAGATTGAGGCAAAATGCTCCTTCTGAACCTGCCTTGATATCCAGAAGCTAATCCTTGGCCTGGTTGCTCTTTCTCTTCATCCTCCAGAATGCACCCCTGCAAACCTCTCCTTTGCAAACACATGGATAGCCTCAGGTTCTGACCTACAGAGCCCACAGGGCAAGGGCAAGCCAAGTGCTGACCACCAAAGTGACTAAGGTCATCACACGACTTCAAACATGAAGCAATAGCAACCTGGGGCCACCTTCATCTGAAAGGCTGAAGAAGCCTCTTTCTGATCCATATTGGATTTCTTCTGCTTGGCTTCCTAGTATCTCATAATGGCTGCCTTCTCAAAGCACAATTCAGATTGAGTATCTCTTATCCAAAATGCTTGGGAGCCAGGGTTGATGGCAAACACCTTTAATGCCAGGTTTCAGGAGACAGATCTCTGTGAGATGGAGGCCATCCTGATCAAGTTCAGGTCAGCTGGGGCTACAGAGAGACCCTCTCTCAAAAAACAAAACCACAATGCTTGGGACCAGAAGTGCTGCTGATTTCAGAGTCTCTAGAACTGGGAAATGTTTGTATAGACTTTTGCCTTTTATGTTGGTGCTTTGTTGAGGGTCATGGATTTCTGGTAGTTTACAGTGCAAGAAACTGACCCTGTAATTTTGCATGTCAGTACTCCAAAAAGTAACATGAGTCAGGAGCATTTGGGATGTCCAACATTTCTGACTGGGATGTTCAATCTGTGGTAGTTGTCTGTGTTGAATCTGCTGCTGGTATCTACCCTCAGTAAATGAATCTCACAGGGAGAAGGTTTTAGAGGAACACTGGTATAAGAGAGAAAGGATAAAAAGAGTGGGAGCACGTTGCTGTTGTGGGTAGTGGGGAAAGATCTTAGTTCCAGGCAAAGGAAGCGGCCAGTGGTGGCCTCGAGGTTTGTCCACTCCTTCACTGTCAATCAAACACCAGTTTCAAACTCCCTTTGCCCAAATGAACACCAAACTATATACACGCATTCTCCCCAAAACAGCCATGGCAGTGGCCCAGACCCACCTGCAGCATAGCATCCCTAAGCTGAGGCAACCCCAGTTTCCACATGGCAACATCACTCTGAGCAAGACCATGTTGATCCATGGAAGACCACCCAGCTCCATGCAAGACCATCTCTGATTTCTTACCAAAATGAGTGCCTTGACAATGTTCCAAAAAGCCTCCTGGTGATCCAGTCTTTCTGGAAAAAAAACAGAAGGAACAGAAGAAATTACGTAGGTTTCAGAAATGACACTCAGACTTATATAAAGCTCCTCATTGTATAAAAATTTAAATGAATGAGAGGCTTTGAATCACTTGCAAAAATGAATGAATTATAATTCTAATGAGATGATCAGAAATTACCCTAAACAAATAATTAAAATGTTTCTTTAGTCATTTCATTGCATGATTATTCCCTTAAGAAAACCATGTTGGGCAAATAATGATGGCTTGTATACCATTCTAGAAGGAGAGACTACCTGCATATTAATTAAGCTCCTCAAAGACCTCATGAATATGTATTTCCCCACAACAAAGCTTGACCCCAGTGGTTACAGAGTCCCTATTCTCTGACACTTTCAGAGGAGTCTGGCATCCTTGTGAGAGCTGGAGGACAATGAAGCAAGATTAGAGGAAGAACAAGGAGGTCCTCTTTTCCCTCTGTCCAGGCTCTCAGCCCTCCTTCCTGGCCATAACAGGTTCATAAGAGAACCAGAAAGAGACCACCAGGCCTCCCAACTTCCCTTAAGCAGAGAACCAATGCTCAGAAAACTGAGGTGGAAGATCAAAAGACCCAAGGGTTCAAGGCCAGAGCTTGGGTTTAAATTAGGAATCCCTTAAGGAGGTAACAGATCAGACGGAGGGCAAGAGTGGAAAAGAGGAAGATGGTTTATCTGTCCAAGCACCACATCTAATTTCCCTTCTCCCTCTGCTGTAGCTGAAGCCAAATGAACTTATGAAGACTTTTCTCTGTCCCTTTTTATTTGTGTGTGTGTGGGGGGGTGCATGTGCATATGCAGGCTAAAAGTTCATATCTAGTATCTTCCTCAGTTTCTCTTCACCTTACTTTTCTTACTCTCAACCAGGAGCTCACGGACTGGCTAGACTGGTTGACCAGCAACCCCCAGGTACCCTCCTGTTTCTGTCCTCCTAGTGCTAGGTTATAGACACATAGTGCTGCACCTGGCTTTTTACATGAGTGCCTGCTGATCTGAACCCAGGTCCTCATGCTTGCACAAGAAGAACTTTACTGGCAACTACCTCCCCAATTCCTCTGTTCCTTTTAAATCACAGCAATGGCAACCTCCTCCTTGGGACCCTTCGAGTCAGGAATCTGAAGGCTGAGGCTTCCATAGGCAGCTGCACTGACTTGGAATTCACCTTCTATCTGTCCTGGGATCTAAGGTCACAGGGATGGCTTCATTCACTGGGGGAGAGGGAGACGAACAGATCTTGCTACTGGCACAAACAGACAATGGCTTCTTCTCAGTCACAAAGGCCCAATCTGGGGGACTGGAGAGATGGCTCAGAGGTTTAAGAACACTGACTGTTCTTGCAGTTCGAATCCCAGAACCCACATGGCAGCTAACAACTGTCCATAACTCCAGTTCCAGGGGATCCAACAGCCTCTTCTGTCCTCCACGGGCATTGCACAACATGGGTGCACTTACCTACATGCAAATAATACATGCATACACATAAAATAAAAATAATAAATAAAATATTTTTTAAAAAGGTCCAATCTGGACATGTGTTACCACTTTTCCAGCAAAGCCAGATGGCTACTCTTGGATCCCTGGGCAGGCATTCCTAGCAATGGTTCCCTCCTAGCATTAGGGAATTTCCTCTACTACAACCTAGCCGGTAAAGATGCCTCTGGTCCAGATACAAATGACTAGACATACATTAAAAGGCTGTCCACAGAACTGTAACCTGTGTGCCCCTTTCTGGGGTGCAAAGGACCTGATAGGCACATAGCTGTCCAGTTCCTTCCTGAAGGTCTGGAGCATATATAGCCTTTCAGTCTTCTGACCCTTGGAAAAGAGGGCTCTTTCTCACACACACGTGAACATCACATGTAAGGCCGTTTGTGCACTTACTTTGTAAAGTACAATCAGGGTGAGCCACCAGCTTCCTGTGTGACCAACAAAGCCCTGCTCAGCATCAGCATGAAATGTAGAAACTCAGAATGACTAGAGGGGCTGGGGAGGGGCTCAGTGGGTAAAATGCTTGCAGCCCAAGCATGAAGACCTGAGTCACATCCCCAGAACCCACATTAAAAAAGCCAGGTGTGGTGGTAATCCCAGCACTGGGGAAGTGAAGATAAACAGATCCCTGGGGTTCACTGGCCAGGCAGCCTAGCCAAATCAGTGAGATCTAGGAGGCAAGTGAGAGACCCAGTCTCAAAAATAAGGCAGATGACACGGAATGACACCCAAAGATGACCTCTGGCCTTCACATACACATGCACACATGGACCAGGACGTGTGTGTGTGTGTGTGTGTGTGTGTGTGCGCGCGCGCACATAGAATAGAATGCAAACATATTAATTAATATATGAAAAAATCAACCAAAGATAAGGAGCTACTTGAGAGGCAGCTGGGAAGGTGAGATGCAACAAATGCCCAGAATACCACCTGGGCCACACTGACATCAAATAGATCTCCCTTCACACAGTCAAAGCTTGCCACTGGGAAACTCCAGAATTAATCACTAGGTTAGGTTAGTGCATGAAACGAATGTTATATCTTAGTGGGGAAAACACTTCACTGCAAGTCAGAAGATGGCACCCCAGCTCCTCTCTTGGTTACAAGGTATTTTTGTGCCCCCCCTCAAGCCAGTCAGCCAGTGCAGTGGTTTGAATAGGTGTCTGTACCTAGTTCCCACTGTGAGGTATGGAGATGGAAATGTAATCTGACCACAGTGTTTAGTGGTGGGGCCTTTGGGAGGAGATCAGGACAGGACCCAGTCATCTTGGTGACACTCCTACAACTGCATACTGGTGGCTTTAGAAAAAGAGGGAGAGAGGGGATCCACTGGCCAGACCCTGACCGCCTCCCTGGGTCTGAGGCTTCAGTCCTAATAGGACTCGCCTTTACTGTAACTCCACTGTAGGCCCAGGAGAGCAGGTGCGGCAACTGCAATCAGGTTGAAATCAGCATGACTGTCATGTCCAGCACAGGAGGCCTCACACTGTAGGAGGATCTCCCAGAAGCTGTGCACAGGCAAACTGGGGATCACCATGGAGGTTATGAGTGGACTGGCCCTCTTTGGATCATCTTCCTCTTGGGCTATGTCACTGGCTATTAAGTGCAAAAATGAAAACAAATGCTGCCCAACTCCCATTCCCCCGAAAAAGGAGAAGAGGGAGAGAGTCCTGAACACACAAGTGTGCTTGTCTTTTCTCTGTCCACATGATGCCTTGCACCATCTCGAACCATTACCAAACACCAGCAACCCAAGCTCTGTGCAGTTTTATCCAGGAAGAGTGGCTACGAAGCTTGCCTCTTCAGACCCCCTGCAGGGTCCAGGATTTTCCTATCGGCACTATATCCCTTCACTTTCTGGCCCATCTGGGGATATCCCGGTCTACTGTGGGCCTGTGGAGGTCCTTGTCTGCAATGAATCCAGCTTTGCCTACCTGCTCTTGACCAAAGGTACCTTGGAGAATCCCAGAACCTAAGTACTCACTTCCCTTCCCTGGGAGGAATGCTTGGTTGCCTCCTTCTATAAGGGAGCCCCTGCCTCTCCCTCCCCAAGTCTATGAGTCCCCTGAAAAGGACAGAGGCTTATTCATCTGGAGCTGAGCATCCCCCACTGCGCCACAGGATGCCCAATGAGGGTACAGTATCATGCAGCCGCCTGGGAACAACGACAGCATGCTATACCTTATGTAAACACTTTTCCATTCAGGGAAGGAGGCCCAGATCTGAACTCAATTTAGAACCGGGTTTTAAGTGTCTATTTATAGGCACCACACAGCCATCTCTGGTGGATATGGAGAAGTCAGGGCTCCTGCCCACTGTGATGAGATTCATTTGCATTCTTTTCATGTTTATCTTCTCTAATTTCCCAGCAGCATTTTAACTCAAATGCAAGGTCACCCACCACTTGGATCCAGCACCACTTAATCAGTTTCTCCAACAAAAATACCAATTTTCTTCTCCAGGTAGTAGCACCCTGTCCCCACTCTCTCCAGGACCCTTTCCTTGTGCTGCCAAAGGGGAGATAGTTTTATCGGTATGACACAAATCTTTGGATAGACTGTCGCCTTAAAGATGTGTCACCAAGTCATAAGACCTGGGAAGGTCCTTGTGGACAAGACTGGGAGAGTCAGCTGCCATTTCTTTCCATAACTGAGTCATCATCCAACCAGGCACATTGCAGTTTCTGTCACAGGCTACAAACTGGAGTCACCAGGCCTTCTCACAGCTGGTATGTCCAGCCATTCCTACCACTGCAAGCACACTTCTCCACCCCCTTTCTTCTACCCCAGAAGTCAGTGAGGGCCAGGTTGCTTCCCCAGCCCCTCTTGGCCATTTGTGATTAGAATGCACCTGTTTTTCTTCCTGCTACCTACAAACATTTTCAGAACGCTCTCCTATACCTTTTGGATCTTCAGGTTGGAAATGAAGTCTGCAGGTCCACCCACAAGATTAGTACATTTTGCCCTCCAGGTGATATATCCATCCATTCCTAGACTTCAGTTTGCGTTTGGAGGTGAGAGGCAGCTAACCCTCAGCTCAGCTTTCCAGAAAGGACGTGCAAATTCAAGTCACTGGTTTCCTTCTTCCATGTCTTTGGTTGAATCCTTCAAGGTACAGGAGCTAAGGGCCCAGTCTTGGGAACCAGCACAGAAGCCAAGAAACCCTTGGCTACAGTCCTAAGTCCATGGCAGGACACAGGTATACAGAACACAACCAATGAACAGCTTTCAGCTGCCTGATGTCCAACTTGTGAGGTCCACCCAGATTCCTGTAGGAAGACCACTGCAGGGGCTGCTGGTATCAGGCTCTGGGACTTTCACACAGGACACCACTTCAACTGCCACCTGTACTTCTTTACACACAAATATCTGGCAATAAATTAGATCTATGGTCATACACAGCCTTTGAAATGCCATATTTCCAGGCATTCTGGAGGCAAACAGAGGGTTAGGTATTCCCTGGAGGAAATGACTCAGCATTTGCTGATTACTTTTAATGGCTGGTGGGAAGACCCAGATCCAACAATGGTCTTCAGGCCCCTCAGTGGCCCAAGTGATTTGAGAGGGAGAGAGCCGGATTTATGAAGCCATTCAGGCTGAGAAGCTCAACAGAATCCCAACCCAACCCCCAGCAGGGCAACTCATCTAAACATCCAAATCAGAGGTCCCGGCCACAGAGCACACACTGTACAGGGTAGGGAATGCATGGCAGAAGCAGCCATGTAAGATATTTTCTTAGTAAACTTAAGACAGCAGTTTTAGCTTCACAAACTCCCAGAGCTGGAAGGTCTCCTGGGAAGGTACTTAGGAGTGAGGACCAGGGAGAAGGGGGTGTGAGCACATCCAACACACAGGGAAGACCTGGGTAGAGTCAAGAACTCTGACCTTAACCAAGAATGCTGGAATCACCCTTAGAACAGCAGGGTACCAATGGGGTTGCCTCTAATTCCATTTTTATCCCACTGATCCCAGAGCTATGTCTTAATTTCCTTGGACTGGGCAACTCCACTCTGTAAGGGGCTAGATGTCAGACACATAGGGCTGAGGACATCTGGAACACTGTGCTTGGGGTACTGAACGAGCACAATATGATGAGGTGTAATAATCTGGAGATGCCCATGAACAGGACCCTGGGCATGCAGTGAAGAGGTCTTGGGATGGCTCAAGGAGTCCTTGCCAGAAGGATAGGGAAAGGTCAGAATGCATCAATGACAGGGCCTTCCTCCTACCTCTGGGCTGCCGTCAGCACCCAAATGAGATTTTCATGGGGCTGTCAGAACCACTGCTTGGGCAAAGCTTGGAATGGTGGTTGGTGCTTATCTGGAGTCCTAGGTCAAGTGCCTGCATGGCTTACATGCTCTGGAGCTGCCTCACTGAGAGAAGCAGGCACTGGGCAGATGTGCTTTGGCACAGAAGGCCTCCTGGGACCTGGTACTGGAGACCAGCCAAACTGCCCAATAGGCAACCTCACAGGTGTGGTTGGACCAACATATCACTCAGGATGGGACTTCTAGAGGGAGAGGAATAGATGTTTCCCAGGCCAAGGTATATGTTGTTGATTCTGGAATTGGAGTGTGGGTCTGTCACTTCCTGACAGGGGCAGTGTTTAGGTGGACAGAACAAGGGTCTTCCGGAGCAGAGAAGGAAAAGGGCCCAGAGGCACTACTCCAAGAGCAAGTCATAGCTCTGTTTCTATGAGGAAAAAGGGGCTGACCACAGAGAGGGTCCCAGGTCCTCAGAGCAGGTGGGAAGAGGACAGGGTAGGAGAGGTGTTACCAGCAGAAGCCTAAATACTATTTGCAAGTAAGATATTAAAATTCTAAGAGCAAAGTCCCAAAGCTGACTGGAAAGTAAAGTCCTCGATGTTAATAACTCTATTTATAAAAACGAGCATTTATTATTTTCCTCCTTCTGAGCAAGAAACTGCCTTTTCAGAATAAAGAGCTCAGATCTTAAGACTCTTATTTGTGTAAATGTTTTAGGAGCAAACTGGATTTAAAGTTAGTCTTTGATGATCTCAAAGCTTCTAAAACAACTGCTTATTATGGCAGTTGCTTCCAACTGTGTTGCTTCCGATTGTACTTAAGAACAATGTATAAACTGCCATCACTAAAATGGTGACAAAACTCCAGTCTCGGAAAGACAGCATTCAAAGTCTAGAAAGGATGGGTCATAGTGAAGGTCCAAGATGAAGGGCCAAGGTGTTGAGCCATAGTGATGGAACATGGTGATAGGCCACAGTGATGGGCCATGTTGGCGGGAACTTTCTACCACCATCTCACTTCCTGCTCCAGATTTGAAAGACTTAGTCAGAAGTCTTTCAAGGTGTCTGTTGCCTCTAGCGGGGGTCCCATGTAGCCACACTGAAAGCAGAGTCAAGGGTGGACTATTTCCATTGGTTCAAAACTCAGAGACTTGCTCTAAAACCCACCAGCCTTTACAGCTCAGAAATGCGCTGTCAGGCAATGTTCATGCCACTCTGTCTCTTGTCCCCCAGTTGCTTCTGCAGAGAACACTCAGAGGCACTCTTGAATACAGTCATGCACCGCATTATGATATTCTGGTCAATAATGTGCCACATAAATGACAGTGGTCTGAGAAGATTATGCACCCTAATGATGTCACAGCATCTTATCACAGTACACTCTGTGATGTTTGCACAATAGTGACATGTTCTCACGTGAAACAAGGCATGACTGAAAACCCAGGAGTTTCTTAAGGGCAACGTTAAGCTAATTTATTATAGGTTTTCTGAAAGCAGTGTTAGCCTGCCTCGATTTTGCTTTACTCTTCTGTACGTCCATACCATCATGGGCAGAGCACAGGTCCCTCTTCCCTTCTAGGCAGGGCTGCCTACCCTATAATCTCCAACATATTTCTCCAATGATTCTCCACATTAAACCCATCCTGTTTTCTGGAGTCTTGCCAGAAGATGGTAGAACACAGGTATTAAAAACTAGGACTCAGATGCCAAGGCTCTGCACATCACAGACCAACAGTGATGCCAGTGGGAGGCTGGGATGAAAGGAGGGGAGGTTTGCAGGCAAGCTCAGCTCTGCCGCACCTGAATCCAAGTCATGCAGGACCAGGGATGCTCACTAGCCCTTGCAGGCCACCTTTGCCTAACTGCCCTTCTCTGTCATTCTCTCCAAAGCAAATGAAGCTTCTATTTTTGCTTGGAGGAACCTGATGCTTTCCAATTCCCAGGCATCTCCTGGAGGGAGTCTGAGATTTCATTTTCTTTTCAGGCAGCTTGGGGATTGAAGGGAGGTCTGTGCAGAAGGCTGAGAGCCAAGCACAGCAGTGCCTGTCAGCCCTATCAAAAGAGGACACAAAGCACACTCAGGCTATGAACAAACAGATAATGCCTACATACAGGCAATCACACATGACCTCTAAGGGCAGGGCAGGTGAAGTTCCCTGAGTCCACATGATGCCTATTGTAACAGGTCCCCCAACAGTTCAATGCAAGTGTTGGGCAGTGGGACCTTTCTGAGAAATGTAGGTCAGGAGGGCTTCTGTCCTCATGAATGTGTTCATGTGTATCTCAAGGGAGTGGTCACCAGAGTGGGCTCCTGAGGAAAGAGGAGCTCAGTCCCTTTCTCCTCCCTCTCCCTCTCTGTCACTCCTTTCCATCTTCTCCCATGGTTGATGGAATAAGAAAGCACTTACCAAATGCCAGTATTTCATGATGGCTTTACCAGCCTCCAGAACTCTGCACCAAATAAACTTCTATTGTTCATAAATTACCCAGCCTGTGGTATTCTGTTATAGCAGCAGAAAAAGAACAAAAATGCTGCTCAAGATGTAAGCCTCTTTAATTTTCCCAGCTCCACTTCACAGACAAAGAAACCAAGGCATCTACATATGAAGGAGTATGACCAAGGCACATGGGAAGTGCCAGAACTGGGATTTAATCCTAGCAATGTGACCCTAAAGTCCACACTCTTAGCCCCATATTACACTGGTAGGAAGAAAAGTGGAAAGATATCTGCAATACATAAACTAAACAACGGATTAGACTGATCACCAAGAAAAGATAAAATGGGGCAAAGGGGAGGCCCAGTCATCACAAAAGGACAAATGTATAGCATAAGCGCATATAAACATACGAACATGAATATACAAAGAGGTGTGGAGTCTCACTGACAGGCAGGGAAATGGAAATTAAGGCCTCAGGTGGAGAGCACATTCATCAGGCTCACAAATACTAAAAACATCTAAAATACCAAGTGTGGTCAAGGAAAAGGCAAAGAGGAAACTCATACACAGTGGTGGGACACTCGCCACTGTACCCACCCTCTCTGGAAAGCAACTGGGCTCCTTCTAGTGAAATTTAAGATTCGTGTCCTGAATCCCACAGCAATTTCTTGCTAAACAACTCCCCACAAATCTGGCTCACATTCACAAAGATACGCACACATAAATATCCATGATGGCCTCATTTGTAATAGCCAGAAACTTGAAAGCAACCGAGCATCCATCAGTGAGTGCCAATGAGCCTCTGTGTCGCTGTAGTTGCAAACTACTGAAGGGGTGAGCTCCAGCCCTGCATGCTCCTGTGAGTGACTCTCTCAAACAGGTTATATAAAAAAGGCTGATAGAGGGGGGAAAAAACCCCTCCACAAGTTGGTGTCATTTACAGGCAGCATGTAAAAATAACAGACATAGGCACACTTACAAATGCAGTAAGTTACAGAAAAGCAACAACCTGAGGCAGTGGGTACCTCTGTGAGGGAGACAAAAAAGGTGCCATAGGGACAGGATCCCACTGTATTGATTGCTCTGATGCTTCAAATATGTTCACTGATTTTTTTATGAACCCTTCAAAGAAGGACCCAAGGCCCCTCTCCTAGAGGACTAGACAGTGTGTCTTGACACTAGTTCAGAGAAAAATGCAGAAGTGAGTGTGACTGGTGAAGCCAGGAGCACAGGGCATGACCCTTCCTCTTGAACCAGCCACCACTAGACCCATCCTGATAACCCACCATCAGCAACGGGTGATTTTTTTTTTATTTTAAATCTTCCTTAAGAGCATAAATAAGACTCTCAGGCTGGTGAGATGGCTCGGTGGGTAAAGGCACTTGCTGCCAGGTTCAATGACCTGAGTTCACTCAACAGGACAACAGTGGAAGAAAAGAACTGATTTCTGCAAGTTGTCCTCTCAACTCTACACACATATCATGGCACATTTTCAAGCTTACACACACACACACACACACACACACACACACACACACACATACATACACACACACTACCAAACTCCATCTCAACTGAAGCAACCACTTTCCTTGCCCTCCAACAACAGACACAATAATGATGCCCAGTAGACTCTAAGCTGGCTTCCCTTTTGGTTGAACACTCAGTCAAGGTGACAGAGTTTAACCCATGCTGTTCCTACTGCCCATGCTGTTCCTGCTGTCATTTGACCTTGATTTGTTGGGAAATGACATTGAGAACCTGGAATTATGTTTTCTTCCTTTCATCACTCACTGCCCTCCAGCTGTACTCATGAAAGAGGGGTGAGAAACTTGAACATGAGGGGTACATGCCTGTCCTCAACACATGCTACCTCAGTACATGTCTCCCTGCCACCACAGGGGCACAGGGCTTCAGCAGGTCATGGTCAGCCCAGGCCCTCCTGCTGCCTCTGCCTCCTCCTCTTCACCCAGCTAGTCAGGAAGGAGACTTAAGTTGCATTTGTGTGTTCTCTAAACCTCCCTGCCACTGCTACTTCAGACTTGGCCCTGTGGAGTGGGGCATCTTGGAGGGCTGGCATGACAGGTGCAGTACAGTGGTGGAAACCTAAGGCAAGCTGTTATCTATCCCAGACAGATCTCTCACCCCAGAGAGAGCTAGAGGCAGAAGGGGAGGCAGAAGAAAAGCAGAGCTCCCCCAATCACTCTCTGGCTTTCAGACAAGAGCTCTCCTCAAAAGAGGTCGAGGCCCAGAGGCCAACTGGAGGCCTGAAGATTAGCACTGGGTGGGGACTTGGGAGCTCTGTGTCTACAGTAGTCAGCGTTCTGCCACTGTGACAAAGTAAGGAGAAAGATTTGTTTGGTCTCTTGGTTTCATAGGTTTTGGTGTGTGGCTGTTGGCCCCATTTCTAGGCTGTGGAACAACAGTATGCCACAGTGAAAGGGCACAGCAGAGGGAACTGTTTGCCTCATGTCAGCCAAAGACAAAAGGAAAGAATGAAAGAATCCCAGGGTCTCCTGTAAGAGCACACCATCCTCACTGATCTAACTTCCTCCCACTAGGCCCTGCCTCTGGAAGGTCCTACTTCCTCCCAATAGTGTCACAGGCCAGGCACCAAGCCCTCAATGCGTGGCCTTTGGGACGCAGTCCATTTCCAAATTATAACAGGTAGCAGGGACCTTGAGCAGCAACAGTCTCAGCTGTTAAGTGGGGAGATAGACATCCACTATAGGCCTGTCACAGGATTGCTGTGTGGCTTAAATGAACTCAGTAGAAAACACACACTGGTTCTGGTTCTAATTACATAAGAGTCCTGCAACCCAGAGCTGCCCCGTCCTTAGTCACATGCCACCAGCCGAGGAGCAGTGCCTCAGTGATCCTTGTCATTACCCCTACTCTGTGCTCCTCCAAAGATCACCCCATACACAGACTGGGATCTACAGTACCTTGTACCACATCTAGAGAACATGACTACAAAGCCCCCCCTCCACACTTTGCTACCTTTGTACCCCACAGCAGCCAAAGTCATCAGCCAAGTAAGCCTCACACCAAATGAGATTATCTGGGAAGTCTCTGGGACACCTTTAGAAGGGAAGTCACCAGAAGGAGTCAGAGTCTGTGGCAGGCCAGGGCTTCTAGCTAGAGCTCACTGCTCATACAGGACACAGGCCTGGAGTAGGGACCACATCCACATGGTAGCCTCAGTACTTTATATACCAGAGGGTTCTGTTAATTGACTCCTAATCCGCTTCTTGCATGTTCTTTGGGTCCACATCGGACCTACTCGTGGGCCCCTCAGAAGACAGTGTTGGTCTTCAGGGGCCCTGGGACATATCCTTTACCTAGGGGAGAAGTTCAGCTGCCAACAGAGCTGACATGCCAGTTACTCTTGCATCACTGACAAAATACCTACAAAAATAACCAAGGGGGACAGGGTTATTTGGCTCCTGGTTTCATTTCAAAACGTTTGCACCAGTAGCTGGCTGGCTCTGTTACTCTGGGCTTGAGGCCAAGCTCGGCATCATAGCTGCAGATGCATATATGGGTAGAGGCTGCTCACCTCATGATAGGAAGAGGAAGAGAAGGCTTGTGCTGGGGGTGTCCCCTTTCTACCTTTATTCCACATGTGCCCCGAGCTGTGCCACCTGCATTCAGGCAAGTCTTCCCTTTATGGAATCCTCTCTGGAAACCCTCACAGAGGCACAGGGGCAGGTGTTCTCAGGCACATCTCAAAGCAATCAAGTTGACATCACAGGCCAGGTGGTTCACCCTGAGGGTGACCCGGTGACTCCTCACATGCTCTGGGTGGATTCAGAAGGTGGCACCCTCCCAGAGGCCACCTTGCTCACACCATGTTCCCTGGGGGCTTCCACATTCTATAGCCACCTTAGAGAGGAACACTTCAGTTCCTGTTCTTTCCAATGTGCTAAGACACTCTAGAGAATAATGCAACAGAAAACACTAAAGACATAGGAAACTTCTGTACATGGCCCCAAACTTTTCTCACCCACCACACATGCCATGAATAACAAATACATCTTCTCAGGTGTAAATGAAAGCAAGGAAGTGAGTCTCATTTTCATTATACTTTTATTGTGTGTGTGTGTGTGTGTGTGTGTGTGTGTGTATGTATGTGAGCATGTGTGCATAACCATATGCCACACACACATAGCAGTCAGGGGACAGCTTGCAAGAGTCAGCTCTCTCTACCATGTGGGCTCTAGGCATAGGACTCAGGCTTAACAACAAGTGCCTATATCTGCTATACTATCTTGCCAGTTTGTGAGTTTCATTTTCAAAACAGGTCTCAAGCAAGAACTTCCTTGCATATCACCTCTATGTGACAGCTGAATAATTCACACAGGGAGTTGGTGGCTGGACTGGGATTGTTCACAGACATGCAAATGCAGGAATCCTACAGGTAACTCAGTGAGACAAAGCTGTCATCCCAGGGTCTGTACCTGGGGATCCCACAGCCAGTTTGTTGCACATGAACATGGGCAGGCAACTTCTGTAACTTCCTGCTTCACCAAGTTCTCCCTGATCTTTAAAAAAGTATGTATGTGTATGTATATGCATCTCTGTGTACATGTATGCCACAGGAGTGAAATTGCCCCAAGAAGCTAGAAGAGGAAGTCAGATCCCCTGGAGCTATAGTTACAGGTGGTTGTGAACTTCCTCCCCGTGACCTGGATGCTAGGAACCATACTTGTGTCTTCTGCGGGAGCAGTACATGCTTTTAACTGCCAAGCCATCTCTCTACCCTTCCCTGACCTCAATATACCTACAACCTCTGTACGAGGGGATGTAGATTAATCTTTGTTGTCAACTGGACTGGATCTGGAATAAATTAAGATATAAAACATCTTTAAATTCATATGGAAGCACAAAAGACCCTGGCTAGTCAAAGCAACCCTGAGTACAAAGAGTCCTGGGGGGATTACTAAACCAGATCTCAAAGTATACTACAGAGCTATAGTCATAAAAACAGCATGGTACTGGCACAAAAACAGACACAGCTCAATGAAACATCGCTGAAGACCCAAACCTGAGTACATGCAATTTTAGCCACCTGATATTTGACAAAGGTGCCAAGAACACACAATGGAGGAAAGACATTATCTTCAACAAATGGTACTGGAAAAACTGGATCTCCACCTGTAGAAGAATGAAACTAGATCCTTATCTCTCACCTTGCACAAAAGTCAACTCCAAATGGATCAAAGTCCTCAATGTGAAACTTGAAACTCTCAAACTATTAGAAGAAAACATTGGTAGTAACCTACAAGATACAGGTGTAGGAAAAGACTTTCTAAATCAGACACCAGTTGCTCGGAATTAAGGTCAACAATCAACAAGTGGGACCTCATTAAACTAAAAAGCTTCTGTAAAACAAAAGAAAAAATTTAAAAAGTGAAAAGAAAACCTACAGAGAAAAAGCAATCTGTACCCAGTAACACATCTGACAGAGGTTTAACATCTAGAATATATAAAGAGTCAAAAACAAAGAACCAAGAAAACAAATGACCTAATTAAAAGATGGGCTAAAGATCTAAACAGAGAGTTCTCAAACAAAGAAATAAAGATGGCTAAGAAACATTTTTAAAAGTGTTCAACATCATTAGTAATTATGGAAATGCAAATGAAAGCCACCTTAAGATTTCACCTTACCCCAGTTAGACTGGCTAAGATCGAGAGGACAAATGATACCAAATGCTGGCAAGGATGTGGAGAAAGGTTAATGCTCATTTATGACTGGTGGGATTGCAAACTCATGCAACCCTTATGGAAAGCAGTATGGAAACTCTTACAACACTAAAAATGAACCTGCCATATGACCCGGTTATACCACTCCTTGGCATACACCCAAAGACTCATCTTATTGCAGAGATACTTGTACAACCATGTTTGTTGCTGCTCTTTTCACAATAGCTAAGAGATGGAAGCAACCTAAATGCCCCTCAACTGACAAGTTGTTAATGAAAATGTGGTACATTTACACAATGGAGCTCTATTCAGCAGTAAAGAAAGATGAAATGATGAAATTTGCAGGTAAAAGGATGGATCTATAAAGTGTTATACTAAGTGAAGTAACACAGACTCAGAAAAACAAAAGAGGTATGTTCTCCCTCATTTGTGGATCCTAGCACCAAATCCTTATAAGTGAGTATGTATCTAGCCATAACTACAGAAACCAGGAAAATGGAAGGGAAACAGGGAGGTAAAGGGAAAGAAGGAACCCAAGAGAGAAGAATAGTAGGAGAAAGGTGTTACTAAGGGAAAAATATGTAAAAAGGGGGTAGTTAGGAGAAATGGGGAGCTATACAAAATCTATGGCTTAAAGGGGAAGAAGGAACTCAATAGAGGTGGGACCATAGCATATAGAAACTATCAAAGGAGAATTGGGGACAATGGGGACACTTTAAGTGGGGAAGGTGGGGAGGAAGAGTAAGACAGGGAGAAAAAGAGGAGACATAAATAGTGCCTAGCTGGTATAAAAACCAGAGGGAATGGTATTAGTCCAGAAACTTACTGAAAAATTGCACATACAAAATCCCTACATGAGTCTGTTCTTGTAGTTATGTCTAGATACACTCGTAGCTGAAGACTACATAACAAGAAACAGTGCCAGACAGGAGAACCTTCCTTTGACTTGTTGGCCCGAGTAGTCCAAGAGACTCCCAAAATTACACAGCCTATTGCCACAGTCCTTGATTGCCTCCCAAAACTTGATGGTAAGACCCTTTTGCTGAAGATGGGACATACTTTGGACACAGGATTTGGAGCAATGGAACTGGAACAGACCTGGAAGCCACCTCCCCTGAAGGCGGCTCTCATAGCTTTGGAGAGCACTATGCAAGCTGCTAAGGGAAAACATCAATCGATGCTCCAACCCCAGCTTCAAGGCCTGAAAACCGCATCAATGACCAGCACAGCAAATGACACTGGTGCAGTAGTGGCACTTTTATCTTGGGGGTAATCAACAGTTGCCTAAATGGACTTAAAGCCCACTCAATGATAAGGAAACTCATGTCTGGTACTGTAAACAAATACACATAGCTGGAGAGGTCATAGATCTTAGAGAAAACCCCAAGGCTCTCATATCCCTAGACAAGTATAATTTCTTACTATGTGTAAAACATGGATCCTTAAATTTACAGACAAGTATCCCAGTCACTACCCATCAAAGTAGCTTCTTTTTCAACAGACAAAGATTATTAGAGTTACACCACTGGTCACACAGAGATTCTCTGTGAATTGCCCAAGCCTAAGTGGCACATCTAGGATATAACCTCTATACCTAAGATTCACAGAACATTGAACAAGGGATGAAGAGAACACTAATGCATCTTTCAATTCTCATCAATGAAGCTTCCTCATGCAACAGAGGGTCAGAAACACCAAAGGCCACAAATGGCCAAAACACAGAGAATAAGACTCAAGAGTGTGGGTCCATGGACAGGCTTCCTATACTGAGGTTCATTCACCCAGGGCTCAGGGACCACTACAGAAGAATAGGCAGAAAGATTGTAAGAGTCAGGGAGGAGGTGGATGACCATACAGAAATAGTCCTACAGGTGCCTGGTACCCTTCTCACACAAACCTACAGCAATGGTGTCAGCACAAGACCCGTGCAAACTTAGGCAGACAAAAACCCAGCACATAACTGTGGAAATGAACAACAAGCCCCAACCATAGTTGAAGAATTATTGGCAGCTAAATACTGCTGGGCAAGGATCTTCTTGAAGGGAGAGGCTCTAGATAGGCTGACTTTAAACCCCAATGGACGAACTTGCATTGGGATACCTCTCGGGAAACCAATTTTTTATAATAAGCTTTAATACAAAGACAGAATGTATGAACTCCTGTTGGGGGGCTATGGGAGGGTACCAAAGGAGAAAGGGGTATAAAGATGATTTTATGTATGAAATACACAAAAACTCAATAAAATTATTTTAAAAAGAGATAAACCTCCACCAGGACATACCTGTGAAGGATTATCTGGATTAAAGTTAGCCTCTGAGACTGTCTGTAAGGAATTTTCTTGATTACATTAGTTGAAGTGGGCAGACTACCTTCAGTGTGGGTGGCAGCCCAGATACAAGGAGGTCTGAAGGGACAAGGCTTTTGCTTTTGCCTGCTTGCTTTTGCATCTCACCAGCGAGTTCATCTACTCTGTTGCTGCCACCACTGCCACTGATACCACTGCTGCTGTATTCCTTCACTGACATCAGAACAAAGCTTCCTTAGGCTTCCAACGTGGACTGAAGACCAGTGGTTCTCCAGGAAGCATCCAGGCTTTCAGCACCAGACTGGGACTGCTGAGACCTGTAGTCTTGTAGACTGAGCAACTTCCAGATTCTCAGTCTCTCAAATATGAGACTGCTATTGTTGAATGACCTATATCATTTGTATAAGCCAATCTAATAAATAACCCTTTAATATGTATTTATTCTATCAGTTCTCTTCCTCTAGAAAACCCCGACTAACACAGAGAGAGCCAAATGCACAGCTTCCATTGGTTTGAATGAAGTATCTCATTACATTTTTCATTGTTACAAAGAAATTTCAGCAAGCTAGAGTCATCACCAAGATGGCTGATTACCAAGGTCTCAATTTTGCATTAGTCCTGTGGGAAGCCATGCCAGGCTCCTGTGAGCTTGAGAAGGATGCCTGCTTTCAACATATCACCAGGTGTCCTTGAGTCCTTCAGAGTTCCCCAGAACCTCTTTCCTGCTTTTCCCTACTATGATAATCTGCTGTTTTGTTCTGTCTTTATTAATATATTGTTCAATGAGTAGATTTTAAATAGGATATGAGTACTTTGAGGACTGTATATAACTTTTCCACTGTAAAAGTAGAAATACATGCAATCAAAATATTTGTACCAGAGCATATAGGAATATCTAAAGCATCACTGGGATGAAGCAGATATGGTGAAAGGGAAAGCAAGAGCAACTGGACCATGGCAAGAGTCAAGCTACTAGATCAAACCTTGCCTGAAACACACAGGTCTGGATTTTCTCAATCATGCCACTGTAAAATGGAGTTTTTTTATTTACATTGGGTGTCTTAATGGATGAGGAAACATCTCAAGGAGACAGCATGGCTGGATCATCCCCAAATGCAACAGAATTAAAGACTAGTCATGTTCTATTAGGTCTCTACCCTTATATCAAAATATTGGCTCATGTAGTTTAAAACAAACACAAAATTGTCTGTTCTTTACTAGTTTGGAGGTAAGTCTGTTTTTCCAATCTTAAATAATAGAAATCTAGCAGAAACTGAACTCAGTTAGAGCTCTTGTAGTGTTCCAAGCCCAATGGCCAGTGGTGAAACTTCTGAGTGCTTCGGCTTCAAGGGACCATTTGCTCTCAGAAAGACAGCTTTTACCCTCTTGTGCTCACAGGAAATCTCAAGTAGCTTTCACAAAGAAATTTTTTTTTAATTAGCAACATAAATAAGCACAGCTCTTCTGATCAGCTGGCTCTGCAATGGCTATGTTGGCTTGTTCCTCCAACCCTAGCCCCTTTTAATGATTGATGCAAAGATCCTAA
The DNA here is from genome assembly GCF_000622305.1 of Nannospalax galili. Lineage (NCBI taxonomy): Eukaryota > Metazoa > Chordata > Mammalia > Rodentia > Spalacidae > Nannospalax > Nannospalax galili. The sequence continues at coordinate 3,244,552 of NW_008353482.1, read as the reverse complement.
GGATAATCAGGAACTCATCTCTGGACTCCTCTGCACATCCCATTTGGGGCCAAAGCACCTGAGGACCCAGAGGTAGGTGATTTGCTTATAGCCACAGACCAGGCCAAATCTATAAGGTCAGAGGGCCCTGGGCAAATCCCTTACCCCAACTCTGTCTCCCCACCACTTGTACCCCAGGACCATCTATGATCACACAGGCAGGCAGCCATCAGTGTAGCCATGGAGGGACTCCAGATGGATAGGAGAGTGTGCATGAGACTTTGGCCAAGTAGGGACCATGTTGGACATAGCAACGGGCTGACACAGACAGGGAGGATTTGAAGAAAAGAAACTTGGGGCTCTACCTGAAAAGCAGCGCCCCACGCCACACCCCTAGAAAAGCCAGACTGTCTTGAAGCTGAATGGAGTGTTGTAAAGCTGAGAGGGCGCCAAAGCCTACATCTGCGGTGGTCAGAGGGGACCTCTGTGGATGAATCAAATGACATTGACAGAACCACATCCCTGACCTCTGAAAACAGAACTAAGCCCTCCAAAAGATGACACGACTTTCTCCTGTGTGATAGGAGTGACCAGAGTCCAGAAGAGTACCAGGGTCAAACAAGAGAAGACAAGTCAATGACAAAAGAGAGCTCGAAGACAGGACAGCTGAGGCATAGGCAGCACCCAAGAGCAAAGGCCATGAGAGGTAAGAAGTGATAGGCAGCAGGACGGGCACCAGAGGCCTAGCCTGGAAGGGGTTCTGGGCCAGGCAGGAGGTAGGGATGGAAGGGCTGACTGCAGAGCATCCCAGAACACTGCTTGCTTGACGTTTGGCTCACCTCAAGAACCCCTGAGAAGATATCAGGTCATAGTTTCACTGAAACTTGGGGCACATTGATGCCACAGAGAACCCAGGGCCTCAGACGCAGAGGATTTTAAGATCATTATGTCCCTGAACCTGCCAGGCACAGAGGCCTTTGGGCTAATCAAATGCTTTTAGGCCCATTAAGCAGCTCCAGCTGCTCAAGATCCTTAATAGATTTGGAAAAATACAACCCAGCTTCGGGTGCAAGCAAAATCCTTTCAATTGCCTGCTGCACCGCCAGTTGCACACGTAGCTCCTGCAGTCCTGGGGATGCTTGGCATGATGACTCCATTCTGTGGGGTACAGCTGCTGGACAACCACCCAATGACACAAACCCCACGTTGGCACAGACACGGCATCCTCACGGTTGCCTCTGCTGCAGCTCACAAGCTACCAACACAGTTCTACTGTAAAGAAGGTGACAAGAATGAACCCCTTTCTTCATGGCTCCCTTCAGTGCCCTCCAGACAAGCTGTAGGCCCTTCAGTTGGACACCAGGGAACTCTTTGCTCTTCCTTGGGTCCCATCGAGAAAGCAGTGTGCCACCTGCCCTGGGGAGCAAGCGGCATCACAGCTGCCCAAGGCCAGCATGCTCATAGCTTAGGCCAGTCTCCTGTTCCAAACCCTAGAACACTCAAGGCACCACAGACACCCACACTGCAGGTGCTCAGTCACCTCAGCAAAGATGGCCGCTGGAATGTTCTCAGTATTGTCTGTGACAATGAAGGAGAATACTCCCCCCAGGCCAGGGAGCCAAGCTACAAGGTCAGGTTCATAGACAGCCTGCTCATAATCTCCACACTGCAACATGGTGAAGAAAAGTGTGTGTATGACATGAACAAATAAACAAGTGATAGGAAGGCAAGTATCAAGATCTTCCTTTGGTAAATGACAAGACCTTTACCAGTGAATCGAAGAGAGGGAGAGATATGGAGGCTAACCCACTTGACCCTGTAGGTAACAGCCCTTCCCATAAACCATCTCCATAACCTTGGGAGCTAGATTGCCTTGTTTTCCTTGAGTGCTGGATTTAGACAACGGCTTAGGTGCCACCTGCATAGCCACACAGCCCCTACATGACAGAGCTGGGATTTGAGTTCACACCCTAGCTAGGGTCACTGCCTCTAGACTGAGGAGGGGAGGATAGGTGAGTGGCCCAGCTGACCCTCGCCCAACTCCAGAATTCATAAGTGATTTCCTCACTGTACCCACTTCAGTGTTTTCTGAGATAGGGAACTTGAAAGGTTGAATACCAGACCTTCATAGAGCTATGGCAGGCACACAAGAAAGATCGCCTTGCTGTGCCTGATTCCCCTGACATTGAAGAGAACTGATGAGTGGGGTGAAGTTCATTTCTTCATTCTGAACAGTAGTTTAAAAATATACCCACTATTAGGGCTGGGTTAAAAGCATGGTCTGCTCTTGCAGAAGACCCAGGTTTGATTACCAGCAACAAAATGGTAGCTATGAACCATCCATAACTTTAGTTCCAGGAGATCCAACACCCTTTTCTGACTCCATGGGCATTGCACGACACGGGTGCACTTACACACAATGCAAGCAATACACTCATACATAAATTTTTTTTAATTAAAATGTACCCACTATTAATGCACCAGAGACAGGACTGGCATTGAACTCCTGGGCTCAAGTGCCCTGCCTACTCCAGCCTCCTGAATGGCTGGGAGTGGCTCACAGTATCGCACTGGGCTTACAGGTGAGTTTCAACAAGGCCACCGACTGAGGAACAAATCACCTCAGTCTCACACCAGTGGCTTCCCAGAAGAGAAAGGGTGAGCTACTGAACGTGCCAGTTCTAATATGCCATCCACACTAAAGCCAAAGATGAGAGAGAGCAATTACAGGCGAGACTCACGTGTAAACACAGGTGCCAAAACCCTAAGCAAAGAGACAAATTAACCTGCAACATGAAGGAAATCCATCCCAATGAAATATAGTTTCACCCAGGAATATTAGAAGCTATTAAGGTTATCACACAATTCATCACACAAAATGATCTTCTCAACTGATGCAGAAACCAGTTCATGAAGTTGAAATATATGATGCATTCATAATTAAAGGGAAAAAAGAAAACCCTAGCAAATTAGGACCAGGTTATGATTTGTATCTAAAATGTCCCTGTGTCTCCTGTGTTGAAGGCTTGGTGACGGATCGTGAGGGGGGCTAACCTCAGCCATGGACCAATCCATTCGGGAATTCACAGCACAATGAATGAGCTGCGAGGAAGTGAGACGAGTGGGAGGAAGTGAATTGCTGGGGGTGTGCCCTTGAAGGTAGTGTTTGGCCCCATCCCTTTCTCCTTTTGCTTCCTGGCCACAATGAGGCCACCAGCTTTGCTCCATTGGCACTCTACCATGATATTCTGCCTTGCCTTGGGCCCAAAGCAATGGAGCCAGTCAACCTTGGACTGACCCTGTGAAACTGTGACCCAAAATAAATATTCTTCCTTTTATTTCTCTCCATTATTTTTGTCACAGCAATGGAAACTTGACTAGCACAGCCCAGAAAAGAATTTCCTTTAAACAGACACACACACACACAAACTTGTATGAGTGTGTACACATGAGGGATGGGATTGCAGGTGTGTGTGTGGTTATGTGTTCATTTAATGTACATATGCAGGCCTAAGGATGACATCAGGTATCATCCTAAAGAATTCTGTCCACCTTCTTTGAGACATGGTCTCTGTCTGACCTAGTACTCACCTATTTGTCTAGACTGACTGGCCAGAGATCCTTCTGTGTCCTCTTCCCTAGTGCTGGGAGTATAAGCATGTGCTACCTCACCCATCATTTTTATTCAAGTCCTCATGCTTGCAAGGCAAGTACTTTACAAGATGAGCCCTTCCCACACCCTCTGGAAAGGGATTTCACAGTATAACATGGATCCACAATGAGTCATAGCAAATACCAAACTTAACAATTCCACAGGACCCTGCAGGAAGGACTAAGAACCCTGAATCACTGCGCTGTCCCATCATTCCTTACCAAATAAGTAAGGAAACAAAAGGTATTGACTGCAGTGGGTAGATGAGCCCAGCTGTACCTGTTTGTAGGAGACCTGCTTTCCACAGAGTCAATCCAACAGACTCACAGACTATCCACCAAGACTTCTGGATAGCAGATGAAGACCCAGGCTCAAGAACAATCAGAAAAGATCACTTCAAGGCAAAGGTCACTGAAATAGCGGCCAAATAGATACCTAGGAACTATTCTAAAGCAAGCATGCAAGACCTTTGTAGGAAAATATTGCTTTATTGGGATACATAAAAGATGAGTCATTAAAATGGGCATGGATTTGATCAAAACACCTTATATGCATGTATGAAATTCTCAATAAAGATTTTTTTAAAGTTAAAAATAAAAGTCCTCTATATGTCATGGACATACAACAGCTTTGATCCAGGCTGTTGTTCCAAATGATTCAGAAAGGGGTCAAGACATCATCAGAGTCTAGGTGCCTTGTGGCCCTCTACTTGCCTCCAGAGGCAAGGGCTAGCTCTTCCACACATTCACCAGTAGGGAGTGCTGTCAAAGTTGCAGGTTTGTCAGTCTGCACCATAAAAACGATACCTGTAATTTTAATGTGCCTCTCTCTTCTGTGAGAGAGGGGACATCTTTTCTTACACTCAAAACACCATTTCCACTGATTTCTCTGTAAATTATCTGCTAGGATCTTTTTGCCCATTTTCTTTTGCGGTTTTGATCTCCCTTCTCAATTTTATTAGCTATTTTAGAGGCCGCTTCATGTTTACGTAAGACACATTCTATACATTTCTGGTGCAACTTGTGAATGTCTCCTATGGGTTTAGTGTCTAGATTTTCCTGTGTGTGGAGTTTGTTTCTCTTTCTCCTAGTGCTGCTGCAAAGATCCACCTTTTTTCTTGTTTTGGACTCTGGATCATAATTCTGCCTGTCTGCAGAGCATAAAAGAGTTCACCCAGACCCACTTCTGGGTCTTATGGTCCCATCTACCTGTCTGGTTGGTATGGGGTGAAATACAGCAATTAAATTTCATCTTTCCCCAAATAACTATCTAGTCCCTCAAACATTTTTAAAGGAGTGTCTATTAACTATTTAGGAATTTCACATCAACTGAGATTGATACGGAGTTTATTGCATAATTTTGAGGTTTCTGACTCTTTCTCTGCTCTAAAATGATCTAAGAAACATTAAACTGACCTGTTCTTTGAAGATTCAACAGAACTCTCTTGTTTTGAGGGAAAGAGAGAGTTTGAAGATTTGGGGGGTGGGGTGGTTGTCAAATGAAGACTGGTTTGCTTAAACATTCTGTGTGTGAGGCTGGAGAGATAGCTCAGTGGTTGGGAGCAATGGCTGCTCTTGCAGAAGACTCCGGTTCAGTTCTCACATTCACATGGCAGTTAACAATCATCTGAAACTCCAGTTCCAGGGGCTCTGATGCCCTCTTCTGACCTCTTCAGGCAATGCCTGACAGGTGCCCTTACATACATGCAGACAATACACTCATACGCAAAAAAATAATAAAATTAAAAACACAACATTCTGTGTGTACTGAGGTCAGCCTGGGTAAACTATCTTTTTCTAGAGAAAGTGTCCATTCTATCCCAGTCCTTCACACTTGCTCACATGTACAGTGCAGAGCAGCTCCCAATGATTTTGTTAATGTGTTCTGATGGGTTAGTTTTTCCATTTGTGCAATTCTATGCTCTCTGTCTCTCTGTCTCTCTCTGTCTCTCTCTCTCTCTCGTTATGTCAGAGAGCTGTCCACCTGATTTTCTATGATAATCAGAACTCTATGTTTATTGGTTCTATTTCCCTTTTCCACTCTGTCCCTTACCCCCATTTCTGCCTCATTTTACTCAATTGCTTTTTTTTTTAACATTTTCAGTTAGATGTTTAATTCATCCATTTATTTTATTTTTGAGACTATAACCATAGCTTTATTCATATCCTCATAGACTGATACATCTTCATTACTATCATATTTGAGAAATTATGCAAATTGGCTTGTACATTTTCTTTCACCCAGAAAGTACTGAGCAGATTTTAATCTTGTATTTTTCCACATCGTAAGACCTTTTTGCTTTTATCATATGATTAATTTTTATTTTTATTGCATTGTGACTGGAGAATATTGTCTATATTATTTCTATGCTAGGGATGTTATTGAGGTTTTCTTTATAATCTAATATATGTCAAATCTCATAAATGTCTTACATAGACTTGAAACACAATTGTATTCTCTATTAACACAGTTCAAAGCCTACTGTGCTTGGGGCATATTTCTTGGTCCCATTACTGTCTCAGGGTGGCTGTCACAGTGTCCTGGAATCAGTGTGTCCTCATGCCTCCCTGCCTTGACTGTAGACCCTATCTTGAGATGTGTAGCACACATAGGCAACACACCTGCAGCATCTTGTCTGTAAGTTGCTCTATTAACTTAACACCTCTAGCCTGGTTCTACCTTGGGTTGAATTTCATTGCTATAAGCCCTGATGTCATTCTCAGACTTTTTGAACTACTCTGATTTAGATAAGATTCCTTTACACAGTAGCAGGTTGGGCACCACTGGATGAGTGGCCTACTATGACCCAAACCCTCGGTTCAATCCCCAGCACTGACTACAGCGGGCACACAGGACAGTAACCAATACTCTAGTGGTGGAAGCAGGAGAATCAGGAGTTCAAAGTCATCTTAGGTTTTACACAGCCTGGGCAACGTGAGACTGTCTCAAATGTATTGAAGTGATGGCTTGGTTTGGTTTAATTTCTGTTAATTATTTTGTATTAATTCATGTGTGTGTATATATGTGTGTTTACATGTGTATGCAGGTGTGCTTGTCTATGTCTGCATGTGGAAGCCAGAGGTCAACATCATCAACATCAGGTGTCTTTCTCTAGTATTCTCATTTTTTCAGACAAGATCCCTAACTGAACTTGGAGCTCAATGGCTGGCAATCTGTGAGGCTCTTCCCGCCTCTACCTTCCATTCCCCAGGGCTGGAACTGCAGCAGCAAACCGCCACACCTGGCTTTTATATGGGTGCTGGGATCCAAAATCAGGTCCGCACATTTGCTCAGCAAGCACTGTACTCACTGAGCCATATCTCCACATATCTCAGCCTTTATTTTCTCTTACCTATCAGTGTGTATTTCACTATGTGCTGTGTGTGTGTGTGTGTGTGCGTGTGTGTGTGTACTCCTTTGACAGTTATTTTTAAAATTTAATTAATAAATATTTAATTTGCTAGTGTACAAAATGTCATTGTGACAGTTCCCTACAGACTGTCACTGTACTTTGCCCGTGGAAACCTCACCCTCCCCACCACTCCTCCTGTAATTTCGGTTTTGTTGTTTCATTTTTGAGCATTTTGAGGGCCTGTGTTTTTGTTTTGGTTCATCTCTACCTCAATATTTTCCTGCTGGATTTGCTGCCTCTCCGTTTCCCTTTGGCTTCCCCTTTGACCTGCAGATCATTTAATAAGCCCATTGGATTTTCTTCCCTTTCCTCCCTACTCCATTTGCTATTTCTATTATTTTCATTTGTCACAAAATATGGCACTTATTTATATTCTGCCACATTTATCTCTGCCTTTGTTTTGGTCTTTAAAAAACATGTAACAGTGTTTTTGTCAAAGTGTCTCCATTGTCTTGTAATTGGATGAAGCCCCTCCCTTGCTATGTGACATAAGTAGCTATCTGTCACCCAGAATGGATCCTTTCTAACACCTCTGTCTTCCTTAGGACAAACATTGTCAGTAATCATCACACAATAGCCAGAAATCATCAGTATTCCCTCGATTGATTTGCAATTGTTAAACAGTGAACCATCTTTAGAGCTGAATTTCAGGCCTAAAGATAATTCACATGCAAAACACATCCTATGTTGAGTTCAAATGGCCGTTGTCAGACAAGAAGGTCACATCTCACCACTGTTCACTGGTATACTACTTACAGTCTCAAGGCAAATCAAAATGTCAAGCACCCACACAGAGTGACAGCACTGAGAAATTCAGGCTCTGGGGCTGGCAAGATGTCTCAGCAGGTAAAGGAGCTTGCCAACAAGCCTGATGACCTGAGTTCAATCCCAGGACCCACATGTTGGAAGAAGAGCACAAACTCTGGCTTTATGTTTACTGAGCTGTTATCAATTCTTTCTAATCTACTATTCTGACAGAGGTCCATGATGTGCTGAGGGCAGACTCTACACCTCAAAGGGTGTGAATGATTCTGGATGTCAGAAATTTAGTATCAAAATAGACACTTGTGTCTGTGTATAATGAAAACTCTCCAAATTGACTGTATAAAATGCAGTACTTATTAGAGCATTAGTAATGCAAATGTGCTCATTTGAAGTTTATCTATATTATTAAAAGGCAACAATAATGGGAGAAATTGCTTAGAAATTAGTCCAAGTAAAGACTGTTTCAGGAGGAGCTTTTTTGGAACAGCACCATGTGAAAGTGTCACAGTACCGTGCTGATGAAGACTGCTGGGTTTTGGCCACTTTTGTTACTGTTTTAAAACTACAGACAATGCAGTGCCTTGCAGCTGCACGCAGGAAACCCCCGACACTCTATGACTCCAGCAGATTCCTCGAGTTAACTGGAGCAGACGCTATGCTCTTGGCTGTCTTATCACTGGATGGCTGTTGGCTGCACAGAAAATCCTTAGGTCACATTTTATCCAGATTTTCAAGATGCTGAGCTCTGTTGTCTTGCTTTGGGCATGCTGCTCCTGAGTTTGGAGCCAGCCTGTCCTCTAAGTACATAACTCAGGCTTTCCGCCTGAAGCCCAGCCAATGTTATCTTTATCTTTAAAACAGAATCTTTTTTATAAGGCAATCCTGTTTTATAAGGTTTTTAAAAAATTTCCTATTTATGTGCATTGTGTCTGTGTGCGAGTTATACAATGTGTATGTGGTTGCCCACAAAGGCCAGAAGAAGGCGTCAGATTCCCTGGAAATGGAGTTTCAGGTGGTTGTTAGCTGCCATGTGGGTGCTGGGAAATGAACTTGAGTCCTCTGAACCTGTGCTCTTAACTGCCTGAGAGGGCAAGCCTTATCTTGGTTTTCTCTGAAGTCTCCATCATAGATATGTGGTCTTTTCCCAAACAACACTCTTTGGTCCTTTCTACCTCTTTCTTGTAGGTTCATTTTCTTCCTTCCAGTCCTACCCTTACAGTATTTCTATCGGGAGCTATTATCCTGCAGAGTGACTTATAATTTAGTATTATTTCAATGTTTTTCTTTAGTTCCTCTTTCATATCTTCTGATGTTTACCCATTTCCAGTCTCCTTCCTTCTCTCTCCCCACCCCCCTTTCCCTTTGTTTGGAACTAGGGACTCAACACCAGACCACTGAGTATTCCCAGCTTTATTTTATTTTACTTATTTGCTTACTTATTTACTTACTTATTTATTATTTATTTGATAGGTCTCACCCTATAGCCCAGGCAGTTCTCAATCTTTTAATCCTCCTCAGTCAATGCTCTTGGTTTTTGTTTTGGGGGTTTTTTTGTTTTGGTTTGGTTTTTTGCCTTTCATGTGTGTGTTTACCTGAATGTAGTAAGTGTACCCATGTTGTGCAATGCCTGTGGAGGCCAGAAGAGGGTGTCAGATCTCCTGGAACTGGTATTACAGATGGTTCTTAGCTGCCATATAGGTGCTGGGAACCACATCTGGGTCCTCTAGAAGACTAGCCAGTGCTCTTAACCACTAAGTCATCACTCTAGCCCCTCGGAACTATTCTCATTTCCCTCCTTGGAGGAATTAAGCTTGGTAGACATAAGCCCTAATCCAGCCCTGTCAGACAATCATCCTGGTATGATGCTGGGCTCTGGCTTGCACACCACATCCCAGTCCCTGAGTCCTGGAGCCCAGTCCTCACTTAGGTAGGGAGCCTGTTGCACTGATGGACCCTCTGTACTATGATCATGCACAGACAGCCACTCCTGTTCCTGGTGAACCGGTGCTTTTCAAAGAACACAGGCAGACATTCTGTTTTGATGGCACCATTATCCTATAAGAATCCTCTTTCATCCAATAATGAGTTCTTTTTAAAAAATATTTCATGTATATGAATGTATTGCCAGCATATATATATATGTGTGTGTGTGTGTGTGTGTGTGTGTGTGTGTGTGTGTGTGCGTGTGCGCACCCATGTTGTGCAATGCCTGCAGAAGTAAGAAAAGGGTGTCAGATCCCCTAGAACTGAAATTATGAATGGTTGCTAGCAGCCATGTGGGTGCTGGGAATCAAACCCAGGTCCTCTACAAGAACAGCCAGTGCTCTTAACCACTGAACCATGTCTCTAGCCCCCTCAATCACAAGTTTTTAAAAATATCTCAAAGCATGAAAGAAATATATAATAAAAATAATTTCTTAACCATTATAAATACATTGGAAAAAGCAGCAGCCTTTTATAAATGCTAAGCCTGAGGATAATTCATCATTGAAGAAAATCATAAAATTGAAATGAAAAATAGGCATGACTTATACAGTAAGAGTACAATGGGTGCTGGGAATCCCACCAGCAGCTCTGACTTCAGGTGTGGCCCAAGAGAGTCTCTGAGGATCAAGAGATGTCAACAAACCACCCTGGTGATGTTCTTGCCTCATGGGTACTATGACTGGAATATGTACGCACACCTACAGAATGACTGAGGAAGTGAGGCCCGGGATGGGCTTCTTCCAGCAGCCTGCTATCTTGTTTCAACCATCTAGCCCCCTCCCTGGGCTTTATCCATCCAGCAAAAAGAATCTGAACACACATGCTCACATGGGCAGAACTAATTAGACTTAATGGGTTATAAAAAGTAAAAAGACATGAGTTGGGAGGAGGACCTATTGAGGATAATATGGGAGAGTTAGGAGAGATGAAATAGGGGGTAAATGTGATCATTAACTCATTGTATACATGTACTGAATTCTCAAGAATAAAGAAAAAGTCTTTAAAAAATTTAGAATGTCCCCAACTTCAGTTATGGGAGGTTTTCTGGTCCTAAGGGCTACAAAAATTATGACCTTAGGATGACTGTCACAGGACATTTTTAAATGACAAGGTGTGACCTGGAATTAACTACTTAGAAATATTAAGTAGTATTTCTGAGAGTGTCCTCTAACAATAATCATGAGGGGCTGAGAGTGAAGCTTATTGCAGAGCCCTTGTTTAAGATGAAGGAGGCTCCATAACCAGTCCCAGCAACACGCACACATGCATGCAAGCGCATGAAACAGGAATACTAAGAATGAATTATTATGTTAATAATAGTAATTGTGTACTAGATTTATGCATCTTAACATATATTATGTACTTAAGGATGATATAATTATCATATAAATAAGTTTATTTTAAAATAGTTATATAGAATTTATAATAATAATTAATAAAAAAAACCATAGAGACCTGAGACTATGCATATCTGTGTGTCTCTTCCAAACTGCTAACCCAGGCATCCATACTACTTTGCACATGGTTGTTTGGTGCACACTGTATTACTAGGGTTTTACAGAGTAACTGGAAGATTGAATAATATTCTGGCATTTATAGGAAAACAGAACAGACAAAAGGTAAAGTTCCTAGGTCTGAAAAATCACATTTTAAGGTGAACAGGCCATGAAAAGCTCCTGTGGTAGGTGTTTGAGAAGCCCCACCCCCAGCTTCTCTGAGATGAGCACTGCCTTTTCCTCCTTGGACATCACACACCACTCAGGCTGTGTGAGGAAACTGCTCTGGCTCTGACTGTGGCTTCCACATCCATCAGGGAACATTCTGGAAAGCATTCAGACTGACAGCCATTCCCTAGGCCTACAAGGAGCTTTGTAAACTTTTGGCCCTTTCTTCCTGAGCTGTAGGTAGTCTCCTGATCCATCCCATGGGAATCTGCATCATTATCTAAGAGCACTGCAGAGGTTACCCCACTGTCTGGATGCCCTAGCAGCCCCTTTCTGCACAATCTGATGCTATGCTGGAACAGAGCTGATTTGGGAGGGAAATGCCTTAAAAAGTACCCCATGGCACGTCTTAGCACCTTGATATCAGCTTTAATTTTCTCTGAGTTACTTATCAGTGAAGAATGCTTAGCATAATCGGAACCACCCAGGAGCAGCACAGGCTGTCTGTGAACCAGCTGGGTCTCATTAGAACTAACCAGAACACGAGCTGATTCAATACAAATACAACTACCCAGAATATCTTCCTAAAAAACCAGTCTTACTATACTGTGCTCAAATGCATAGACCTTCCAGGTTTTTCCACAATCTAGTACAACCCTGTTCTCAGAAAAGGCAGTCTGGACACAGACAGGGAGAATGTCACAGGACGCTGAAGTCAAGGATCTATCTAAAGGCAAAGAAACCAAGACACCCAGCAAACCAGAACAGAGGAAAAGGCTGGAGTAGACTCTCCCACGGCCCCAGCAGGAAAAGAACCTCGCCAGCAGTGTGGTCTGAGACTTCATGCTTCTAGAACTGTGAGGAATGAGTTCATGCTGCTCAAGCTGCCAGCCTTGGCCTTTAGTTTGGGGAACCCAAGTAAAGTGGTGCAGCGTCATTCTGTAGCCTTTCATGTCTGCTCTTCTTCCACATGTAGAAGGTCCACTGGAGAGTGCTGTGGCTCCAATGGGACTGTTCCCCTGTTCCGGCCCAAATCATGCTGAAATCTGATTCCCAATAAAGCAGGATTGGGAATGAGCCTTTACAAAGGATTAATATCTTTTTTGTAAGACTGGACCAGTTCTCACAGGAATGAGCTACTTTGACAGCAGGTTAGCACAAAGAAAGCCTGTGTCCCTCTCTCCCCCAACACATACTCTCTCATCTTCTCAGTCTTCCCTGTGAGTTGACACATACATGCTCCCTACCATGTACCCCCCGCAACTCAACAGATGCTGGTGCTAGGCTCTGCCCTGTCCAGAATCAAGAGCCAAAATAACCTCTTTTTCTTACAGAGTATCCAGCCTCTGTTATGTTGTTAACAGCAACAAAGAATAGACTAAGAGATTGAAGTCCTAAAAAAATCAAACCAAGAAAGAATGGCTATTCAGATGGCCACCACTGGGAGGGCAATAAGGACCTAGAGACTCACTAAGCCTCATTCGCCCCATAAGTGGAAGAAGACATTCCTCATTGCCCAGGGCCACAAGACACTATCTGGGGACCTGAGTGCTCATATCACCACTCATCTCCTACTATCTATGCAAATGTGTAGAGTCAGCCAGACCCTGCCCTACCCCAGGGCCCAATCATGGACTCTGCTTGGTCATGGGACTCTGTGCAATCAAATGTGGCTTTGAATCCTCCATTTTTGCCAAAGCCATACTTTTCTGTGACACTATTTAAATACGAAAATACTGCAGATCCTGCTCCCAACATGCTGGCTCTCCAGGAAATGGTGGGTGAATGCCTCTGCTTCCCAATGTACCTTCTTGTGCTTTCTTGGGTCTAAAGTAGCAACATGGTAGAAGTACAAAAAAAAAAAGAAGAGGATGGAGGAGTGGGAGGAAGAGGAGGAGGAGGAAGAGGAGGAGGAGGAGGAGGAAGAGGAGGAGGAGGAGGAGGAGGAGGAAGAGGAGGAGGAAGGAAGCAGGCATCCTTCCAAGAGCCTTGTGCTCAGCTGCAGCACCCTCGGGGAACAGGCAACAGCAGAGCCTCCAGCAGGATCTGGAAAAATAGCATTGCTGAAAGCTCCCCAAATCCACGGAAGACAGTCAGAGCAGTGACACAAAATAGAAAAGTCTAAACTACACAGGCAGCATTACAACAAAATTGCATGATTGTGTTCCCCACAAACCCAGATACACAGCAAGGGGAAACACATAGGCCTCCAGACCTGTGTGGCATCAGCTTCTGCAGAGGAACCTAAAGGAGACAGCAGGAACCCAGGATATAAATAGGAGAGCCCCAAAATAAAGGACAGGTGTTCTCTGGAAATCCTTGCAGGGCAATGGAAGGAGGGTGAGGGGGACGGAGGGAACAGAGGGGAGACCTCAATTGAAACTGGGTACTGTTAGTGCTCAGAGTACGAAATAGGTCTGCTTCCAACCATGTACCCATCTAGGGAAACACCATAGGACTATGTCAAGATTAATCAGGTCAAAGACTATAGCAAGGGAAGATCCAGGTAAAAGTACAGGAAGGAGTCCAGGACTAGGAAACCATACTATACAACAATGGAAGAGAAAGTTCTATGGATGTTAGAAAAACTTGTAAGGAGTCATGTATCCTAAAAATTTAGAAAAAAATTTTCATATGAAAAACAACAGAAAGACAAACCATGTGAGAGCACTAAGCAAAGAGAAAGAACGTGAGTAAAGTGTCCTCTCTCCAGAATGTGAAAAGCAGGCATTCACAGGGCAGGTCAAACAGCCACTTCTGCTCCAAGAGAAAGTAAGAGAAATGAAGAAAAGACACAGAAAACAGTGTTATCAAAATTAGAAATACTCAGAAATTAGGTGACATAACTCAGGTAAGAATTAGAAATGTTTTCCTTAGCAATGAGGAAAATTATTTTAGGAAGCAAGGCTCAACCTGAAGGAACACAAGAGCAAATAAACAGAGCAAATATAAAAGAAGAAAAAAACAGATGAAAAGGAACAATGTGTCAGGAAGCAAAAGTAAAGACGTAAAAAGAGCTTTAAGGGTTGGAGAGATGGCTCAGAGGTTAAGAACACTTGCTGTTGTTCCAGAGGACCCACATTCCATTCCAGCACCCACATGGCTGCTAACAACCATCCATAATTCCAGTTCCAGGGGATCTGACACCCTCTTCTGGCCTCTGTGGGATATTGCACACACATGGTGCACTTACATACATGCAGACAAAACACTCACACACATAAAAATAATAAATAAAAGCTTTTTTAAAAAAAAAAGAGTTCTAAGCCAGGAAAGATGACACAGACCTGTGATCTCAGCAGCTCAGGAGGCTGAGGCAGGAGGATTATAAGTTCAAGTTAACTGAGTGAAAAACTAACAGAATAAAAAGTCAAAAGAGGACTGGGAAGTAGCTCAGTGTGAGGGGACATGCCTAGCATATGTGAGGCTCTAGATTCAATCTCCAGTAACACACACACACACACACACACACACACACACACACATTTTGTACACACATTTTTTCCTTCCAATAGAAATTAAGAACTATTGAAGGTGACCAGAGCAAAGAAGAACCAATTTAAACGACTTAGCAAAGAAAATCAATCAAGGGGAAAAACAAAAGGTGAACACTTTCATTTAAGATACTTTCTTTACATAAAAAATTAAATATTGAAAGAGCCCACCAGGTGTCAAAAAATACTAAGCTGGAAAGGTAATCAATATTATGGTGATTTTTAGTAAAATCATAGGATTTTAAAACAAAAGTTTTGAGAAATGCTGTAAATACCTGACCATGTTTGCAGGGCTTTGAAACTGGTTTATAGGAGAAATGTGGACGAGTTTGGACCTGTAGGCTAGAGCACTGTACATGGAGCTAAAAGGGCCATTGTGGCATTACCACATTAATAAGAAATTTCACTTTTGGAGTAGTTTAACCAAGAGTGATCCTTTTGTGAGGTGTTCTGACTTCTCTCAGAAATGAACTCCATCCTATGCTTCATCTATTCTATTCCACTCTATTCTAACCTACTCCACTACTCCCTACAAAGGGTTCCGCTCTTATTTCCTGAACAGCATATCACACATGGTATGGCAAAGGCTTGAACAGTCTTTGATAACAGTTTTACAAAGGAAGAAACTGTTTTTCTGACACTCCTGACTGGTAATAGCACAGGAAGCCAGCCACAGACAGACACCATCAACCTATGCCCCCATGTTGCTTGCAACATTTAGGGGGAGACATTGTTTGTAGTATCACTGTTGTTTTCAGTGTCTTCACTGTCACATCTCACACACACACACACACATTGTTCTGAGTTACAAATAGGGAACATGATATAAGATTAAAGGTATGTACTCAGCTCACCTTGCAAGATTTAGTTGCACTGGGATTCCAAATCACTGCAGGACTAATTATACTGTTTATCTTAGAAGGAGTGGAGTTGTAAATGTTCCCAAAACATATGATTAACTTACTTTACATATATAT